>NC_080671.1:48447775-48759338 GCF_030247195.1 Topomyia yanbarensis | reverse complement strand
AGTTTGGAATTTGCTGCAAGAATGGCAGCATTATCGACACAAATTCGGTTGATGGTTCGTCCTAGAGAAGGAGTTAAATTAGCGGCGGCAGCGACTATTACGACGTCATTACAACACTTTGCACTAATTTTCCAGTACGTATCGAAAGCCGACGGTTTTTACTAGAATATTATGCAAAGACTAGAGTAGCAAATGTTGAAATGGCCGACTAATGGACAGAAGAGAAAGACCCCAACGAGAATCTCTCATTGTTACTTACGTCCTATTGAAAATTTTCTCTAGAATTGATGTTTTATTATTTTCTATTTGTCCTAAGCTTTACATAGAACAATATATTTTCAATTTTGTTTTGCTTTCACTGGATGGGGGTACGATTTTTAACGTCAATACAAATGGTATATGTCGTGCTCCTCGTCACTCAAAAAGTTTTGAAAAATATTAAGAGGAGAGGTCATTTTACAACTTCCAAGAAATCGATTTTTCTTTTTTTCCTTTGATCGATAGCTTAAGTCGTGCTTAAAATAATTTCAGAGTATCTGTCCAGGAAAAGGCGCGCACAGAGCAGTGTCAATTGGTTGTGCAGCGATTATAGTGCGATGACGTCGGGGCCTCTCGTCGCACCTCTCATGCGGTGACAGGAAAAGATTTTAGAATGCGTTTTCTCGAAACCACGATAGCAAGACGGTAATCACGATTATGAACGGACGCTACACGTATAAAGTTCACAACACAACATTAACTATTAAATAAATCTTTTTAAATTCACCTGGTTATGCAATTGCACCTTTCTCATTTCTCCAAACAATGATTCCATGACTGATTATGTGCAATATAATCGTGAAAATGTCTATTACATTCTTAGTACATCGCCATCCACAAACTTGATAAGCTACATGTCGACGCTGAAACACTTGAACCAAAAAATATACTTAATTAGCTTAATTAGCATTAGTTCAATACTGTCTTCTTACAAACTTATTTGGGCATGCTCGAGTGGATGTGTACAGGGATGAAAGACCCATAACCCCCAGCTCCAGCGTATTTTGGTATGCCTGGTAAGTGTGGATATGAAAGAGTTTTGTAGTAGGTGTGATGGGGTGGTAGTCTGAGGCGAGTGTGAAGAGGGTTTGATGATCCCAATTGCCGCACGACGACATTTACTGCGTTCGTGATCAGAATGCCTTCCAAAAGGGTCCAACTGATGCATGATTTAATAAAAATATCGCATAATTTTAAAAAACTACAAGGGGCAGCCCTATGGGGTTGCACGAGCTGTAGACGTAGGACCATACTATTTAATGTAAAATATTTATTTTCTTAGTACATTTATAGTAATAATAAATCAAATATATTTCTTACATATGGTTTAATCACAACCAATCAACATTGAATATTACATATTGAACCAAACCTTCTTGGTTATCAGGTCATTTCATTTGTAGTAGGTGATCGAAAACAATTCTATATATGGACAAGATGCGTTTTTGCAACGGTTTTTCAAGTGGCAGTGTATTTATTCATAAATAGGCTTTGTAGTATGTACCTATTAGTAGAATCAAAATACTATAGGCTGAGTGGAAATGAATCACGTGAAGGGGAAATGAATCAATGAATTGATCGAACGTAAATAATAAACTTTCGTTGTGTAATTTAGTAACAAATCAGATCTTCCTACCTACACTTTCGCCTCAAACATTAAACCCAAGTGCACAAAGCAAAATGAATCAACGCTGATGATGATGGGTAGAGCGAAAGAGACAACTATGTTAACCGTGTTTGCAAATGGAGCTCGCATGTACAAACTATTTTGTGTACGAATAATTATACATAAAAGTGTGCTCGTTACAACACAAAAGATAGCATAGTGTTTCAACAGACAAGCTCTGTCGCATTCACTGTGTACCCGAGCAAAGTCCAACATCAAAATTACAGCAAATAGACAACATATTTTGATATCAAGCATCAAATTGAAATCTTATTTTGATATCAGTTTAAACTTTTTCAGATATTTTGATATTTTATATTTTGATCTCATTTTGATGTGCTTACATTTTATGAAAAAAATGTTTGTTTCTATTTCTTTGACAAACATCAAATTGATTACTTATTTGAATGGAATATTTCACCATCTCAATGAGTTTTTAATTTGCTTTCACTGATAGCATAAACAGTTTTCTGTTTGATGTCATAGTGCAATTTTTCTGCTTTCAATTTTGATCTTTTAACCGTTAAAACGACCAAAATGATAACAACCTGAGCAATCATTCCCTACTACATCACAACATCAAGTTTAGTTCTCAATTTGTTATCAGACTCTGCTCGGGTAGCGTACCTCCACAGGCCAGTGATACCAACCTACCAGTTTAAACTGGATTCTTCCAGTTTTTTTTACAACATCCAGTCAAACAGACAATCGGAAAAATCTTCCAGTTTATTTTTTAAATTTGAGCCAGTTTTATCCAGTTTTTTTAATATTCATTTATTTAGTATTTTTCTCACAAATTGTAACTTGATTCATAGAATTTTCAAGCAAGCCATGGGGTGATGCCGAGTGCCCCAGAATAAGATTTTAATCCACCATAACCTGAACTCTTTTTATACCACTTGTGAGTAAACGGATCTGCAATGTACATTTTGATTAGATTTCAACTAAAAACTCAAGGTGGCAGTACATTGTGTCAAATATTTTGATGAACATTTGTTGAATTCTCAGCTAGTTGCATAGTGGTATCTAAAGAAAGCTTTAAGCGCATTCTCAAGTTTAGCAAATGGTCTTAAATTTATGATTTTGTGGCTGTGTAAATTGAGATGTAGATTGATTCAAAACAGTAAAATTTGACTAACTATTACAATTATAATCAAGTTCAAATGTTTTAATATTTTTTTAATTTGGAAAACAATATCAAAAAACCGACTCAAATTTTCAGTAAAAGGTATGGAACATACGTGTTTACTTACAATTACGTTCATTGAATCGTTGACTTAAATATTACAAGGGTAAAGTAGGTTTTTTTTTCGAGCATCCAGTTTTTTCAGTTTCTTTTCAATAAAGGTTCCAGTTTTTTGAAAAAAATGTTGGCCACGCTGCCACAGGCAGTGTAACGGACTTCTTACTCAGCTACACTGGCTGTGAAACACACAGCGCAGTGATCTGCTTCGTCTGCCATTCAACAGGCAACTGAGCTGGTCCGGCGAAATCCGTCCGTTTAAATAGTCGATGATGACGTCATTTATAGAAGCGTAGCGCGCTAGGTACACAAATCTGTCGTGCTGGACTAGGGAAGCGCTATCTTCTATGTGTAAATGCGCGATATTTTGACTAGGTTGCTCATTATTTAAATTTTTAATGCCATGTTATCGAAAATCTTTGGGTTTATCTATTGAAATCTATGCTTAGAAGTATTTCGGGGCGATATGCGCAAAAAATTTGAAAATTTATCGTGAGATGGCTGAATTATATGCGTTTAAAATTGGACCACTTTTCGTTACATACCATTTTTGTAGAATTTGCAACGTGCACCCCTATATCGAAAACAAAGACGTAGTCCTACGTCAAAAAAAAATGAAATTTTAACATGGTACTGAACATTTTCAGTTCTGGACGCACTTAATCATGTTTTTTAGGTGAATGATGACAAACACACAATATCATATTATCGTAGTAAAGGGCCTATACACGAGATGCAGAGAGTGCGGCATCTCTCCTGACGCGACCATCCTCCCGAAATTACTCTATTCGAGTTCTAAAATTTTCTAAAATAATAATGCCAAATCGAAAACTTGAACCACAAGAATCGGCAATTTGAGAGCTAGTTTAGTCGTCGTGATCTGTTGGTGGAAGAATAAAAGTACTGTTCCCACCGCACGTAGGAAGGATCCTTTGTGCATAAACGATAGAAACGCTTAAAATATTTTACAATTAGTTTTCGAAACAGCCACGATAAGATTAAATTGAAAAAGAAATGTATAATCAACTAAGTGCCAAAAATCAATTTTTGTCCAAATTGTTTTTTTTTTTTTTTTGAGATTACATAAAATCTCGACGTTTCATGCATTTTAAAGGTATTTGGTATCAAAAATAGGAATTCGATTCCTGAAATTTCATATGGTCCCCCTCTGAGAACATTTTTGTTTATTCTGGCTTATTTGGGAATTTCGTATGCGATCGAACGATGTAGTCCGGTATCATACAACCGATACATAACACATTTTATAGCAGTCTACGGGGGTAAAACCCTTTTAGACTAAAGGGCGAACACGAAATTATTGCGACACCGAAAATGTTATGCCAATTTTCTTATAATGTTTAAAATCAAACCAAAATTATGGGGTAGTTTTATACATATATTTACTTCAAAAATCAAAAGAATAGTTAATCGATGGAGCCTTGAGTGTAAAATTGAACGCATTTTCGCTTGATGCCCTCCATCAAAGTCTTTACAGTGTCATCCGGTACTAGTTTCTCAGTTTTATTTTTCCATTTTCTTAACATGTTTTTCTCGTCTTTGACTGTTTTCTTGCTCTTCCGAAGTTCCCGCTTCATCATTGCCCAGTACTGCTCCATCGGGCGCAGCTCCGGACAGTTTGGCGGATTCATGTCCTTTGGAACAAAATGAACATAATTGGCCTCATACCACTCCAGGACACTTTTAGAATAGTAGCATGATGCCAAATCTGGCCAAAATAGCGGAGCTTCGTCGTGCTGCTGCAAGAACGGCAAAAGGCGCTTCTCGAGGCACTCGGATTTGTAGATCTCGCCATTTACTGTACTTTTTGTCACGAAAGGCTCACTCCTCAGTCCGCAAGAGCAGATGGCCTGCCAAATGAGATATTTGGAGGCGAACTTCGACATTTTCTTCTTCTTAAATTTGTCGTCCACATAGAACTTGCTCTTGCCGGTGAAAAACTCCAACCCCGGAATTTGCTTAAAATCGGCTTTTATATACGTTTCGTCGTCCATCACACAGCAGCCATATTTTGTCAGCATCTTGTCGTAGAGCTTCTGTGCCCGAGTTTTAGCCGTCGATTGTTGCCGCTCATCGCGGTTTGGGAAGTTCTGTACCTTGTATGTATGTAGTCCAGCTCTCTTCTTTGCATTCTGGACGTAGCTCTGCGACATGCCGATCTTTTTAGCCAAATCACCGCTTGAGACGTTGGGATTTGCTTTAATCATCCGCTTCACCTTTCCCTCCGTCTTTTTGTTCTCCGGTCCCGGTTTTCTTCCAGCTCCTTTGCCGTGATCCAACGTCAACCGCTCCTGGAACCGCTTCAACACTCTGGAGACGGTTGAATGGTGAATGTTCAACATTTTTCCCAACTGCCGATGCGACAGGTCAGGAAATTCCAGGTGTTTGGAAAGAATTTGTTCTCTCGACTCGCGTTGGTTCACCTCCATTTTCGTTGAATCGAAAAACACGACTTCGAGTTTGACAGCATGTAAACAATACAATCAAGTGTGCAAAATTTTGTTGATTTTTACCCAATGGTAAAAAAGTTATGCCCTGTTGAATGTGGCCCAATAATTTAGTGTTCGCCCTTTAGTTTTGTGAAAAACAGCTTAACCATTTCGAGAAACTGATGTGAGTTTTTTAGTTTTGAAAGATGGTCATTTTCCGGGCGTACCGGAACATTTTATAGTAGTCAATGTGACCAATGAGACTTCGGAAGAAAAGGGGAATGAGGATTTGATGAGGGGTGCAGCCAACCGCATGTTACACCTTCCGTTTGATACATGGTTTGTGAAAATCAATTCAGTCAACACCGAATAACCGATGTGAATTTAAATTTGGAATATGCCCGAGCCCAGAAGCTTCCGGAATTGTCAGTAGTGGAAATAATTTCAATGCGTCTATAATGGGCCATCAGAGATCTCGTCTGCTAATCGAAGTAATTTGATGTCCATTTCAATAGATTTTGCACCTCTGAGGTATTACGATTGCAACGGTTTATATGGGAAATTCTTGTGTGCGTACTAACCAACCTATAACTCCGGAACCAAACGTAAAATCTGAATAAAATTCAATAGCAGTTAACAGGAGTCTATCATTTGATATCTAGTTTATGAAAATCCGTGAACAATTCGCTAAGAAATAGATGGAACATTCATTTACGCTGAGAAATAGATGGGACATTAGCTTGGCAAGTTCTCCGGGGGCATCAAGAACCGTCATAAGTAGCCAGTGTGGTCAAAGCTACTTCGATTGGTCATTAGTAGTCTAGATCTGCAAATCCAAGAAATTTTGCATACATTTTAATATGTATTGCATCATTTAGCCATCATGGTGGTGCGAGTTTATATGGGAATATGCTGTGTGACCGCACTCTTCAACCCGTAACTCCGGAACAAGAACTTCAATCCAAATGAAATTCAATGGCCATCTATGGCAGTGCTACTCCTTTTATTTGAATGTAATATTGTTGATATCGGCCATCTCTGAGAAAAATTAGTGAGTTTATTTGACATACATACACTGCCCGTCAAAAGTTTGAAATCGCTTCAATAAGTATTACAACACCCATACTGAATATTGTAACACCTCAAGAAGTTTAACACGAGATCCTGTTTATCTACAAATCAACTTTCTTCGGTAAAGATAGGTTTTCTACAGCGAGAGATCCTTGCGACAATTAAAACATAGTAACATATACACTAGTTGGTTTAAAAGTAGCTAAAAATTCCACGTCAGTAACTAGCACCAACTGGGTGTCTAGTTAGACGATGTATCTAAAGCTACGATTACATTAGACAGTTTCTCTGCAACAGTTTATCTGTCGCGGACTTGTCAATTTTCTACAGTCACAAATTTGACTGCCAGCGTGATTACATTAGCCGCAGACAAAAGACTGTCACGGTCAAGTTTGACTGCCAACGCACTCTTTTTTGACAGTGTTTTTGATTGACCGTGACGGAGTTTTTTTGCATGACTGGATGGTGATTACATTATACTGACGGACAAAATCTGGTGCGGATAAAAAACTACACCGTTAACAGTTTATCTGCCGTTTGTGATTACATTGCAACGGACAGATTATCGCGGACTGTTTATAATGTCATCGAAAATACGTCATAGATTTTATTCGTCAACAGGATAATGACCAAAAACACTAAAAATGACCACCCGAATATTACATTATCCCCTTTAGTATATGTATAATTTGGCAGTAAAATTTCTTTAGCTTCATTATATGCAATCAAAATAATATTTAAATGTGTATTATGCATTAAATTCAATAAATTAAATTATTGGTCGGAAGACAATAAAATTATTTATTGAATTCAATAAAATTTATTTATTGCTTCAATAAAAAAAAAATTATCGTTCCGTTTTTCAATAATTATGTTATTGAAAGTAAAAGAAAATTATTGATACTAAAAATGTATTTATTGAAAGAAAAAAATTGTTGTATCTATCTATCTCAAACCAATAAGTTTGTTTGTTGAAATGATAAACAATAAATGATTGGATTCAATAACACATATTTTTGGTTTAAATATGCTAAATTTTTCTGCGTGTTGGTGTGAAAATGGCACAATTTCATATTTGCACACTTTTGAAAAGGTTATTAATTTGTAATTTAAGACCGGTTATTTCTTTATTTTTTGGTTTACTTGAAAAAATAGGAAAAATACATTTTATTGCGTATCCCGAGATAAACTAGCGTTTCGTCAATATGTTGCTGTATGGGACCGTTCATAAATTACGTAACGCTTTTAGGGGGGGAGGGGGTTCGACCAGTTGTTACATATTGTGACATAGGGGGAAGGAGGAGTAAGCTAGATCGTTACGTAACATGTTTTCACCGAAGAAAAAAAAATTTTTTTTAAGAATTTGTTACGTAATAGGGGAGGGGGGATAAAGAAATTTGTGACAATTTGTTACATGGGAGGAGGGGGGAGTCAATTTTGGGCAATTTTTGCGTTACGTAATTTATGAATGGTCCCTATGTGTAAACGTCAAACCGTTTTTTCGCTTGCACTAATGCAAAGTAAACATGCGCGTAATTCGGCGCATGACTTGGTGGCGCATGGCTGAAATGTCACGATGTGGATTTTATAAAAGATTCGCACAGAAAAGTGTTCATTGGCACAGTTTCTTCTACACTAGTTTAAGAAGTTCCCTCAAATTAACGTAATGGTTAAAAAGTAAACTAGCTGCCATTATGGGACTAATTATTACTCACCAAAAAGAAACAAAATCACTTCATAAAATCTTTAAAATTGTTCAAAGGTTGCGTCCAACTATTTAACATGTCGTTAAAATGTGACGAAACGTAGAGCAGATATTTTGAAAAACGAACTGTAAAAAATTTACGATGAGGGATCAACGATTTTTAATTAGAAAAATGTGGGAAAATCGAGTAATTAATATTATATACATGGTAATTACAATGCCTGTGTTCTGAGCAAGAAGCCGTTCATCAATGAGAAGAATTGATTTTTTATTTACTAAACAACATTGAAACATTTTATCGGAATATTGGAAAGATTGTAAACTTTGTCTACGAGTCCCAATTCCACATCTTTGACCCAAATGACTGTTGTTTCGAGTGGAGAAAACCGAAATCAAACCTGAACATAAAAACCTTATAACAGCAGCTAAGCGCAGGGACAGTGGAGTTATTGTATGGGGTATTATATGTCCACTAGAAGTGCTAGAAATCGGGTCTTCATTGATGGAATGATGAATCAGAATGTGTATGTTAATATGAATATCTTAAAATAAATTTTAAAGTAAAGCTTCCGTAAAATGGTACTTTTACTAAGAAATGGTGGATATTGGAAATTCAATCAGAAGAAGAACCTAAAGCATAAGGCGTGCAAAAAACGTTCAGAGTAAATTTATAATTGTTTAAATGTTATGGATTCTCCACTGTGGACCCCGTTTATTAACTGATTAGAAAAATAAATGGGAGTATTTGGATAAAAAGTGCGAAACTATCCGGATTATAATGAGAATGATCTTAGAAACTACTATTTAGAAGAATAGGATAAAATTTAAGTTGAATACACACAAAAACTAGTGGTCAACATTCCAATACGATTGAAAACTGTAATTACAAACAAAAGCTATCACATTGAATATTTATTTTAGAAATTCCAATTGATTTAAAAAAAGTGTACTGTACGAATATGAGATTGAGTGTATATTTGACTATCGTGAGAATTATTATTTTTGAAAAAATAGCATGTGTAGTACAAAGATAATTATTGTATCTTCCCTATGCTGTCTAGTAAACTATTTGTACATAAATAAAATATCCTTGAAAATATCTCGTGATATTTTTTACTAGTAAAATGCATATAAGTATTCTGCATAGCGTTGTACGAAAATGAGATTGTATCACTGTATTTCAATGGCGACACGATTAAATTCTTTTTCAATCAACACGGTACAACACGCGTGAAAAGATTTAATCGTTCGATCCGTTTGATGTTTTCCTGTGAACGGTCAGCTGTTCTCATGCGTGCGAATTGACAAGTCCAAAAAACAAAATATCCGTGGCAGTCAAGTTCTGCAGTACAGTAGCAGAAACAGTCAAAATTGACTGCACAGTCTCGACAGTTTATATGTGAGATGTGATTACCAAGGTGATTACACTATGATTACATTGCAACAGTTTATCTGCCAACTTTATCCGCACACGGTCGAACGGTCATGAATATTTTGGCTGCCTGCGGACAACTGTATACCGATTACATTAGCAGCCAGTCGAAAAAGGCAAAACTGTGCAGAGAAACTGTCTAATGTAATCGTAGCTTAAGCTAGTACCCAAACTAGCACTAGTTAGACACTAAAATCCAAAAAGTCACACGTCTTGCGTGAACACTAAACAACTGGCTTGTACCGAGTGATGTCTCGATAGTAAGCACAGAAGTTCTGTTTGCCGACGAAGAATATGAACCGAAACTGTCTTATGGTTTAGACCCAAACGTCTGAAATTATGCAAATTCCCAAATGGGAAAATTTTGGACGATACCAAATTTTTTTGTGCATAAGGACACATACCTTACATCAAGTACGGTTTCCCAAATGGGAAAATTTTGGACGATGCGAAATTTTTTTGTGCATAAGGACACATACCTTACATCAAGTACGGTTTTTGTTTTAGTGTTGATGCTAGCAGAAGGGTAAAGAATGATCGCATGATCGTTCTAATGGTCTACGAGGATTTGTGAAGAATTTGTTGCCGGCCGGTGTTTTCCGCTCTAAGTTTATAACTAATTCGCTCTTGAATACCGATCCGTCTTTCAATTTCATTGCTTTCGTTTCTCTTAATCATAAATTTGCCGAAAAATCGATACAGTAGAACCTTGCGGCAATTAAAACATAGTAACAGATGAGTACTATGCTATATTACTACTTAGTGGAGAACAATTTTGGTAAAAACTATTTTTTTCTCCATTAGGGAGAAAATTAAAACCATATTTGCGCATGAAGAGCACAAAACATATAACTAAATTAATTATGTAATTTGCGTTTCGGCTTCGTCTCATCGGTCTGTGTCGGATTCTGATGAGACGAAGTCGAAACGCAAATTACATAACTAATTTAATATATGAATATTTTAGCTTGCGTTATCTCGTGTCTCCCCTTACGACCCATATAGTTCGTTTCTTCAGTAAAGATGTTTAAAAGGAAATGGGTGCGTGGATGATATTAGTTTTTTTTTCGGTATACTGTTACCATGTGGCACTAGTTTAGTAATAACGCATTTTAAACTATTTCAATCAATTGATTCTAACTAACTGGAAAGTTCGTTGCTCCAGATAAAGTTATAAAAAGGGAAATGATGTGCGGATAGTGATTAGTTTAATGTGAAACTCTATAACCTCGGGGCGCTAGAAATAATATGGAATAATGAACTTTTAAACTTCATACATCTAGGGTTTTAAAAATCACTCCTATCAGGGGCTATTTAAATGATTTCCAGCAACAAGTAATGTTGATCAATATGGTCTGTTCAGCTCAATCAGCCTATCTAAATCGCATTGAGCTTCTTTAGGATGCATTGAATCTTAAAGTGATAAAAATGCGACAACTCAATCATAAACTTTCTGGCAAGGTTTAAAATAATGCTTCAACGATACAAATGATGAAACTTTCAAGCTTATCATTCGTATGTCAAGACAATGATCAATACTGATGCAGTATGTTTTGAGGAAGAAAAAATACTCATAAAACAAGCATTTATCAATTCAGATTAATTTTTCACAATGAATTTGAGAAATTAAAATGACAGATCTTTTCACCACATTTTCCAGTATCTTCTATTGACGCGATTTTTGTTGTATGTACTAATGATTTCAGGATTTACGAGTTTGAATCACTTCATTTTCGAAATCGTCGAAGTCTGCAGTGTTCTATTTTAGAAAGCCTAGCACCCCAAAAGCTTTTCTGGTTGTTGCAGTAATATGGTCGGAAAAACTCGGCTTACAATCAAAAAGTACTACCAGGTCACGAATAGAATTGACTCGTTCTATAACTCGTCCTTGTAGGCGATATTCATAGCGGCTAGAGTTTACAAATATCCGAAACTTAACTTAACATTGCATTTTTTAACGTTAACTTCCATGCCGTTAAGCATACACCACTCTTGTACCATGTAGATGTCTTTGTGATGCACTATAGAGTCGAGTACCGTAACTATGGTGTGGAAAACTTTAAAATTATCAGCGAACATCAGTTTTCCAGACTTGATACGATTGCAGCGATCGTTAATGAATAAGATAAAAATGAGAGGACCTAGATGACTGCCTTGCGGAACGCCGCTGGGTATATTACACATTAGGGT
The DNA here is from genome assembly GCF_030247195.1 of Topomyia yanbarensis. Classification (NCBI taxonomy): domain Eukaryota; kingdom Metazoa; phylum Arthropoda; class Insecta; order Diptera; family Culicidae; genus Topomyia; species Topomyia yanbarensis. Next base: position 48,747,545 of record NC_080671.1, on the reverse strand, counting down.
GGGACAAAAAATAGAATTCCCCTCCGAGCAACTTTTTGGACACCATTTGGGTTCTAGAACAACTATGTAAATTCTTAGCTCGATCAGTGAAACTATATTTTTGCGCCCACTGTTTAAAGTTTACATGGGCTTTTGTATGGGGAAATCGACTTTTACAAAATAATTCATCCAAGAGACGCCCAGTGCTTCATAAAAATAAATCGATGTTAAATTTTTATAGAAAATTTATCAAGGAAACAAAGTTTTGAAAACCGCAAAACGATTTGACGATTGTGGAAAAAGTTATTAAGCAAAAATCGACTGATGCTCAGACGGTTAGAAAAATATTCATTTTTTCTAGCACCACTGCATTTGGCTGTCCAATTATATGAAAATTTGTTTTGACTTTCTCTTTCTGTTTTTAAATCAATGATCTGAACTGTTTGGTCACTTCCCAAAAGTTTCGAGGGATTAAATGAGGCTTCTTTTGTACAAAATTGGAGAAAATTATGAATTCTGCATATAATTCGACCGTCGACAGCAGTGGTTCTATGACAATTGAAATTTTCTTCAATCTTCAGAGCATCAGTCGATTTTTACTAAATAACTTTTTCCACAATCGTCTTTTTGCGGACTTCGGGATTTCCTTCATAAATTTCCTACAAAAATTTTACATCAATTTATTTTTAGGAAGAACTGGGTGACTCTTAAATGAATTATTTTGTAAAAGTCGATTTTCCCATACAAAAGCCCATGTAAACTTTAAACAGTGGGCGCAAAAATATAGTTTCACCGATCGAGCTTAGAATTTGCACAGTTATTCTAGGACCCAAATGGAACCCAAAAAGTTGCTCGGAGCGGAATTTTATGTTTTTCATATAACCATGTCCCACTCTATTAAACATGCTTGACCGCGTGTTATTTATCCAAACAAATGCGACTCGATCAGTGATAGAACTGCAACAAATTAGTCAGCCAAGCTGGAAATCCTAGTCGCTGTAGTTTCCGGATTGCGATTTTGTGAGGTACTTTGTCAAAAGCCTTTTGACAAGTCGATATAAATTGAATCCACCTGCTGGCGATTCTCGATGACAGGAAACAACAAAGAAGTATAAGCCACTAGGTTAGATGTAGTAAATCATTTCATGACAAATCCATGCTGATATTCCGAGATTAAGTGGGAAACAGAACATTGTAGACTAACTTTTCGAGGACTTTAGCAAGACAGTTTAGTAGTGAGATCCCTCTATAGTTCGCGACGTTGCGAATGTTTCCAGCTTTATGAATAGGAACGATGGCTGCTTCTTTCCATGCGGAAGAAAAAATTACTTCAGATAGCGAACGATTGAATATGAAGCACACCGGAAGAGTTAGCGCTTGGGCGCAGCTTAATATCAACAGGGGCGATTGGCGATCCGGACCAGATCCTTTTGACGTATCAACGGCAGTCACAGTTTTCAAGACGTCGGCCTCACTAATAATCAGGCGAGGTAGAGCGTGAATTACTTGCACACGCGTTCGTGGTAAAGAATCGAAAGTTTGATTATAATACTGGTACAATAATGGTACACGTTTTATAACTGAGCGGGGCTTGCCAACGGGAAAATGGCCTCGGAATATACCGTTAGGTATCTGTCATTCTGAAATGGGTCATTGGAAAATAGATAGAGCTAACACCTACACATCCCGAGATTAAGTTGTTTGCATGGGGCAATTGGACCATATACAGAAAACTTTTTTTCCCACGATACCTCCGCCGGCCAGCAGATTTAGAAGATTAACACGCACACACATCTGAATTTTTTAGCTGATGCTTCGTAATTGCTCAGTATCTTCAGCTTTAGCTTGAGCTTGTGCGACCACCCCTGGCTGCCACTCCGTTATCGATCTGGACTAGCACAGGGTATAAGTAGATGATTATGCTGGAGAGTAGCGCAACATCTTTTAATGTGCAACTCCTGGGAATCTTAAAAGGAATACACGAGACAGGAATATTGTCAATAAAAATATTGACAAGACTGCTTCAATCCATCAATCCCATTTGATTTCTACATGATCAATATTTTCAAGATACCCTTACACGATGAATATATTGATCAATAATCGATTTATTGTCAATATTTCTGCTCGTGTAGAGTCCGCTTTAAAGTGTTTATTGATCAATACCGGCGTTGGCCAGGCCCGAAATGAATCGTAGTAGCCATGTGTGCAGGACGTGAAAAAATCTGACAGAGTAAATTTTTGTGTGATTTTGTGTTTTCGCCAAATTTTATTTACCTGAAAAGTGTGAATTATGAAACGAACGGACCGGCAAGAGCATCCAGTCCAGCTATTCTGGGGCAATACCCTGGGCGTGGCGAGAGTCCGACAGGAAGGACGTGCGAGCAAGAAAGTTGTGCCCGGGGGAATTGAAGCCAGATTTTTCTCAATGTATTTCGGCTCGACAGAGAAACAGGACAACAGTCTACAGTCGGTAAATGCAGTGCAAAATGAATTGCAGTTCCGGTCTGCAAAACAGCGGCAACGGTACTAGCGGAATATACGGTGTGGTGAACAAACGATAGTGGAGATAATCGCGGAAATTTGTTTTCTGAAAGTCATTGGTCGTTGAAGCAATATAAGCGGAGGAGTAAACAGCACATAAGCTAAGTTTCAGCCATCTTTATTATTATTAATAATTCTACATTTCACATTCACATTAAAACAAATTGTACTGTGTGGTGCGTTATTACACTCATCGCAAAAGTCCGACGAGGACGACGTGGATCAGTTTTTCATCTCTTCTAACAAATAATCTGCATATTCCAAGGACGAATGAACGGAGGTACGAAAATCGAAAGCATATATTCATAAAAATTAATCAGCAATACTGCAACAATATTAAACATAAGCTGATTGATTTTCATAAACATCTAAGCGCACCGTGTGGAAGAAATTGCGCTTTTTTCGTTTTCAATTTTCGTACCGTTTTTCGTTCGTCATTAATGCAATTCGAGTAAAGGCGCATTAACCTAGGCTTATTAGCAAGGGCAAGGTGTAAATACCGCTGTCCCATCCCAAAGGACCAAAGGAATGACATTAACTTTCTTAGCAAGGTCACTCCCAACGATTTATTATATCCCCTTCAAACGGAAACGGTTGGTACGGTTGTCCTCGTTTCTTTCTCTTTTAATATTCGAAATGATTCGTTAATCAAATTATTCATTAATTGACTAATTTGATTGTCGTTTAATTTTGAAACATCTTTAAACCCAACTCTTCAACAATAGTTCTGGCCGTTTTAATATCACGGGAGGAGGATATTTGTTAGTAAGTATAGAAGTTGGATTCTACCTCTTCTTTGCCGACGCCAGAGAGGTGACTCCACTATCTGGACTAGATATCGATCCATCAACTCATGGACCGGAGACCAACGGCTTTACTTTCCTTCCGAAGGAAGACGTGACCACAGATTTTTTCACCTCAGAAAAATCTCAACGACTTCGGTTGGAATTGAACCTAGGACAACTGGAGTGAGTGGTGGTTACTCTTACCACTCAACCACCAGCACCGTCGCTTCGTAATTGCTCAGTATCTCTCGATTTACTGAAGTTTCGGCCAGTTTGGCGTATTGCAGTCTTTGGGCACAACTACGGAACTAATTTTTCATAACGGCACGATGTCTAATCCGGCCGTATCACCGAAGAACGACAGTCTTGTCTAAAAGAGGTAGTCGACGTTTTTGAAGGTACTTTTTGTGGTAAGTTTCTGTGCCCTGGTTCATAATCCCGGTTGTAACATAAATCTGACCTAGTTTGCCCCAACAGCTTATCAATTGCCCGACCAAAAAATCCTGACCAATTCCGAATTATTGTTTGTTTGTATTTTCAGCGATATTAAATCCAACGCTGGCTGTAAATAGCAGGAAGTCTCGAAACTGTGGCGTTCACTGCATCGAGATATGGGATAATTTAGAATTGTGGCTATATGCGAGCTGAATTTTCTTACGTTAGCTTGGCTAAACTTCCTGGTTATGTTAATTTATCGAAAGAAATGTCAGCAAATGTATTAAACTATACAAAGCGATTTCCCAAAATTAGCAGAATATGAACATTATACATTAAGCCGTTTTTGTACAAAATATGGTTATTCGGCGTCCTTCGGAGAAGGAATAGTGGTGCGATTTGTTCGTTAGAGAGAAAAAGCCAAAAATTCTGTTGATAATACGAACCAACAAAATCGAAATAGAGAGTTATCAATTATTCCTATATTTTGTCCGCTGGATAATGAAGTTCGAATGGTCAATTTACGGTAAATATATCCTACTTTATTATTCCTCCTTCATGGTCAAAAAACTGTTCATCTTCAGCTTCATCTTAGGCCAATTAAAAAAAATCCCTGCTGAAATTTTGCTTTTTTTAAATACGTTTTTAAACCAAAGCTTTGAAAGTTATAACTTGGCGTGGAAGAGCCGGTGTATTAATATATGCAGTTACTTGGTGTAGAATTAGGCTTCATCCTTTACGGAATTTGTACAACCGCCAGAAGAAACATAAAACGTTGGAACACAATCGGGAATAGCGGTAACAATATATCAGTGATTCACTCAATATAGAATGGTTAAAGGCAATGATGCACAACCTTAAGGTCCGTCCAGATTAAGTCTTCGGTACGGATCAATACCTTGACCTAGGATCTCCTAGCATGTTGTTAGTCACCCCTTACGACATGGGAGCATGTTCCCAGTGGTTCTATTCTTGACTGAAATAGTGCAACAAAATTTTAGCCCGCCGGACACCACACGGCATTCAAATTATATTTACCTTTAATGGAAAAAAACAAAAACGAGTTCAATTTATAAATACTAGTAAACATTCGAAGCTCGTTGATCTGGCAACCACCACCATCATGGTGAAACCGCGGAACCAATGCATGGCAAATTTCTGCATTTTTGGTCCACCATCGCGTACCACTAAACTTATTTCTGGCCTCACCTGTTCATCTATCCTGATTCCGGGGTCGCGTCACTGATGCATTGTTTGGTTCACACTGCACTATCAACAGCTGAACATCGGTAGATAGCAGAAGTTCCCTGCAACCGGGAATATCCGAGGTGGTGGTAATTATTTAAAATTTACGATTTTCAACCCTGTGGTTGGTGTCCGCGTCAATTACAAGCACACTTTACGAAGAGGAGTTTAAACAATACGACTAACAACTATTTGAAATATTTAAACAATTACATTATATTAAATTCCAAGAGGACACTTCCGAAAGTTGAAGGTGAACTATATTTAGTACTAGTAATGAAAATTGAACTCGAAATTGTTACAACGGTTGAACAAAGACAAATGGTGGTGCTCAATTGAATGAAATTTTCACCTGCTTTAGTGGTGACATAATTACAGTCACCATAATTCACTCTCGGGCGTTGATTTCACTTAACACCGTGCAGCATGTTCCAGCCGAGGACACGGCACGGTGCCTGCGGTGGTGTAGTTAATTTACGACACAAATGAAACACTGGTCGCATTACCGCAGGGGTACCTTAAACCACTGGGCAAAGCCATTCCGGACTTGTGGTCATAATTCAACCGCAAAGCTCTCACAACCATATTTAACAACCGCAGCTCATAAAAGTCATCCGGTGACCAAATGGCGCGCCCGCCAGGAGCAAACATCTACTCTACATCTCGGCACGCTTAGAAAGAATCGCCGCTGGTTGGTGCTCCGGGCACAAAGCCGATGCTAATGAAACGTGTGGTTTTTGCGGTCCCATGGTCTCTAATTGCAGCAAAACGCGCGTAATTGTCATTCATTACCACCGGAGCAACGGTTCATTAATTAGGTATCATTAGCCTTCAGCAAGCGGAAAGCACCAAGAATAACCTTCATTAATCAACTAAGCTTAAAGCATTCAAACCATTAAAATACATGTTCTGGAACTTGTCGCACTAATCTGTTTAATCTGTAACTGTTTCGCTTACCATATTGACCATTAACGCATTCCTTCTCTTGATTATTCGTTACAGCGCCTGGTATTCGATACAAGATCACAAGCGGTAACATAGGCGGCGTGTTTACGATCCACAACACCACAGGGGCTCTGTACGTGGCGAAAGCGCTTGACTACGAGAAAATCAAAAAGGTATGTAAATGTGTGGAAGTGTACATTGAGTAGTTTTGTACCGCAAAACCGACAGATCTTTTCATTTCCGTAAACCAACAGTAAAATCACGAAATAGTTGAAGTGTCAAAATTATTACTAATAGCACATTCCACCCAATACCTCCATGCTACAGGTGACCTCGATTTTCCATATTAATGCTTCATATGATATGAATGAATTTCCCGCTGCGAATATAAAAAAAATGTTGCCGGGACGTAGTTCTGAAACTATAGTTTAACATATTGATTCTCATCCTTTTGATCATTTAATATGTGCTGATGCGTGTCCGAAAGACGTTCATTCATAATCGAATTGATATTTTTATATGCTGGGAAAAAGTTTCGGTCGTAAAATCATGTAAAGTCTGTTTGTGATTGGTTTTAATTTTTAATGGCATTTCCCATAGACAATCGAATTATTGTTCTGTTTTTGCTGTGTCGCTTGTTAGTAAAACCGAAACCAATCCATGGTCCGAGGAACCGGATGCAGAAAGAAGTCGTAAAATTGTGATATATTCCCAGGTGGCGTTAATTTTGATTGCGTTTCTCAAATAATCGAATAGATGTTTTTTGGTATACCACATGGGGATTCTAGTTCACCAGGCAGATGATTGCGTTTGAATATCCTCACCTGAGGCAACTGCTAAAATTATGAATTCGATTATCTGCTAGAAATACAACCCCCCAAAAACCTCTGTTAATAACGCTGGTTTTGAGTTGGTGGAATGCGGTTGCCCGGACCGAAAATTATATTCGAGTTTTCTGGTAACCAGCACATAAAAAGGATCAATTCGATTATCTACGAGTAATGCAACTAAAATTCAAACCATTCTGAAAACATATCATCACATCGATTGGATATTCCGGAATCCGGTTCAATGGATTGAAAATTATTTTCAACTTTTCATGTATGTGACACAGCAAAACCGTGAATAATAATCCAATCGATTGCGGAAACTGATTCCCCGTACCAAGGATTAATTTCCCGCTTGGGTGGCGTCAAAAGCATCAACTTGACGATCTCCTAAGACAAGACGTGACAGTCCCTATTTTTCCTTCGACGTTCTTCGTTACGCAATCTTTACCCCAGCTGTAAGCAAGATCACTTCCTGTGTCTCGTTTTCGGTCAGTGTGGCCAGGTCTATTAATAAGGAAACATATGTCATGCCTTTTCAGTTCAGATCTCTCAGATATTGCCTATCTAGATTCAACTACATTAATGATGCGCTGTATTCTTTTTCATATACCGTAAACCGGGGTGACTTTGATGACTCGAAACTTTTTTCGTAGATCGCTTATTAAACCAGAATAGTATACCGAATCATTTTAGTTTGAAATGATTTTTACTCTAAACTTATGAAATACTGGTTTGTTATACTTTTTGAGTATTTTGTTCGGTTTTTGGGTACAAAAACTACAAAAAACCGAAATTTGACTTTACCTTATTTTTACGAAGCTTCATAAAGTGTCTATTTTTTATGAAACAAATAAATCTCAGATTTGAGCAAGAGTAATAAATTACAAGCGAGATTTTATTTTCCTTTAGAGTGGGATGTACCAAATTTACTTTTAAGAGTTTATTTATTTTAAATACAATTTTTTGTGAAACTAGTTGGCAATTATATCAAATTTTTTAAAGCTAAAACTCACAACTTTTTTATTGTTCAATATACCAACGTGTTAAAATAGATGAACCATTTTGTACATTGATAAAACACTGAAATAAAACAATTTTAGCAGTTTTAAAGGTTTTCAGAATCTTTTATTCTAATTGGACACAAATTATACCAATTTTGGTTACTCGAATTTTACAGTACATTGAATACTTTGTATAATACCAATTAACATCTATTTAACAATGAGCACCTTTCCAGAATTAGTTTGAACAAACATTTGAATGAAAAACATTGACATCATTAACTTAATGTGGGTCAACATGTAGCTTATCAAAGTCACCCCGGAATACGAAAACGGACATCAACTTGAAATCATTTTTGGAAAAATAGCTGTAAGCGGACAATTTTAGGTATAACCATCCAAGCTTGTTCTCCTTACATCAGTACATGGTTTAAAAATATTAAACTTGAAAAAAATGTGTTGCGTCAAAAAATGTCACCCCGGTTTACGGTAATGGTTTAATTAAATGAATTTCCTATAAATTTTAGATTATGGAAGCATACGTTGCTTATTATTGTTCATATGAACCAATACCATTTACAGCTAATGAATTGAAAATACTCATTCTTCCTTGACGCAAAATTTCTTTTTAATTTGGCCATTTTGATTCGTAAGACAGCAATAATTTCATTTGGAAGTAAAAATGACGTAATCTTTCTGTAATCATTGCAACACTGCCAAATATCATTTCACTATCCAGGGAGTAACTTTGGTTTAACGTTTTCTATGTCGCAAGCTGTCTAAATCAACCAATCCCAAGCTGAAACAATCTGACGTAAAATTAGAACGAAAACAGGCCCCCTTCTTGCCAGGGCTTGTCTTAGATGATCTCTAACTCAGTGACTCTGAAACTAACTGGATTTAATGTGCCTTTGTGACTTTTCTGTTCTGACACTTATATGCAGTGTTGGCAAAATGTAAAACATAGACCCAAAACAAATCCCCTGGAACGCATCTGTTTTTCGGTCGCGAACAAAATGTGTCCCAAACAAAGAATTTCAATAAAATTGCAACCGGAACCACTCGCACAAGTTACTTAAAAATATTTTTTTTACAGTTTCAGTAAATTAACAATGTTTTATTTCGATAAAATATACAAAAGAAAGTCCTAAATTTATTACATTGAATATTATTTATTTGACTATTTCACGCAAACTTAACCCATTATTGCCCAACCTACTATATATAGTAGGTGCTAAGAATAACTCCTATTACTTAAGGAATAACGCAGAACAGGCATTATCAATGAGTTAATATTGTTCATATACTCTTACAGAATACGTTTAGAGAAGTTAGAGTGGTTAAACCGGTGTTTATGTTTTGTTTTTATTCAATTTTCAATGGGGTTACACATTTTTGTCATGATGAAAAAAATTGAATTTTTATAAATAAGATATTCTCAAACTACATACGCTCAGAAAAATTTTCTCAAAATTTCATTAAGATCGGAATTCTAAAACTTGACTTACAGCGATTCATAGACCGCTACTTATTGACCACTCGTAGGCGGTGCGTAGTGTTTGATACACTAGACCGTTGACTCGCTGCAGCGACAGTAAAACTCGATTATCTCGGAATTGTATTTTATTGAAAAGTTCATTCGCGGCGACCACGATATCTCAGGAATTAAATAATCGATCAATCTGAAATTTTCACTGGTTGTTCCTTATTATATCAGCTACTCTTAGTAAGAAATTAATTTCACTGGAATGACCACATCATTTTTTCCAATCCGAAAACTCAATTTGTGCTGCGTGTGAAAAATAAGTTGAGCAATAATGGGTTAATTTGTAATTATTGGTACGATAGCCAAAAAGTACCAAAAATATCCATGTTTAGGTTCTTTTTGGATTTCCATCGCATGGGAATTTTCTAAAAAAAATGCACTCACAATCTGCAAAAAAAAATCATAATGGAAGTCAGACTTTACTTTATTACATTTTTGCGACATTCAATTAGTTAGAGATTACTGGGTAGGGAAAGTTTTTAAAAATTAGAGCCATTGTACCCTAGTGAGAGCAAGGATGTGAAGTAAACAGATCGGAAAACTAGAAGTGGCAGGGTCATTAGAACAGGCTTAATATCGTACGGGCTTAATCTTTGTCTTCTGCTAATGAGGGTCAAGCTTAGGCAGCATAACTACGAATCACTCGAGTTCACTAGCATGTGTCCTAGTATAGATAGACGTGTCCATGTTTACCGTGACAACCGATAAAAATTAAGCAGGGCAGAATGGGGTGGGCGTAGCGTAGTTGGTAAATCGATTGCCTTGTACGCAGCGCACCTGGGTTCGAGTCCCAACCCCGCACATAGGGTTAGAAATTTTTCATAAGAGATTTTTCTAATCCGAAGAGGCGAATGACCTTAAGGTTAAAACCTCTATAATCTAAAAAAATAGAAGTGGCACGGTCATTAGATCAGGCTTAAAATCTTATGGGCTTAACTTTTGTCTTCTGCTGATGAGGGTCGAGTTTAGGCAGCATAACTACGAATCACTCAAGTTCACCAGCATGTCTCTTGGCAAAGACAGACTTGTCCCTCTTTACCGTGAGAGCCGACACCAGTTGAGTACTATGGCTCTAAATTTTCATAACTTTCCCTACCCAGTAATCTCTAGCTAATTGAATGTCGTTGAAATGTAAAAATGGAAAAGTATCTACATAGTCGAAATAAAAAAAAGATAAAAAATTCAACTTTATATCCGCACTCTTGGTAATTTATGATCATAATTTAATGAAAAAATATGAAAACGCTCAATTCAAAACAGTTTTTGGTGTCTATCTTTGCTTCCTATCGATGGTCGAACGTTTGTTGTACCATTTTAGAACACGATTTATAGTAGAATGGACCCTTCCCAGCTTCTTAGGAAGTAGCTAGTGGCACGGCGAGAGAGATCCGGATATTCTAGCTAGGCGTTTACGCTGCTGATCGACTTTCGCAACGGTTGTTCAATTGCTAGTGAAACTGAAATAATTTAAAAAATACTAATTGAACTTACTTCACCCAAAACATCGCTAATGAAAACAAGTGATAGAATATAAAAGTCATACAATTTGATTCCGAACACCCTTTATGAGTGGATGTGTCTTATCCGCAAACTCATTCGAGTTACTTGGAGATTCGATAGTTGGCATGTATCCATTAACAGTTATGTGTTTGGCAGGATACCGGGCTACTCTTTCAGATTTCATTCAATGAAATTCCACAGATCTTTTGAAAGTTGGAAACTGATACTTAGTGACATCTTAGCGCAAAATTGATAATTCAGTAAGCGGGGTTCGGAAAAGGGGTTTCATGATCTTTTGAAGAAGAACACTTCTAACGTTTCAAATATAGCGGTAACGTTTTAAATTTTTCGGCCGGAATTTTAGCCAAGGTTTTAGAAAGTGAATATTAGGGTGTCCCAAAATGACATCACGTTAAAAAAGTCATCGGGCTCACTTCTCAAATGAAAGGTTAGGGTATCAGGACCACTTTCTTCTTCGGAGTGAATTTGTTAAAACGCTCCCTAGTGGTGGCGAATATTGATTTTTCGAAAAATGGGCCGATTTTAGGTAAAATTTCAAATTCATGCTTGTTGAAGTGCTCCTGAACTGTCTTAGATTTTCTCAGCATTTTTTTATTTTTCTGGAGATCAAAATGGAGAAGTTTGGTTAGTTAGTTTGTACAAATTGTAGATGATAAGAGCGACAGAGCCTTTAAAACTTAGTAAAAAGTGTAATTTTTGGTGTTTTTCATTAGTTTTTCTTCAAAATTTGAAAAGTATAGGAAACACTTCAAATATTTGAAGCAAATATAGGAGCGTATTTTTGATGAAGAAAGTGTATAGCTATGACTAGTGGAATATGAGTTATTCAAGTTTTTGCTAGATAACCTTTTGGCATTTTATGGTATTCATAAAAAATAACACTGTTCTACAAAATAAAACATTTTCAGTGTGCTTAGACCGCATTTTGTTTTTTGTAAAATAGGAGGAAGTACATCAGAATCGGTTTTTATGAGCATTTGACGATTTTTTTTAAATTATTTAGTATATTAATAACCACCTAGTGGGGTTGAAAATCATGAAAATTAAACAAATATGTCGAGTTAGTGACAAGTTATGACGTATATTCGTATGCCGAATTGATTAACCCATTCAGATTTTGTATATAAAGTCTCATTCCTATGTTAGGTACCTTAGAGTGAAGAAAAATGCAGAAGGGTCGGGTGAATGTTGAAAAACTGATCCTTACGTTTTAGATCACACATTTCCGAAATAGTCAATTTTGAAGGCTTTGTATTTTCGAAAAAGTTTTACGACAGAATACAACGCATCTTCTAGTACAATTATTTTAGTGAATGAGCCACCAAGAAGTAATTATGGAGAATAAACTTTTCTAAAAATAATTAGAGACTTGGCATCACTAGTAAAGTTATTATTATTTTTATAATTGATGGTACAAAAAATCATCAAATTCTCATTAAACCCGATTCTGACGAACTGAAGACAAACAGAAAACGCCGTTTTAAATCATTTTCCTTCTATTTTCCAAAAAACAATATGTGGTCTAAGCACATTCGAATTTTTTTATTTTTTGGAACATTATTATTTAAAATAATAAAAAAATGCTGACAAAAATCTAAGACAGTTCAGAAACACTTCAACAAGCCTGAATTTTAAATTTTACCCAAAATCGGCACAATTTTCGAAAAATCAAAATTCGCCACCAGTAGGGAGCGTTTTAGCAAATTCACTCCGAAGAAGAAAGTGGTCCTGATACCCTATCCTTTCATTTAAGAAGTGAGCCCGATGACTTTTTTAACATGATGTCATTTTGGGACACCCTAGTGAATATCCACTGTTGTACCTAAGGGAAATAAATATTTTTGCGCTATCTGATTGGAAACATGCAAAACTATTTTGAAACTAATTCTGTAGAATGTGCAATTACTAAAAATAACGAAAATAATGGATTTTGTGAAAGCAGTTATTATCTACACCATGATCGATCCGGACAATTCGCTTACAAGCGAGCCAGACAAGCTCCACCTCTTTGGTGATGAAAGTAAACTATTTTTGTTCCATGACCGGCCCCTATGGCTTCGAACGTAAACTAAACCAGGTATAACATCGAGGGTCATATACGAGTGCGGAATCATTCGTGTGTTACACTCATGCCGGATATCGGAACATATTTTGTATTTCTAATTACCACCGATAGAAATTTTGCACGCTTATCAGTGTGCAAAATTTCATTACGGTTTCTACGAACATATGGCAAACTTTCTCTCATTCGTTCGTTTGTTTGGATTGTTTATGCTAAAAAAGTGTCCTAAATTCTTAGGTACTATTAGGAGGGTGGACTGCTATAGGAGACCAAAAAGAAACTTGTTTTCATGATTTTTAGAAATTGAAGGAAATGTTCTAGGTATTTCAATATGTATGTATATTTGTAATCACATTTGGAAAGTTAAAATAAAAAATTTCCTTCAAACACTCTACAAAATTTTAATTTCGTTACTGTAATACCTAATTGGCAAGAGTAGTGCAGTTCGTAATTTTGATTGAAATTAATGAAACAACAAATATTTAATTTTCCGTAACCTTTTCCGCGGATTTCTGAAAAATATGTATTTTTGGTATCATTTTCTATTTTAATGTGCCACAGAAATGACTGCATGTCACCCCCTGAAGGGTTTATATATGTGGTGGACCTACAAAAATTAGAAAATTTAATCATTTTCTCTAACCAAGATTGCAAAATTTTATTCAGGGGTAGAGAGGTAGAGGACGAAACAATAGACATGTTTTGGAAGTTTTACTTGACGCTAAATAGGATCCGTAAAATAGGATTAATAATACAAGTTCTGAAGTATAAATAACACGGTGCTACAGTGATTTTATACTTTTCGAATGACCTAGTATAGGTTGTAGCATGTTTGAAAAAAGTTGTATATCCTCAAAATATTGATGTATGGCAAAAAAAACTATTTTTCGTGACTTCCGGCATTAAAAAAAATTTCTTCGCGATCATTTTTCAACCGATTTAAAAAAATTTTAAGTGTTTTAGAAAGAAAACGAAATGACCTTTCCAATGGTATGCTGTGTGTATGAACTCTTAAGGGGTTAAGGGTCTTAAGGGTCTCGCACTCTAAGATGCTATAATTATACCATCCGTTATTTTTTTACAATTTCAAGCTTAAAGTTCACCTACATACTTTTGAATGTATACGTAATCGAGCAAAAAATATCTATTTTTTTTTAAATTTTATGAGACTGTCCTCTTAAAAGTTGCGAGCAAGTTTCTAATTAAAAAAAAATAACTACCATTTTTCAACCGATTTTGATCATAATTAGGTCGTTAGATGCGAAATTAAATGTTCTCCCTAAATTTCTATTTAAACAAAAACGCTTCCTAATAAAAATGTAGAGCAATTTTCATATTTTAAATGAAAACTTACAAAATAATGGGTACTTGCATATTGTTGTCCCTAAACCGCATAGAACTTTTAACAATCGTACATAACATAGCAAAAAAAGGGAAGGTCATTTCTTTTTCTTTCTAAAACACTTAGAGAATTTAAAATCTGTTGCAAAATGACTGCGTGAAAAAAATTTTCGCGCAAAATGTTTTTATTTGCTACACCCAAAACTCGGCCGTAATACCTTTACGGTAATCAGCAAAAATGCTCTAATAGCAAGACGTTTAATACTAAAACGGTCCCAACAAAAAAATCCCCAAACGGCAATACCAACACATTCAAATCTTTTCTACGTCTCACTCATGTTTCATCTATTCCTATTTCTTATACTATAGATATTACCGAGTCAGATTGTCTGGAAGTGTGTATCACTTCGCTTGTCAATGTATTACGCATCACGCGAAGCAAACACGATGCGGACAAAGACGGGCTTCGATTTTCTCTATACGACACATTCCGCACTTGAAGATCGGCTCACACTCGGCAAGCTTTAAAGTACAGTCAGAAAAAAAACCGATTCGGAATAGTGGTGGGGTGTTTCGGACGGTGTTAAATTGAAATTTCTTTTCTATCACGGACGGTAACAGCAAGGTAATGGCTGCACTAAACATGAACAATCATTTCCGTCATGTACGGGAAAAAGACCTACGGTTTGGATCCACGCATCCGAACTGAAGGTCCGGATCCAGACACTTGTCAGGATCTAAGCACCAAGTCTGGGCCTGGTTTAGGTCCGGACCTGGTAAAAGGAAACGGGGACGGGCTAGATCCAGGGACTGATCCGGATCCGGGAACTAGACCAGATCCGGAAACCGCCTAAAATTTTCGTTTCGCTTCTAACCCATCTAGTAAAAAATACGCAATTCCGGCAGATTTCTGCCAATATTGTGGCAGATTTCAACCTGAGTTTGGTCAAAAATCCGCTAGAAATCGACCGAATTATCCTGCATAAGAACAGAGCCGAGGTTGACACATACTGAAAAAGTGTTTGGTTGAACAGCAACTGAAATTCGGAAATATGCGTTTAATACCGCAATTGCGTGGTCTGTTACCAAAAAGACAATAGAATATTACCCAAATGTAATAGAAACATACCCGTCGGATTTTGGGTGATACCATTAGGCACATTTGTGGATGTAAAAAACAATTCTGACCGGTCCGGATAACGAGCGGGTCATCAACAGAGGCACCGGAAATATTATTGATTACATTTGAATCGGAGAGGTCCTGGTCATCAACATTTGGTTCAAACTTAACTTCCTTAATTTTTAGATTCGACTTGTTGCAAATGGTAGCATTGTTCTTTGTGTCCTACAATAAAATATTGATGAATTTGTTTGATTTGATACCTAAATATACATTTCTATCAAACTTTCACTGACTGATCCTACCCAGTTGTAGGTTCGTGATCGGGGACTAGTCCTATAGATGGAATGGATGTCATAGGGATGCAAGAATTGTTAATAGTGGTAGTGAGAGCTGTAACCTTTTGTTTTCTTAGGGCGGGAACATTTTTTATAATGTCCTTTAGTTCCATTTTCTTTATCTTCAAATTGTGGCTGCTGCCTCCGACACCAACACAGATCGCTTGTTAGGCGCAGAGCAAGTAAATCAAAGAAAAAAGCTCTCAGGTTCGAATATTTAATAGAAGCAGATTCTTGGTCCTAAAATGATAGCAGATACTGTTCTATTCTCAACAGGCACAATGTCAGTCATGATCGCAACTGTATTAGATATACTTTCATGCACGATTGACTAAAAATTAACGTGCTTCATCTTGGGTTGTGACTGCTTATTGCTCAATATACTGTTGGAGTGCAAGGGTTCTTCTTTGAGATGGTTTGAGCCGAGGCGGAAATCAGCGGTACAAGCTCGTACGTTTTGGATTTGAATCTTACATTCCATTTTCCAGGGCGGGAACGTGTTCTAAGACCACAACCGGATACATCTGCTGGATCTTCCAATGACTGCTGCGGCCCATTAACGCAACTAGTTGCACCAGACACCATCGGTTTTTTGACGCAAGGCTCGATGTTTTGTAGAGGAAAATATGAATCAAATGCACGCGATAGCAAGCTTTGTTATTACCTAATTCTTTGGAATAGGTGCAACCGATTCAGCACGAATCTTAGACGCTAGAGAACGTTGTCTTATTCCTCTACGTATTCTTACACTCACAATAACGAATTGAGCAATTGCGATTTTTAATTAGCGACGCGCAACATTTTGACGTTAACACAATATTGCAGCTTTCCAGGGATGCCAAATAATTAAATTCCAAATTCATTGTCGTACATTGAGCAAAACTTTTTAGACGGTTTTCTTTCCAATTGTAGTCGAAAAATAAATTTTGACTATTTTAAATTTCAAGTAAAACAACGCAAGTCAATAAAATTACTGCGAATATATGCTTCTACAGGTAAAAGTCGATATAACGTACATTTCGGTTTTAAAAATGTACTTTATATCGAATTGTACGTTATATCGAAGCATGCACAATGTTAGCAGAATTGTTATTCGTGGTATTTTATTTTGCAGAATTTTGACAAAGCGTAACTAGTATTGAAAATCTAACCTACCTGACAGTGTGAAACAACTTTTCTCATCAGAAAATTATGATGGTTCCAAACAAAGGACTACATTAATTTTTGCTTATATGAATCAAATGTTGAACCTAAACCAAAAATTTATTATCACTATTATAATGAAAATAATTTTATTCTGACTCCTTTCCTAATCATTAAGACATAAGCCATTATTATTCTGTCTGGGCTCGTAAAGCGTTTTTTTATATTCTCACCATCTACCCCTCATCAAATAAAAGTAAATAATAAGCTTCAATATTTAGAATACACAACAAAGATTCACTAGTATCCATGATTCGAGAATTTCTGATACTATTGTTCAGTCCGCTAACCGGTTTCCTAAGTACCCCAAACCTACTACAAATATGTTCTCTCACTTTTTTTATTTGGTGGTGGATGTGGTACATGATAGGATTCGAAAACAATATTCGATCGTAGTATCCGGATTCAGGAGTCTCAGAAACCAGCAATAAAATTTTGATAAATATCAAAGATTCCTAGTAGATCGTCAAGTGGACGTCATTTCATGCGTCACATAATGGAAAGCTACAAAAACAATCATCAATCCAGGGAACTGAATTCCGGAATATACGCAATCGGAGTTAAATGTGTCCGCATTATTTTCAATGTGATTCGTAGTCTATATGGTTGATGTAATTTGATGAGCCCTCATGTCGAGAATGACAAACAGAATCTGTAATCCGAAGAACCGAATTTCGAAGTTTCAGGAAGCGATTGTATCTGATTGTCATGAAATATGATTGCATTTCACATGCTGTTTTTTGTGGAACCGCATGCAATAGAACTTAAAAATATTGTCATTCGGCCCAGAGAATCAGATTCCGCAGTCCCAAAACCAACCAACAATGGTCACACCAATATTATTAAATTTATTTAGTACGTTTTAAGATTATGTGTAACATATTGAATTCTTAAACTATGGATTAAATGCGAATAAAAAATCACTATTTTTTGTAAAATTCCATATATTATTGAAAAGTTGTGTATTTTAAAAGCACAGATTGTAATTGCGCTCAAAATTAAATATCTTACTATAAATCTCGAAGCTTTATACAAACTCATCAAAAAACTTGTTTGAAATGAAATACACACCTAGAAAAATAGTGTAAATTTACGTCTTCTGACCCTGACATATACGAGCATCAAACATGACCTAGTTTTTTGTTTGATTTTAATTTTACATGACGTTGAATTTCGCAAATCACGTAATTTTACACCACATGTAGCGTTTGTTCTGAATGGCAGTAAGTGTAATTTTATGCCATTGAACATGTAAAGTGTATGTTTGATGTAAAATTAAACGGAACACGGTTATGTTCCATCATTTCGTGAATTACGGTTTGTTAAATTGTGTCACGTTTGCAATTACGTCAAGGATAAAAGTCATATTTTTTGGTGTGTAATTTATAATAGCTCTACTGGAAAGTCAACGTTGTCATATTATTCTGATTGATTTTAAAAAAAATCAACAAAGAGTTTTCGAAATTTAGTTTCTGAATTTGTTTTAATTCAAGATAAACAATACTCCTTACAACTTTTCCGAACATATATAAAACATACTGGAAATATTGCTGGACAAGAATAAATCTTTTTTTTTTTCATTTTTTGCCAACGACCTATTGAATCAATTTTTTAACTGTTGTAACAGCATTTAATTAGAAAGGTGAAGTATATTTTTCAATAGAGCCATAGTATTTCGAGTTTGCGGTTGTCCTTCCATAGACGAAACTGTGTTTAGACAACTGAAACTCAGCGATATTCTAAAGATCCCAATACACTGCGATGAAAAGCTTTAGGCTTTCTCGCATGCAATTTAAGCTACTTACCACTTTTGCAAAGGGTCATGTTGCCCACAGTTTTATTCGTGACATTTAATGAATATGATGTACTTTTCTGAATCTTCGACTCCAATTAGGTTAATCAAACGGAAGAAACATAATTCCAACTCGCATTCCGTCAACGAAAGCTCTTATGTAACACCAAGCTATGTACTGATATCAGTTCCCTCCCATCCCAATATAGCTTCTAGCAATTTACCTTGTCATCTTTTATCTATGTTTCTCTTCCCGTAACACGCTCTGACACACGTAAAACCCCAGTACGAGCTCCGGTTAACGGCATCGGACAGCTTCAAGGAGAACTACACGACGGTGCTGATTAACGTTAAGGACGTAAACGACAATCCACCTGTATTTGAGAAATCATCATATCGCACACAAATCACCGAGGAAGACGACCGGGGTCTGCCGAAGCGGGTGCTACGGGTAAGTGTAAAACTATGCTATATCCCAAGTGTGGGTCAATTTCGGGAATGGCAATTCCGGATATTTATGTCACATACACGTCACGGCTAGTCATTTTTTTAGTCTCCAGATAAGTTAGTGGAGCGTTGTGTGCTAGCTACCTGAGGCGCAACATAGCCGAAAGAAAATCCTGGTATGAATGTTGAGGCGTGAAAGAAGATATGTGAGTCGTAGATAGGTGACGATGGCATAAAAAATGTGGCACATTCCCGCGAGGAATACTGGTGGCTAAAGCGAGAAAGCAGCAGTCATGAAAAACTTCTCTCAAATCACTCTTGGCCACTGAGAGCAATTGCTAGTATTAGGAAGAAGTCGGGTCGTAAAGGGAAAGTGATATGAACAAAGTATGCATTAAGAGCAATCACTAGTAGGTGAGCAAAGTTCACGATGGTTCGTATGATCCCAGATTGTTCATTAGCAATTTCCCATCTTGCAAGAGATAGATTTATTATCCTCTCGCGGGAGGGAAATTAAGGAAATTTAGTACTTAAATGATGATTGGAACTTCCTTGAAGTTTGAAACTTTTGGAATAAAAGCTTCTTCTGCAAGTGGAATATAACGATTTTATAGAAATTTCATCTCCGAAAAGCTACGTTTATTGAAGACAACTATTAACAACCAAACCCATCTCTAATCTTCTATCAACGTAGCTGTTGCAGCGAAACTGCAAAAGGGGCGAATAATTAACAATCATTAATTTGGAACTTCACACCATAAGAAAGCCCATTATTTCTCTGTCGCATCGCAGAAACTTTCAGTTTTCGTAGAAAAGTTTCCTGACAGTCTAACTAAAAAGAGCAGTAAAGGGTAAATTTTACTCCATTTATATAAAGTGACTCTATATAGATTTCAACGCTGTAGGCCGTCTGGCAGTGCCACGGAAACGCTGGCGGAAGGAACTATTTCTCTCAAAACTGCAATTTAAATTAACAATGATAAAAAAAACTGTCGTGCAACCTCCTCTTCTATACTATAATCCGAACAGCAGACCGCGTCGCAAACGTTGTGAAGCATTATCGTGCCTCAGCGATTTGGGAACTTTTACACAACAGGCGGACAGTGGTCCCACGCCCAGTTTTGGCCCCCGCCGAGGTGAGGACTACCAGACTTTTCGTGGTCACAGGTCCTATTCTGTAGCTACAGTTACTTTTAATGTTTACTGACTGTTACATTATTTACAGTCATGGCTGTTTTCTTAATCATGGGAGAGGCAAGCGGTCCTATGGTCCTTCGATGGCCAGTGACGTGTGAAAAAGTTAGCTCAGCATTTCCAGCAGAGCACGTCGATTGAAAACTAGGCTTGCATTCCAGCAATTTCGGAATTGTTTTGCAATGTTCCCACATGCTGTTCCCTCTGCGAACAATCATGTGATACGATATTTTATTGATCGTAGGTTACCGACCACTTGGAAAGTTTTACCTCGCATCAAAAATGTTCTCAACATTTTTCATTGAAATTCAATTTTTGGAATTGTTCTAGTGAATATTAAAACTATTTGTTACATTTATATAACTTTAATTAACCAAATCAAAGGAAGCAAATAAAAGAAAAAAATTATATTCGTTAATGAAAGTTTCAGTGTATTGAAATTATTTCCTTGCTGGTTAGGGTGCAAACATTGAACGAACAACTTTGACGTTGCTTTCATTGAAACCCCATAGAGCATTTGACACCTGCGAACTAACGGAAATTTAGTATGGTCTATATAAATTACAAAAAGGCAAACGACTGCATCCCACACTAGTTCCGCATCAGGGTATTAACCCATTCATGCCCATGTAGTTTGTGCACAACAACGTTTTTCACAGCAATAAATATGACTATTGCCTTTCATTTCAGTATCAGTTCGCTCTTGGCCAAGAATTAAGTGTCCATCAGAATACGGGAGAAGCACATCTGGAGAGAACCTCCTTGGAGGAACTAATCTGACAGTGAACTTTCCAAAAATGTTGGATATGATACCGAAGCCTATTAACAAATTTTGGATCTACTTTTCACGTATCGTCCCGCATGATTCTAAGGAAGATTTATTCGATCTAGTAAAGGAATGTGTGCTAGACTAGCACCCTTCAGCAGAGGAGCTAATCAATAGGATTCTTATTAGTCAACGTTCGCGTTCGTCTTCTTCAAGGCTAGCGTGGATATGAAACTGAAGGATCAAATGGAGGATCAATCAATTTGAACCAAACGCATCTAGTTTCGAGCATTCGAAATACGTTGACATCTACAGGATCTCTGGGGACCGAGTGCATCGAAAGACTCTCGAATAGAACTGAGTACTCCAGTGCAATCGCCTATGGATTGATTGGCTATATCAACAATAACCACTCTTCGATGGAACTATTTGTCTGTTTAGGTTAATTTAAGAGTCGTATATGTTCTTCTGAATCCGGGAAAGGTTCTGCACCCGTTTTCAGGGAAGTTATCAATAAACATCAACATCAACATCAACATCAACACATACCGGTACCCAGCTAGGACAACAAGTATATAAGAACAACATTGTACAACATAACGACGAAAGCGACCTCGCCGGGTCTGGTAAAGCTAAGGAGGGTATTTGTCCTCCCGAAGCCTGTCAAGATATTGCACACCCTGAAAAGGAATTTAATTTGCAACCGACCCATGGCTGTACCATATGTGATAACCCCGACAACCAAGTATCATGGCCATTCAGATAAAGTCAAGGAGCAAGATGATCAACATACCGCTATTGATTGCATATACACACCTTGGACAGCAAGAAGCCCACGAACAAACCGCACCCTGAAAGAGAGAGTCAGTCGATGGACAAAATCCACCCTGGATGCCGGCATTGAGGATGATATCTCCGCCGTTTCCCTGCCTGCAGCACATCAGCTTCATATTTATTACCAAAACGTGAGAGGACTATGCACGAAGTTCGATGAGTTATTCGTTGCTATTTCGGATGGTGATCATGATGTTCCGACCCAGACCTGGCTCAATGATGAAATTAACTCATTTCAGTTGCTCGGCTCAAGGTATACAGTTCACTGTAACGCTGTCAATACAGCAAAAATGGGGGGAGGGGGGGGGGGGGGGACCGTGTACATTTATTGTTTGCTGTCTACAAGCAAACTGGACTTATTTGGAAGAGCACTAAATCTCGCTGTGTATTTGCAGACCCCTCTAAATAAACCTTCTTGAGGTCGAGTCCAACCAACCCAATCGAACCTTAAAAGGAATCCAAAATAGTTCATGGACGGAAAACAAAAAGAAAGTATGTAGTAAGTTTCTGGAAAGTGATAGTTCGAGCACTTGAATCGGCATATACTTTTTCTTTTGCGAATAATTTCTCTAGTGTGTTTAAAAAGGTTAGCTCAAAGCAGGTTTAGCATGGTCTTCATGATGTTCCTTACGATGTGATAAATTTTGGGGATTACGAACATCCGTAATGCCTATGGAGATTGCGTGGGTCTCCCGCATCTTCTTAAGTAGGTATTCAACTACCATTTCCTGCTATGCTATGTCACGTCTGCCCCAAAGAAGCTACCGCGGATCTTTGCTATTGTCTCTGTTCCTCAATGATATTTTCTATGGCATCCCACCAGGATGTATACTAAGTGCTCGGTGATCTCTTTCACAGGTAGAAAAAAAACCAAAACCAATACTCTGGAGCTACGCTATTTGTGGAAATTCGCTTGAGAGAGTGTCAGCTCTTAGAGACTTCGGTGTTCTTCAAGACTCGCAGATGTCACCTTGGCCATTTTCTTTGCCAGAGAACGCCAGAATGTCTTAAACTGCTACTTGTTTCCCTCGGTGTTGCAGGTCTTTTTCAGGTTTGACTTGACAATGATCCCAGTTCTGGCATGTTGAGAGAATTCATTGGGATTACGTTGGACGTTGTTGGCAGAAAACACTTAACGACCTCTGTTCCGTCATGGTAGGATTCAAAATCCGACCAAAACAGTACGAAATAATAATGTTGCATAAGGTAAAGGAGCATTTCCAGAGAGTAGCTTGCAAAAATTTCGTGGTTGAATGTTCCACTTTCAATGAAAATGTTGCATTGTAAGCCACAGATACAGACAGCCTGCCAAAGCAAATATTTCTTAGTTAAGTCATCAGTTCCAACTGCTTGAAAATATTTGCTACTTTTCCTTTTTTCGTCTGCCGTATAAAAGTATGTCTTGAAGTAGGTTTCACCTTTATTTTCTCGTAGTCGAACTTCATCAGAACCGTCGTGGACAGTATGCGTGATCCCTATCACTATTGAATTTTGAAAAGGTAAGTAAAAACAACAATGTAAACGTTTTCTTTCCTTTAAATTCTGACCGAAACCACTCGCACAAGCTACTTGATAAATATAACGATTTTGACAGTTTCGGTGAATCAAAAACGTTTTAGTTCGATTATTTACATCGAAAAACTACGTAATATTACTTTATTGCGCTTAGTATTATTTTTTTTAAACTTTTTCCATGCTAACTTGGTCAATGGTCAAAAATTGCAAATATGATAATATTTAGCTATTTTTGGGTTTTCCAAAAATAAAATTCGCATCCTTGCTCTCACTTGAGTACTACGGATATAAATTTCTACACCTTCCCTACTCAGCAATCTCTAGCTAATTGACTATTGCGATTCCTCTATTTTCCTTTCTATCAACGATCGTTGAACCGATTCAAAACACAACTTAGCGTACATTGGGCCATTCCCAGCTTCTTGCTACTGGTACGGTGATAGAGATGCGGATGGTTGTTTATGCTGCTAATGTTCTTGAACTCCATTTTCGCAACGGCTGAACCATTTGTTTTGAAACCTACATAATCAAAAATAAACTAATTTCCCCGAAAATTTCAATTGAAAATACCCTATAGAAAAATCATTAATACGTGCACTAATTCATGATGGCTACCTAATTAGTTACGACCCACCATTCATACTCGTGAAATATTTTACAAAATCATGCAATTTTATTTAAGTGTTCATGAATTTTGTTGAATATAATAGTCACAGTGGAGACTTATTAATCGAAATCGTGAAATAATTCACAAAATCGGCAAGTATTATTCATGTGAACATATTCATGATTCTTAGCGAATTAGTAACGACTGAAAGTCAGTTCCGACGTCTTAGTCACGACGATTACTCTTGACTGGAGTCGTGAAATAATTCACAAAATCATAAAACATTACACTAGTATACAAAATAAAAATAATAAATGACTTTTACTTTTATAATTAAAAGCACGTTCAGTAAAATCCAAATATCTTCGGTTATAGTACATCGATATGAAATATAATTATGTTGAATTAAAGGTAACTGAATGCGCTTTCGATTGTTAAAACATTTTGTTTTAGTGCGACTACTGGTTATGATGTTATTTACGAATCTATTGAACTTTTTCTTAATTTTTCGTCGTTTTTTGAAAAAAATTGTGGGTGTGGTCAATGTTTTAGGCAAGATAAAGCAATCCTAAAAATTGTATTTTTATGGGAAATTAAAGCCTGGTAATAACCAATGAAAATAAGCACTTGTTAGTTTAAATCCGATGAAAATTGTGAAAGTTATTCAATTTTTTGTAAAATGGCAATTTTTGTGATTCTCAGGGTCAACTTATTGAACCGTCTCGATTTCAATTTTTATGTAATGTAATATGTAATACACTTGTAAATATTACACGCAGTATTGCATACCAATCATTTGATGACTTATAAGTTCATTGAACCTGAAATTATTGTTATCAGAAGTCTTTAATCATTTGGATAAACGAGTTCTTGTATCACTTCACATTAAATTCTTTCAAAATTCTTCCATTTATTTGTTTAACAGAATTCTTACAGAAAGTCCCTCATATATTATTAAACAAGCCCTAGAAAAAAAATGGAATCGAGACGGTTCAATAAGTTGACCTAGAGAAACACAAAAATTGCCATTTTATAAAAAATTAAATAACTTTCAAAATTTTCATGGGATTTAAACTAAAAAGTGCTTATTTTCATTGGTTATTAGCAGGCTTTAATTTCCCATAAAAATACATTTTTTAGGATTGCTTTATCTTGCCGAAAACATTGACCGCACGCTCATTTTTCTTCAAAAAACGACGAAAAATTAAGAAAAAGTTCAATAGATTCGTAAATAACGTTAGAACCAGTAGTCGCACTAAAACAAAATGTTCTAACGATCGAAAGTGCATTCAGTTACCTTTAATTCAACATAATATTTCATAACGATGCACTGCAACCGAAGATATTTGGATTTTACTAAACGTAGTTTTAATTTTAAACGTAAAATTTATTGTTTACTGTAACTCGAAAACTGTTCTACTGTAAATTTTTTGGACCTCGTTTTCGGATTCAGCACACGATTTTACATTCAAAATGACCACTAGCTTATTTAGTTCAGAAATGCTGTAAACTAGTGTTATTCATGTATTCGTGATCATGATTGCTAGTATAATGTTCACGCCTGACCATTCGTGCTTGTGAAGTAGTTCACGATATCATAAAATATTATCCATGGGTTCGTGAAGTGGTTCATGATTCCAAGTACATGAATCGCGGTCTGTTTAAGAGTGCTTGTAATATTTAGAAGATATCCCTAATCATTTTAAATTTTATGTAACTCTGCACATGTTCATGAAATTTTCACGTGAACTGTCACAAAATTTGGGATATTTTTCATGAAATATATAGTTTTGTCCAGCTTCTAGCGACTAGTAATAGGTGCGAACAGCAGATATACGACATCCTTTAGAACCTCGAACATCGTTATCCATTCAGTAAGGTGTTATGTCCGGACAGAAAACACAAAGTGCGCTGTGGGGCTCAATATAGATAGAAAGCGAGATAAAGTGAAACTGTCACACTTTTATAATATCGTTCCCATTGCCACGTTACACCAAGTAAAAAATCCGATAGTAATTAAACATGAACATCAGTCAAGTTACTCCAGGCGTTAAATTTGAAAGTGAGCTCAACCATAACATAAAACATTCATATAAATTACGAAAGTTGTGACAAAGATCCTGAAATCTCAAACATAATTCACACTACTCATTATTAAAATATAAAAAATCGTGACTAAGATACTGAAATCATGAACACAAATCACTCTACTTTCAACTAAAATATCTTGAATATAAATTACAGAAGTCACTATTAGGATCCTAAAATCACATCCCATTAATCCCATTACTCATCCAGAAGACCAGATACGAAACTGCTGAATAAAACATCACGATCACGTGAATATAAATTACGAAAATCGTGACTAAAGTGCTGAAGCCATGAACATAAGTCGTGCTACTCTGCTAAAAAAAATCAGATAGTGAACTCACGAATAAAATATCACGGTAACATGTTAAGAAATTACGACAATCGCGACAAAGCTCCAGAAATCATGAACACCGCGTCTGGTGTAGGGGTACGAAAAATCGAATTTATTTTTATTCGCTTAATTGTTAGTATTGAACCTCTAGAATAGTCCCCCGCCATCTGGTGGTCACGTTGAACTTCTTTTGTTTTAAACAGTCATGCTCTCCTCGCGCGTATTCGCTGTAACATTTCCAGTTTTCAATCTATCGGTAACTTTGAAAGCGTTTTCTCAAAGCCGCGTTTTTCAAATTGGCGAACACGATAACGCAAAAACTGATCAACGAATTGATTTGATCTTTTTAATGAGAATGTCCTATATGTGTAGCTTGTCGATAAAGTACAGAAAGCTGAATTAATTTTTTTCCCTTTTATTTAGAAGAAAAGTGAGCGATCCATTTTTGCCTTTCCTTCAAAATCGTAAAACTAAATAACTTCCGATTTGAGCAATTTATATCGTTAATTGCGTTAAATTCTTTTAGTTAATATACTTTATGCAAACCAGTGTATCCCCTAATTATGAACAAGAATCGTAACAAAATCTAAACATGATCAGCAAACAACCACAGTAACCCACTCAAACATTGGAATGTAATGCCCATGAGTATGACATTTATTGTCCATAATTTTCATTGTCACGATTTTCGTAAATCGATTAGTTCACGATATCGTGATTTCTTGTTCACGAATTAATGGACGGATTGTTTTCCGTGTACACAATTTCGCCAAACTACCAAAAAGCCAATCCGCCAATCTGTTCACAACTTTGTCAAATAAAATAGTACTGGTCTCTAGCCAAGCGGAAAGTATTCTTAATAAACATGGAAGCAAATGGAGTCAATGAATTTAAGATGAAATGGAGAAGCTGTCATAGCGGATGATACAGTAGGAGATCTGATGGTGGGTATAACGCAGAAAGTTCTACAATTTTAGAGACAAAAGTTATTTGTTATTTATATAAAAGTACATTTCAGAAATAAACAATTGCTTTAATGGTATTTTACGTAGATATTCTTACTGACCACATCAAGGTGTCTGTAATTTAACGGGGACAGACTCTAATAAAACGTTTGTGAACATTTGTATGATTTGTCAAAAACGGTGAAATAAAATCATTTGCATCTTTCAATATCTATCAAAAACATACCGCGGTTCTACCTTCGTGAGGCAATACAGCTGACGTGTTCCACATGTATCTTGTCTATTTAACTAAAGCGATCCCGCAACATCCCTATCACTATCCTTGAACAAATTTTTTTCTGCGTTTTGAGTATGTTAAAATTCTTGTGCTATAGCATATTCCTGTTTGTCTACTTGTGATTCTTACGGTAATAAACACTCTGTAGACAAAGTCAATTCGCATTTCTGTCATATAGGGTTGGCTGGTTCGTTGTTATGCCAATTCGAGCGCGGTAAAGCTTAGGGGGTGGACTGCAGCTCCGTGAGAGCTGTTTTTATTTGTGAATTTCAACAAAGAAGAGTCACAAAGTCGGTGCCTTACCATATAACGAGACAAAATAGCACATGCGGCAGGCAATCATTTCTTGTACGGCATAACACCAACATACAGCAACGCGTGTGGGGGAAAACACTGCGATCTTTATCACAGGAGACACAAAATTACTACCGGAAAAAACTTGGTGTCGTTGGGAGTTAGTGTCAACCGAAGGAAACCGGTCCCAAATTCGACAATTGAGACAAGGAAATGTGAACAAGGTAGGCTGTGCAGGGATGAACTAAACCGAAAGTGTCCCAACGTAAAATATACTGAAGTTGTAGGTGGACTACGAAACCTGCCCGGTTCAACCCTTTACTGTCTTCATTACACACACACCCAATCCAGGAAGAGCCATTTATCGGTACATTTTCCCTTAACTCGATGTCGGAAAACCTTCGAAACAAATTGCGCCTCGCGTCAAATCAAGTGCTCGTGGTTTCCCTGAGAGGTTTTACCCGAAATTGGCTCGTCCGCCCATGGGAGATTGTTGTCGTGCCAGAGAGATCCATTTTCCACTTTGTCTGGACACCGAGCGCCGGTGGCGACACGTTGGCGTGGATGAAACTTGAGGAAAATCTGGCAAACCAATCTCTGCACCCCTTTTTTCCGAACCGCTTTCTCTCTGTGTTGCAGCACATCACACATATACTACCCGGTGATGGTATAAGCTGCCAAGGCTGTCAATTATTCCCTGCTGAGTGTATGAACTAACACTCTTGCTGTTCCGGTCCAACGTCGGGAACCGATACGATAAAGTTTGATCCGCCCGAAATTGGTGTACGCTGTCAAATGTTCTTCCGGTGTCGGTTTGCGCTACGACCATACTATGTTAGAGTAGAGCATTTCACTTTGCTTGTATTTTTTTTCTGTACCCCTTCCAGTACACCGCGTTCACTTGCTTCCGCTGTACCGGCATCCGGGTCGATGGATGTTGGTTGAGTGTAATGCAATGTGAAGTGATGACATCTGGCATTGATTTTAAGAGAAGTGATTCTATATACAATCATAGATTCATAAATTTATATATTCATAGATTCATAAGTTCATAGATTCATAGATCCATAGATTTATTGTTTTATCTATCTAATCTACCTGTTTCATTAATTAAATGCACTTGTTCATGCTGGGTTCTGGCATATTCCCAAAGTTTCTGGGACCGTCTCAAATAGATAATTAGACCATACACAATTCCGAAGAGTATAGACTATTTTCGCAAAAACTGACAGAGGCTTTTAATTTATATTAGATATCAAGTTGTCAAGATATTTAAAAAATAGATTTTAGTAAAGTTTGCCTTTTTGGTGATTCATTTTTGTTTTCGCTGACATTTTCTTGTTCCTTTTTTCATTACTGAAAGAGTTGAATAATTTGTGATTTGATTTAGCAGATGTAAACACTATAACTAATACAGTCAATAGATATCAAAAACTGAGAGTATCCCGTTCGCTTACCAATCGACACCCGATCCGTTAGTGCTTTACGGTTTTACTACTCACATTTCACTGCCGTGTTTTATTAGTCGTAATAAAATCCAAGGCGAATCTTCGGAAAGTTTGTGCTTGGTCCAAAAATCTACAACACTTTAGTTTTTATGGCCAAAAAATCCCGCTAACCCTTTACCTGTCACGTAACGGAAGACGTTTAGTTCGCTTTACTACACTGTATGCGGTCTCGTTGACCAGCTAAGATTGCTTTCAGGCAATGTGTATGTGAATCGTTTTTGCTTGGACTATCCTCAAATCTTGATTCTTAGATCGGATCGGTACGATTACTTTGGCGCTCGCTGCACTAAAACTTCCGCTGCCTTATAGTGGTGTTAACAATAATGGACGTTATATTGTTTAGCACATGATATCTTGCAGTCTAATCATTAGGGTGTTTCAAAATTGGATTTAGTGGATCGTTTTCCAAACGGCAGAGACACAGATGTTTCTATGACAAATACTCTGGGAATTGATATTTAGAAGCAGCACAAACAGATTTTTGAAAATGACTTAGAGATAATTATAAAAATGAAAAAAATGTTGAATTTCACTAAATTGTTTTTTTTTTACTTAACAGTTATGTGTCCAACAAAAAAAACACCTTTAACAGGCCAACGTGGGTACCCGGGTACCCACAAATTGAAATGCTTATAACTATGGCTTCCTTTAACCGATTTGGACACTTTTAGATGTTTTGAATTCAGGAACTCGTCCACTTTTTGATTTTGCAAAATTGAACTGGATTAATGCATCTGGTTCTTGGTAATCCGGATTTTCCGGAGCAATGTTCCAGTCCTAGGGAATGATTTGTAAATTTTAATAAAATCCTAGCAACATGAGAGTCAAAACTCTTCAAATTGTCTCGGAAGTATGTTATTTATTGTTACGGGACCCTATGGCAATTTGAAAAATGGAATTGGAATGGAATGGCCACTCACGGCCCCACGGGAAGCTGTTCCGGAATGTCCGTTCCTGGGTCAAATCACCAAATGGTTCCAAAACTACGAGATACAGCCTACTGATGAGATTCCAAGAATTTTGATACCCATATTGCTAGTATTCCATTGAAGTTCACAAATAGTATCCCATCAGTGGAACCTGCTTCCGGAAATCCGGATTCCCGGGAACCGTATGAAGTAACCCGATTCATTTTTACCAAGTCTTAAAGTGAATGAGTTCTTGAATCCAAAACACCCAAAAGTGTCGAAATCGGTTGGAAATTTCCTTAGTTATTGAAATTTCAGTTTTGTGGGTACCCGGGTACCCACGTCGGCCTGTTACGTAGTAAAAAAATTCAGGAGCCCCTCCTCACCCCCCCCCCCTTACTATATCAATAATATTATTAACACAAAAGCTTGACTTAGTGAAGTTCTAAGATGTCACAAAGTTTCAATTTCCAGCTATAAGCAAAACATGGGAATTTCATTCATTGAAACTTAAAAAGGTACCCGGGTACCGCGTTGGACACAACGGTTAACACCGACCAATTGTACTACAAAAATGGAACATTACTCAAAAATCTGATAAGTAAAGATCCTCTGAACATCTTTCTCAGAGTACATCAAATTGATTGTAGTGCCGTTAGCTTCCATTTTAAGAGCAGCCTCCCAGATTGTAGGCATATGATATTTTGGACTCTCTGTTAACACAACTGAAGTTTAATAATTTTTAAACAAACTAGCGTAAAGCAACATCCATAAAAGACGTAGTGTTGGATTGAGGATTTTTAAATATCCCTATGGGTTGCAGTTTTGCGTCATGTGATACTCACTGATAAACTATAACGTACCACCGCAACAAAACTTTTTCAAAACTTTGTATGTATTGTGAAACGAAAGAAATTCTCAAGCAAATGTGCATTACAGCCCATCCACTGTCCATACGATCCCATTAGCAAAGTGAAATAGGGTCTATTTAGTACAGGAACCATTTCATTTGTTTGTACTTCAACTTTTAGATTGGTGGATCTGGTGTAGGACGTTGACTTTTTGACTTTTATGACTTTTTGTAAATAAAGTATGAACTACTGCAACAACAGTTCGTGTGGGATTGAGCCAATGTACTATATTCATCTGCAGATCTGTAGACGCATATCATCGCAAAGGGCTCGAGCGTTTGTTCCTTATTCTGTTCGACAGCGCGGGCGTTTGCATGTTGCGAGTGCTAGCGTATAAGTAACTTCGCGTGCATAAATTCGATTTTATAATCGTGTGTCCATTCGCCCTTTCTCGTGTGCTCTTGGATGATCTCGCGCGGACCGTGAATCTGATAGTTAATTTTCGGTGTACGGTTCAGATGCTAGAAGAGAGCTCTACCAGAGTTTCCGGTCATGTCGCTAGAGAACTTGTTGTCTAGTGGATTTGATGTAATTTTTTGTTGGTCCAATTAATGCAGGAACCTAGGCTGCGTGAATTTGATAGGGGAACATGGGGAGACTTGACCAAGCGCGAAATTCTACAATTGTAAATAACGTGTTCTATTTACTCCTTAAAAATTTTTAAAAGATATTTTTATACTTGTTTCGATCCCTTTAGGTAATTTTGAAAGTTTGGAATGAAAAATCCTTTCCTCATAGAAAATATTCCGTAATTAATAAATTTGCGTTAAATGATGATTTTTTTATCAAACTTTGTATGGACATTGCTACTTGAGTAATTAATTTTTTTTAAAGTACTAATATATCATGTAATTCCTTATTAAGTATTAAAATTATTTTCCATAAACCAGGATATTGGAATAGTTGTTACTAAAAATTTCACGACATTGAATGCAAGAACTAATATTGGAGAGACTTAACCAAGATTTTATGGTGAGATTTGACCAATAATCTGAAGAAAGATACAAAATTTCTGATATTTACACTTCTGTTGCACCTACTGTTCATGTTAATCTCATCACTAAAAAAAATTCCAGCTTGAGCACCAGTCTTTATCTTTATAGTACTAGTAAACAAAATTAGCTATTATATCGCTGATTTCGTGCCATGTGATGTAATGTAAGTAGTACAGTTAATCACTAAAAGGAAATGCATTTAAAATCCAGATTAATGAAATGCATGCCTTCTATATTTTCACTGGTACCTAATGATCTCGACAATATGAAAACAATGGTTACAGCATGCTTCATGCAATTATTTTTTGTTCTGATCTTTCAAAATTCTCTTGGTCAAGTCTCAAGGCTCAAGTCCGTTCAAACACTTTGCTTTCGTTTGTGTTGCGCTCGTTTCCAGCACACTTTTATGTACAATCTCGAACACAATTATTCGTACACAAAACCGTTTGTACATTCGAGCTCCATTTGCAAAACCAGTTAACATAGAGTCATGGTACTAGTTGTCTCTTTCGCTCTACCCAACATCATTAGCGTTGACTCATTTTGCATTGTGCGCTTAGATTCAATGTTTGAGGCGAATGTGTAGCTAAGTATATCTAATTTGATACTAAATTGTTAGCGGTTGCATGCGTAACCTGCATGACAGCAATATGTGCTTTCGTTGCGCAAAGACGAAAACTTTTTTAGCAAGAAATTTACGCGGATCGACGGAAAGCACAACGAAAGTTTATTATTTACCACAACGAATGTTTATTATTTACGTTCGATCAATTCATTGATTCATTTCCACTTCCCGTGATTAATTTCCACTCAGCCTATCGTATTTTGATTCTGCTAATAGGTGCACACTACAAAGCCTATTTATGATATAATACACGGCCAATTGAAAAACCGTTGAAAAAACGCATCTAAGTCAATATAAAAAATTGTTTTCGATTCTTGAATATTTATAGCTTCGATATAAGATTAAGATCACTGCATTCACTACATTTGTATGCGTACTTTAGGAAAATTACAGTTATGGCAAAATATAACCAGAAAGCTTGGTCTGTATATGAAATTTGATTATAATGTTGAAATTTTAATTTTTTCATCGGTGCGGGATTTTTACCGCACACAATCAAAACGTTTTTATAATTTTTCAATGCTGATATTGTGCTATAAAGATTGAAAACAGTTCCAGATATTAGTTCGATCGCGGTTTTCTGTGTTCTTTCTTCAGATCTTCTAAAATAAGTTTAATTGGATTCGATTACCTACTACAAATGAAATGACCTAATAACCAAGAAGGTTTGGTTCAATATGTAACATTCGATGTTGATTGGCTGTGCTTAAGCTATACGTCGGCTCCGACAGCATAAGTCATTGAATTGACTTTACGCTTGTCCGGACATGCCGCAGACTCAGGTGATTCGCATTTAATGCCAAAAGATCCTGACTCCTGCGCTAGAGAAGATAAAAAGCTAAGTAACCGACAAACTCTAAGCTTGTTCATTGACCCTACTCCACGCTTTTCTAAACTTTCTTACTTCAAATCCTTGCTCTCCCTTGAGTACTATAGCTCTTAATATTTGAAAAATACTTCACCTTCCAGTCCCTTGCTAATTATATGTCGTTACAATATAAAAAAGGAAAAAGATTGACTCACTATAAGTCGTTAATAAAAAAGGAAAAAAAAGCTATACGTAAGAAATAGATTTATTATTATTCTAAATGCACTAAAAAATAAGTATTTTACATTAAGTAGTATAGTCCTACGTCTACAGTTCGTGCAACCCCATAGGGCCGCTCCTTGTAGTTTTTGGCGAGCTAGTGCAATCGTGTTTTTGCACTGATTTTGACATACAAGCACATGTTGGAAAGATTATACATCTAGCAACATTCTGGCAATAGTGACG
This sequence comes from Topomyia yanbarensis, assembly GCF_030247195.1. Classification (NCBI taxonomy): domain Eukaryota; kingdom Metazoa; phylum Arthropoda; class Insecta; order Diptera; family Culicidae; genus Topomyia; species Topomyia yanbarensis. Next base: position 48,713,317 of record NC_080671.1, on the reverse strand, counting down.
TTGCGTCTGCCTAAATATGTTGTAAGCTAAATCCAATAAGACGAAGGTACTTTTTTCGTTGTTTTTAAAATCTAGGTGTACGATAGGTCACTACATTTGGGGTTAAAAAGAACAATATACACGCCTAGAAAATCAGCGTTTCAACTTTTATTTGAAGAGCATAAATCTTGCAAATTATTTAAAAATTAGTAACACAAATAATTCATTGACGTCATTCAGAAAATAAAGAAGTGGAAAATGATGTGTAAAATCATGAAACCGTGGAAGGAAATGTTGAAAAACGCGTTTTTCAGCAACTGCGTCTGGTTTTGTAATTTCAAATAACTTATACAGTGTCTTCGTCGTCGCCAGAGTGTGGAATGTAAGTTGTGCATTCCGCCTTACGTGGTTGCTTAACTACGGGACGACCACGTTTGCGCTACGGAGCACTTTTTGAAATCTTTTTCTTTCTCTTTTTCCATCATGTTTTTTCGATTATCTACTTCAACAACTCCTTAAACTATTATATTGTTAACTCACACGAAATATCTGAAGCGCTTTCATTGATGACGAGCACTTTTTTCCACGAGTACGTATTGTTTTGAACGGAGCCATGACCTGTTTAGAGGCTGATCAATACTAGCGCCATCTTGAACAGAAGCAATTGCATTCCTGTCCTGTTCACTTCATTTTGGCGTTTTAGCATTTGAATAATTTAAATTTTCATTGTAGTAGTGAGCTATCTTGCCCCCAAACGACTGACCTATCGTGCTCCCAAGCTTGTGTTTTATTTGAATGTTTTCAAAACCAAAAATATCGAAAAACCAAAACAAAACTCGTGCATTAATTTATACGTAAGAAAACGCTCACTTGACATTTTTTCACAATGATTAAGGCTCAAGAAACCTTTTTCAAGCATATTTAAGAATTGAACTCTTGGTAGTATGCGTAGGAAAAATTATGTTCAGCTTTGCCACCAGTTTATTCATATAAAACCTTTTCAAAACTATAAAAGATATCAGTCGATCAATTAGATTATCACGATTCAAATTATGCAAAAGGGTGGAAAAACAATTAACCAAGCGGAATGGTGCTTTTGAAGAAGTGGCTGTGGTGTCCAGCAAAGTTATAAACTGCTGCTCTGATAGTCACGTTGTAATCAACACCCGGTATTCCTAGTAATATATGGAACGACAAATTGGCTAGAATAGGCGTAGGGGAATTGTGGAAAAAACCGACACTCCACAACATTTCCTAGAAATCAAATTTTTATTCATTTCATAATGATACATTATTATTAGTACGTTTATTTAGAGCATTTGAAGAAAAATTGGATTTACGTTAGTACGCCGAATGTCATAAAAATAAACAAAACATACGACAGCAGCGTTCATACTCGTCTGGATGTTAAATTTCGTTGGTAGATTTTAAGGTTTTAACCGAACAAAAGCATTTTAAAATAACCACATTCTTCAGTACCTATTATTATCGGCCTGTCCTATGATCAACTAGGTGTATTGAAGACGAGTTTGAGAAATTCAATATTTTTAATTGCTTTTATAAAAAAATGTGCGCTGTTGGGGTGAGACCGACACCCTGTGGTTAGGGTAAAACCGACACGCTGTTAAGATGGTTGTGTATACTTGCGATTCATTTCAAAATACTGGGGATCTTTGTGACACTTCAATTAGCCTATTGGAACACTATAGTATTAGCAGAAATACACAGAAATACTTTTATTGTGTTTATTTCTTGTAAGTCTCCTTAAAAATAAAAAATTGGAATTTTTGCTTATCTGATTCAATCGAAGCTTTTGCAATTTCTGCAAAAAGCTCATCAAACCGAATTTCTAGTGTTCTCTTGGTTTGTCATAGACGAACTTTATCACAGTGAGACAATGATCTTATGTATACCCCAATAGATCGTTGATGATCAGAGTCCGAAAAATCAAATCTGAAAAAGATAGTTTTACTACGAAGTGTGTGTGTCACTTATAAGTGAATGAATCCAATTAGCAGAATGTAGAACGCTTGCAAATCTTCTCTTACGAAATAAAGTGACACTGGAGGTTGCAATGATGTGCGCAAGGATTATTTGGAGATACTCATATCAATAAAGAATCCTATAGCATAAAATACTCTTATTTATAGTACTACGCTTTCGAACTTTCTTCCCCTCACTACATGATGAAGCAATAAAAAGCACATATTTGCATCATACATACTCACACTTTATTAATCACGCATATATCTTATTTTTAATAAAGATAAAGATTTTAATAAAGTGGAGAGAAAATAAATTAAAGGGGGTGTCGATCTTACCGCTATGGGGTGTCGGTTTTACCCGCAGTGCCTACAAAAAGTCACTTTGTTTTCCAAGTTTTACAACTTTTTAATGAAATTAATTTTTTGAAGCGCTGAAAAAATTAAGTCTTGTTAAGAATTTTCTGAAGAAGAATTTTGCATAAAAGCTATAATTTTATTGGTTTTGTGGCAACTTAGAAAAATTGTTGAGCTTAAGGTGTCGGTTTTAACCATAATTCCCCTAGTGATGAACTTTGTTGGTCCTGAGCGTACTTTGCCAATTTAAAAAGTTCGATAAAGAAAAAGATCCGGTTTTATGCTTCAACCGAGCACTGCAACTGTTAGCGCAATCTACAATCTTGTCGCCAAACAAAAGACTTTTTGGAAAAAACCATACCCGGTGAATTCGAAAAATCTCTTACCCTTCTCTAAACTACACTGTGGCATATGGATCAGGGTTTTAACCAACCACTGCAAACTCGATTATCACATGACTACTATTAAGTGCGCTGAGTCATTTTCATGGATCTTTGTAAATTCGACTACGAAACTTCATATCATTTGATACGCAACTGCACAGCAGTAACGCATTTGCTAATCCCAGTTTTCGGCCATCCTTTCATAGACGAAACTGTGTTTGGGCGACTAAAACTTGGCAACAGTTTTTAATCCAGTACTGTTAAGAGCTTTAAAATTTCTCGTAGGCGATATGAACTAATTGTCAGTTTAACTTATCTGTAGTTTGTTTTTGTGCAGTCATTTTCTCATCCTTCCGATTCTACTTCCTCCTTCTTATTTCCTTCCGATCAAGGAAATGATGAAAAAACACGGCAGTGCACAAATCTCCGACTCCATGTGAAGAACGTGACTTTCAAGACAATTTATTCTGATTGCTAGTTTACAAATTGATGAATGTTATTCATAAACTACATGTTGATGGTCATGATTTATTATTCATTAACGTGAAATATTTCATAAAACCATGAAATTAGTTTCCACTTTCAAGATGTATTGTAAAATGTGCGCAAAGTTCTAATATTTTCACGTGGACAATTTCGCAAAATGTTCAAATTCATGGATTTATTTTTGGTTCACGAACTGGTTTTTAAATTATATTATGTTAATATAGTGTTTAGACAATACCCCTGATAATGTTTACTTTCATGATATTGTTCATAGTTCAAACAACTGAACTAACATGTGTTCGGATAATTTTTAGACTACTTTTTTTGCATATGCTATTTAAAAACGATGCATTGGATGGAAAATTACTCTTAATAGTATTTCATTTCAGTTACAAATTACCGGAAAATACATTTACAGTTCACTCAATGGACCGTTCAATTTTACGCAACCATCGTTTGATTCGAGAAATAAATTGCTGCTCGTTTGGAGCCTCCCTGCACATGTCGTACACCATACGTTAGATAACACCCCAAAACTGATCGATTTGACGTGCTTGTGGCACATTTCGAGGAGTGTCTTTTTTCGGCACAAATGGTACTTTTTGTCTATTCACCAATCCGTCGTTTTTTTCCCATGATGACAGCATAAAAGACCGGCAAAAACATAATTTCTTCACCAGCGTACCAGTTTTAGATGAATTGCTTCAATTTTGGCAGTCATTTACTACTCATGATCGCATAGTTGTCCCGTTTTCTATGGGATTTCTTATCTTTATGGTACTGATATGCGATCATGAGCAGTTTACTGATATGCATATTGGCATCGACCGCTTTAGCTTTGTTTAAACGGATCAGAGTCACTGAAACACCCTTGTCAAATATGGCTGCCCAAACCAAACATCATTTAGTGCTACTTCAATGTAGTCAGTGTAATAACTGTCCACTTGCCTTACGATGGAAAAAAGTAAAGTACGATTCATCATCCGAAATAATTAATTTTCCATTCACAAAATTTTTACAGTGAAGTGTACGGCAGCAAATTGGTATGTTTGGAGATGTTTTACTGTGCATTTCGGTGCTCGCTTACGTTTATGATAAATTACGCTGTTTTTCTTCAAAATACAGTGGACAATTAAGCTTGCAATACCGTGTGAATTTATATGTTAGTTGTCTAACCTTGGTGAGCTCGTGCCTTGATTTCTAGTACATCAGATTTTTAGTTACGATTTTCTATTGATGATCGTGAAATCGCTTACAAAATCTTAAAATATGTTTCTAGTTTCATAGTGAAGTAAATAAAATATGCAATTTTGTGGACGGTCCTAATGTTTTCACATAAACAAGTTCACAAAACTTAGAATATTATTCATGGTTCCATGATAGGTTCTTGACGTGATTTTTGACTTTTTGTTTCGAAAACCTCCTTTAGGCTACCCCTAAGCATCAATTACCGGAGAGGATATCATATAAAAGTATGTTTTGCTCACTCCCCAAACTGCAGTGAAGGGTGAGTGAGCTTTCCTGGAATTGGGCCATTTTTGAGACACCCTACCCAACGCGCAAGTTTTATGTGTTTTGTTTCCTTTTTATGGGAGCAGATTGATTTTACGGGCAAAAAACCGTGAAGTTGAGTCGTAAAAGGTATGTAGAAATAACGCCACAGCTGAAAGACCCGGCATCCATCAGACCTGACTTGCCACGTATTGGATTGATGAGTTGTAAAACAAACTCTCCGGGTTTTGGAAGAAAAATCGCAGTCGTTATTTTGATTACGAGACGGATAAAAGATGGATTTTGGAGCGGTGCGTGTCACTGGATAATGCCAATTAATTTACTGCTTGGAAGCCAAAAAATTCCGTCGGTGGATTAAATAATATATTTCTTTCGTGTACAAACTGTTGAATATCCCTCAAAATTACTTGAAAGTTGTGAACATTTTTTTCGCTCCATATTTGCACTCAGACTGGTCTTGTCTCCATGCAATAGAAACAACTTTTTTTCCTCAGTTCACATGCATGATCGCTCGCTTTAAAGTTGTTTTATCTAGTTATGTCGACTAAAGGAACGTGAAAAGAGCTAGCTTCCGCCATCCGAACCGAAATAGTGAAGCCGAACATATTATGCACAAGTCCCTTTGCTTCCCTTTCCTTCCTGGGTACCTACCGAGCGGAGAACGAGCGATGATAGTAATCAGCTCAGAAGAAGCGGTAGCAAAAGTTAGAACCGATATTTTTTCAACAGCATCCTTGTGCTGCGTTAAAGGGTAAAAATACAGACTGAGAATATAAATTTGCAAGCATTGTTCAGTTAGTAGATATGCATGCTTGTATGTATCGCAATAGCACCCAGTGAGTGGGGGCTGTTCACGGATGTGACGTAAATACTGCTTTGCTTTCGCAGAAAACACAACAGACTTCGTTGTGACATGTTTGCCATTGTTGTTTGCCGGCTTATATGAGTGGAAAAGATGCACGAAAAGGACATATGCAGGACAAAAAAACACAATACTTGGAACAATATTTTGTGTGAAAATGCATGCAGCTTGGCAGACAGCCGGGTCGGTAAATAATACGTTTTCCAGGAATGGCGATTGTTCGAAGATACGTTTGCCTTTGGAAAGGTTTCTGCACTTGTTTTCTAGTTCTGCATGACAAACATTTCGTATGTTTCACCGTAAACTGTTACCGTTTCACGGATTGTGGATTTATTTAACACTGCAAAAAGGTCTGAGATGTTGGTCAATTTAAGCAACCTTAACAGTGGCGTATAATTATGCCAATATGTTAATATGCTGTGGACTTGTTAGCGAAGGTTCAATATTGCTAGAGGAAATTGAATGGTCTGCTGCGAATAAACTACCATGCGTACCAAAGAAGTTTGTACTATGAGGGGACGCACAGTAGATTGTGCAGATGTTCACAGAAGATTTTAAGTTTGAACTAAATATTGTAACGCTGGTTTAGCTCATGCTGTCAATTGTATGTTCAGGACTAAAAACGCTAATGGTCAGTTGTATAGAACACTTCCTTTGCAAATTAAATATGCACAATATTCAACCTCCACAATTAAATGTTATTCGTTTAAAAAAATGAAACTCAACTAGAACATGACAAACACAGCTCGTAGAATATTTTTTGAAACGTTACTGCAGAAGGGAAGCGGTTTCATAAAAGCATTGACATGTATGCAGATTGGCACACAGTATAGAACTCTGAAGAGAAAACTGTCAGAAAAGTATGCTAACTTTTGTCTAGCTTGAATGACAACGAGACCTTTATCTGGCCTATACTGCCGCTAGAAGCATAATTGTCCCATGTGTATAGGGATTCCCATAGCACATGGGACAGTTATACTTCTAGCGGCAGTATAGAACAGGCATAAAACCGAGAAAATTTTGTTTGTTTAAGATTCAGTTTTGTAAAAGATCGACATGACTTACGTAGCTGTCAAGTTTTATAGACTGATGCTTTCTTTTAAAAGACAAATAAACTAATGTTACATAATATACGTGCGTCACTATTGTTAAAATTTCCAGCCGATTGATTGCCACTATACTCATAACATGCCGGAAAAACCAATATTTTTCCAGCTCTGAATCTATCTGAAACGAGAGAACGTTAATCCACCTTCTCGCTCAGGTGCACCATTTTCCATTCTAGTATGTCGACTATGCTTATGTCATTTGATATTATCAATCACACGTTCTACGTTTTCCTATACTTCGCTACTGGAGCAGGGCTTAGGAAGCAGTAGGGCCTCAACCAGCAGCATCCGACTGCCCGGAGTGAATCGAAAAGGCAGAATAAAATTTTATTAGAAATTATGCTTCACTAAAGCAACACCAGAACCGGCCCAGTCAGTAAAAAACTTTGACCACCCAACTCTCGCCGCAGTAAAAAAACTTCATCATTGTTAGTGTGCACTTAAGGCGCTTCATTTGGTTTGTCGTATCTTGCGGAAACAAAAAAAATGATGTACAGTACGTATGATTGAATAGATTCAAGAAAGTTTTGCGAAATTGCAAATTAGGACCATACGCTGATGATCGAAAACTTGCTTGCATTTAATGCAAATTAGAATCTAAGGTTGCCACATCAGAGAACTTTCGTAGATTGAATTTCGCGTGAAAATTTCCCCATCCAAGCATCCAATGTTGTAAGTATTATCATATACCTAAATTATTGAAATTTAGTGGATATGCTCCATTAGGAAATAAGCACGGATGAAGTATTACACAAATAACTCTCTCATTCAGTGGATGTTTCTTTCCTTTTATGGAATCGAACATTACATTAAAATCAATGATCAAATGATGACTTCGCAGATCAAATTTTTTGAAACTTCTTAAAGATGTATTGCAGAGTAAACGTTTAATCAATCCTTGAAGAACCTGTTAAATGCAACAAGGAATTTTAAAAGTTAGTCGTCATTTGATAGAGGGAATTGGCGCAAGATGGGTGGGTATCATAACCAAACGAATAACAAATACAAACACAGGGAATAAATATATTCTCAACTTTAATAATACCCGAGCAAATGACAGGCGCGCAATACCCCTTATTAGGGTGCCAATAAAAATGTCGACCTGAAATTTCAAACCAGATATACTGCAAAAAATTTAGCATCTCGAAGAAAGTCTCTATGCAAAATTTAGGCTCGATCAGGCATGATTAAGGGGTCGGCACCTCAAAGATAATTTTTTTTACTAGTGATAAATCGCCATGCGTACTCAAATCAGTAGATGCATTTCGAAGCAGCGTACGATGAAGCGCAACGAAACAAACTGAGTCAGATAATGCTTGAACACTGCTGTCAAGTGTCAAAATGGCTCTGACTATCCGACTATTTCGCGTGTGTTAGATGGATTATAACAGGAAAATACACTTTCTAAATTGTTGCTCAACATATCTAAAGCTCAAAAGTGCAACTCGAAAACCATTGGACATCAACATCAATGGAGTCGATTGCAGAGCAGGGGATGCGCTTTTTAAATGATCTCCTTTCTTCTCAAATCAGTGAGTCGTTTAATCGACCACTACATTCGGGATGCTAGTGTATTCGAAAACCCGCCTCATAGAATGTAACATACATAGGAGCGGGGAAGTCTACTACCACCCTGTTATACATAGATAATAAGCAATGGTTGAAAGTTTTCCTTGAAGTTGAAGCTGCTTTGGATAGCGTGTCTTTCGAATCCATTTTGGAAGAAGCATGAGTTCATGGACCACCCTTAAATATAACGAACTGGATAGACGCAATCATAGCTGGAAAATGTCATGGTGACTGGTCGCATGTTTGCTCGTGACATGTACAAGTTGCGGATTCTTGCGACATGTGACACAAGCGCGTGTACTATGACACGATACATTTTCCCCGTGACATGTTATAAAATTTGTACATGTTTCAAAACAAAACTGGTTTGTCAAGCGGCTGTACATTTACTGAACTGTGACATGTATGTTCGTTTGCGAACGGTCGCGACAATAGAAAAACAGGTTTGCTTGTTATGTGACATGTCGACAAAAAACCAGTATTGAAAATGGGTAAAATATTGAATACCGTACTTTGGCGGATAATTGGAAATATAGAAAATGAGATAATTGTATTTCTTTTAACATTTCACAAAAAAATATTGTTTGTTTTTGCGGTTTAGAGGTGTTGAAAATCAATAGTTTTAGACATTTTAAACTCACACTGTGAAGTAAATGCGTCAAAATCGAAAAATTTTCAACTTTTCACAGATAAACATTGTTTGTTATTGCGAGTTAAGAGATGTTGAAAATCAATAGTTTTAGACATTTTAAACGCACACTGGAAAGTAAATGCATCAAAATCGAAAAGTTTTCAACTTTTCACAGACAAATATTGATTGTTATTGCGAATCAAGAGGTGTTGAAAAGCAATAGTTTTAGACATTTTAAACGCACACTGGGAAGTAAATGCGTCAAAATTGAAAAAAAATTCTACTTTTCACAAATAAATATTGTTTGTTATTGCGAGTTAAGAGGTGTGGGAAGTCAATAGTTTTAGACATTTTAAACGCACACTGGAAAGTAAATGCGTCAAAATCGAAAAAAATTCTACTTTTGACAAATAAATATTGTTTGTTATTGCGAGTTAAGAGGTGTTGAAAATCAATAGTTTTAGACATTTTAAACGCACACTGGGAAGTAAATGCGTCAAAATCGAAAAAAATTCAAGTTTTCGCAGACAAATATTGTTCGTTATTGCGAGTTAAGAGGAGTTGAAAATCAATAGTTTTAGACATTTTAAACGCACACTGGGAAGTAAATGCGTCTGTGAGAAGTTGAAATTTTTTCGATTTTGACGCATTTACTTTCCAGTGTGCGTTTAAAATGTCTAAAACTATTGATTTTCAACTCCTCGTAACTCGCAATAACAAACAATATTTATCTGTGAAGAGATGAAAAATTTCAATTTTGACGCATTTACTTCCCAGTGTGCGTTTAAAATGTTTAAAACTATTGATTTTCAACACCTCTTAACTCGCAATAACAAACCATATTTGTCTGTGAAAAGTTGAAAATTTTTCGATTTTGACGCCTTTACTTCCCAGTGTGCGTTTAAAATGTCTAAAACTATTGATTTTCAACTCCTCGTAACTCGCAATAACAAACAATATTTATCTGTGAAGAGATGAAAAATTTCAATTTACTTCCCAGTGTGCGTTTAAAATGTCTAAAACCATCGATTTTCAACACCTCGTAACTTGCAATAACGAACAATATTTATCTGTGAAAAGATGAAAAAATTTCAATTTTGATGCATTTACTTCCGCTTGTGCGTTTAAAATGTCAAAAACTATTGATTTTCAACTCTTCGTAACTCGCAATAACAAACAATATTTGTCTGTGAGAAGTTGAAAATTTTTCAATTTTGACGCATTTACTTCCCAGTGTATGTTTAAAATGTCTAAAACTATTGATTTTCAACTCCTAGTCACTCGTAATAACGAAAAATATTTATCTGTGAAGACTTGAAAATTATTCGATTTTGACGCATTTACTTCACAATGTGCGTTTAAAATGTCTAAAACTATTGATTTTCAACTCCTAGTAACTCGCAATAACGAAAAATATTTGTCTGTGAAAACTTGAAAATTTTTCGATTTTGGCGTATTTACTTCCCAGTGTGCGTTTAAAATGTCTAAAACTATTGATTTTCAACTCCTAGTAACTCGCAACATTTATTATCAAAAAGTTGAAAAAAATTCAAAATAATTGAATTTATATAGCGTCTACCATTCCGTATATCTGCCACTGCACGGTACTTAAACGATCAAGAATAAGATACAGGTCAAACTAGCAAACCATAACAAAATGTTCATCTTTGTACAGGTTCGTAAATTTTGTGACTGGTATCGCCTTACGCACGACAGGTAAATTATCCTCATGACCAGTCTCAAGACCGATGACGCATTTAAATTCCATGACATGTCACGAGACCAACCATCGAGGCTTGGAAGCTAACCTGTTTGAGACATGACACATTTTCAGCAGAGCGTGAATGTACGGGTGGCTTGACATGTCGCGAAAAATGTACACAGGTTCCAACTATGGACGCAATGCTTAGCAACCGACAATAGCGCTTATTGCTAAAACCTATAGAGATTATGAAAGCAAGTGTCAGTACAGAACGTTAGCGAGCAACGATTTCCGCTATATGGCTCCTCTAATGATTATTATGTAATGATCACCATTATTTACTTTACTTTTATGCTGTCGAGCAATAATATCTTCATATATCATCCCAATGAATCCAAATAAAACATTTATGGTGCTTCTCGCGCAACAAAGCATTACAACCGGATCTCGTGCGTTGCATTTCCTTAATTCTGAAATTATTGTCGCAGATCAGGTTAAAATCGTTGGGGTAACTGTATTGATTCAAAACTAAATTGAAAAGCTCACACCGATTTCAGAATCAAGAAGCTTGCATGGTCTTCGGCGGATACACACGGGTTTTCGGCAAAACTTGGGAACCCAAACCCAAGTACATTCAGACTGGAGAAGTTATGACAATCCAGTCAAAGTAAAACCATCTGCAGAAGATGGTCCTGATGGCAAAGTTTGATATGTCATTGGAGTCGATTGTAGAGCAGTGGAGGGGATGTTTATGCCTTTTGAAAGAATTTCTGCAGTGTGCAATGAAAGTGAATACGATTCCGGGTATCTTCTAAATTTTCACTCATACGCGAGAAGAGAAAAAAGATCGTGAATAACATATGAATGAAAAGTTCACGACTCAAAAATTGATCCAAGAACTATTATAACATTCAAAATTCTGCGCAATAGTAGCCGGGAAAGTTTCAAGATCAAATTGCATAATATAATGATAGTGTAAACAAATGTTAAGGTTTTATGAATTACTTTACAAGAATGAATGGTGAACCGTAAATAATATACTCTGAATCAGCAACCAGTTCACAAGACAAAAATGGAATCATGAATAATATTCTAAGTTTCGTTAAAAATCTTGTATTTGAGATTGTGATCAATATGCTATGAATCAAGCACTACAGTGGCGTAGCCAGAAATTTGGTTTGGAGGGGGTTTTGATGAAAATCGCAATTTTTTTGAAAAAATGCTAAAATTTAATATGAGTTTGATAAATTATTGAAAACTCAAAAACATAAGTAGTCTAACAGATGTCATTCCAGTCTACAAACAGGAAAGATCAACATGGAACAATTTTCAAACCTCTATAGATTATTTTCTTGTATAATATTTTTGCCTTTCTCATATAGAAAGGTTATGCAATCACTCTGAAAAACGTCAACCTAATCCCGGCCCGGAGGGCCGAGTGTCATATCCCATTCGACTCAGTTCGTCGAGATCGGAAAAAGTCTGTATGTGTGTGTGTATGTATGTATGTGTGTGTGTATGTGTGTGTATGTATGTATGTGCGTATGTGTCAAATAATGTCACTCATTTTTCTCAGAGATGGCTGGACCGATTTGCCCAAACTTAGCCTCAAATGAAAGGTGCAACCTTCCCATCAGCTGCTATTGAATTTTGGATCGATCGGAATTCTGGTTCCGGAATTACGGGTTTCAGAGTGCGGCCACACAGAAATTTCTCATACAAACTATAGGAAAAATTAAAAATTGAATTTTTATTTTTGATGCTAAATGTGTTCAAGGTGCATGAAACGTCGAGATTTGATGTAAACTCGAAAAAAATTTTTGACTACGATTCACTTTTTTGGATTTTGGCCAGGCGTTGTATTTATCGCTCATATGAGTAAATGCGCCCGGATAGTTTGCTACTGCGACAATAAAAACTCACATTTTCACACGAAAAGTTATTGGCACTCACACAACTTCTCCGGATAAATACAACGTGTTATTTCTCCGGATAATTAAAACAGCCGGAGAATGAGTGAATGAGTTAATCACGGTATCCTTCTTGCGTTCGCTGCTTCGTTGTCGTTATTCCAAAACACGAAAAAACAAGTCTATCATACTTCTTTGCCGCTTTTCTTTGCAATTAAGTGTATTTTTTGAAGTTTTAATTGATTTCCACGAAATTAAAATTTTATCACCTTCTCCGGTGAGAAGGAAAAAGTCAAATAAATTTTATCCGGAAAATCATTCTCACGCTATTTGTGGAGACGGAGAATTTTGCGACTCATCTTATCTCGGAAAAGTTGGGCATCGGATAAGCTACTTCTCGCGTGAGTGAGAGAGAATTACAATGCCTGATTTTGGCACATTTTTGCCTTTCTCACATAGAAAGGTTATGCAATCACTCTGAAAAACGCCAACCTAATCCCGGCCCGGAGGGCCGAGTGTCATATCCCATTCGACTCAGTTCGTCGAGATCGGAAAAAGTCTGTATGTGTGTGTGTATGTGTGTGTGTATGTATGTGCGTATGTGTCAAATAATGTCACCCATTTTTCTCAGAGATGGCTGGACCGATTTGCCCAAACTTAGCCTCAAATGAAAGGTGCAACCTTCCCATCGGCTGCCATTGAATTTTGGATCGATCGGAATTCTGGTTCCGGAATTACGGGTTTCAGAGTGCGGCCACACAGAAATTTCTCATATAAACTATAGGAAAAATTAAAAATTGAATTTTTATTTTCGATGCTAAATGTGTTCAAGGTGCATGAAACGTCGAGATTTGATGCAAACTAGAAAAAAAATTTTGACTACGGTTCACTTTTTTGGATTTTGGCACATTTTTGCCTTTCTCATATAGAAAGGTTATGCAATCACTCTGAAAAACGTCAACCTAATTTTTTTTTCGACTCGTTTAGGCTTTCTGGATTTTAACAGGGGCGTAGTTGATGGTTTACGGAGAGGGGTTACACTCCCCCTCTACCTTTCGCGCCCCTCCTTTAAAAATCTCCTTAAATCACCCCTCAGACCACCACCCCATCCAGCCCTCATACCCCTCCCTTTCAACCCCATCATCGTTAAACCACCACTATATCACAAAGCATACCAATTTAAGCTGGGGAGTCGTTCGTTCATGGGACTTTCGCCCTCCTCACATACCCACCCCCGCATGACAAAATGAGTTAGCAAGCAGATAACATTGATCTAATGCTGATTAGGCTAATGGAGTTTGATATTTTTTTGTTTCAAGTGTTTCACCGTCGACACGTAGCTCATCAAGTTCGTGGCTGGCATGCCATTGTGTATAAGTGCAATGTGTACTAAGAATGTAATGGACATTTCCACGATTATGTTGAACATAAAAAGCCTCCGTGCCATAGTTTAGAGAAATGAGAAAGGCACAATTGCACCGCTAGGTGGATTAAAACAGGTTTTTTATATTGTAACGACAAATAATTAGCAAGGGGCTGGAAGGTGAAGTATTTTTCAAATATTAAGAGCCATAGTACTCAAGGGAGAGCAAGGATTTTGGAGTAAGAAAGTTTAGAAAAGCGTGGAGTAGGGTCAATGAACAAGCTTAGAGTTTCCCGGTCACTTAGCTTTTTGTCTTCTGCAGCGCAAGAGTCAGGATCTTTTGGCATTAAATGCGAATCACCTGAGTCTGCGGCATGTCCGGACAGTTAATCACGGTATCAAGTCAATTTAATGACTTATGCTGTCGGAGCCGACAAAAAGTTAAGTCACGGAAAACTTCCACCCTAAACATTGTGCGATAACTCATTGTGTTGGGTTCTAGTCCTTTACCTGGCAGGGTCTTCGATAGCGGGTGCGTAGGCAATCACCAAAACCAACATCGAGCGGGTGAAGCTTCAGGTGGATGGGGAAAGGGGCATGCATCCAGCATGCAAAACCAATTGTGTCACTCCAAGTGCCAAATCCTTCCAAAGGGACAAGAGTTTCTCCGCAGGAACCACACCAAACGCACTTTTAAAACGGCCACCGGATTACTTTCCCAACAACACTTTTATTCTAACGAACATGCAATTTATTCTTAATTATAATTACACTTAAATCTAAACGAATTAAAATTCCGACGAGCGGGCTTCGACCCGTGGTAGTCCGTGACCTGGTTTAATTTCAACTGCCGCAACTGATCCGAGCACGTCATCAGCAGACCAGTGTAGCACGATCGGGATCGCTCTCCTGCGATGTTTTATCTCGGGTTGTCTCGATCACGCTCTTATCAGCCTTCCTTATCACCCCACCGGGGTAGTAGCACGGGCAACGATACAGATGGTGCTGACGGTGATCTTCCTTCGCGTGATGTGCAGTAATCTCTCACTCCAGTCTCTCGTTCTGTTTCGGATTATCGTGATGATCGGTGTCCACATGCTGATGGTACAGGAGAGATGATCATCACATGTTGAGAGGATTATTATCCAGGGTTGTAGGCTAGGGGTATTCTTCCTCGCGAACATCCTCACCCACCCAGAAATACCGTATATTTCTGAAAATAAAAGAAAATCCTCTTCGGTAGGATAGGGATTGGGAAGGGAGCTAGGATTGCGGATTGTCAACTTCTGTTGGCTGTGTGTCATCGTTGTCATCCGAAGTGGGTAGCAGGCAAAGCCTTTCGACCGGACGAGTTAGCATACCAGTAGCGGTTTTCAGTGTGACTACTCGCACGGTTCCATCGTCACCAGGGTGAGTTTGCACGATTCTACCCGTTTTCCATCGCATTGGAGGTTGATTATCATCTTGTATGACAACTAGTTTTCCAATGTCGATACGAACAGCCGGTTTCCATCGTTTGGTTCTGCCTTGAAGTTGACACAGATATTCTCTGCGCCACCTTTTCCAGAAATTCTGCAGTCTCTGCTGGGTTAATTGCCATTGGGTGAGACGATTCATGGGAACTACTGTTAAATCTGGATCGGGGACAGCCTGAAGAGATTCTCCAACCAGGAAATGTGCAGGGGTTAACGGCTGCAGATCGTTCGGGTCATCAGACATGGGTGTAAGTGGGCGAGAATTCAGGCATCCTTCAACTTGGACTAGTAGCGTGTTCATGTCCTCTGGGGATACTGGAGTTTCGCCTACCACCTTTAGTAGATGATTTTTTGCAGATCGGACTGCGGCCTCCCAAATACCGCCAAAATGTGGGGCACTCGGTGGGTTAAAGTGCCATTGAATCCCTTCCTTGGCTAATTGCTTGGACACAACGTCATTATGATGGCTGTCTTTAAGCAATCGTAGGAAATCTTGTAGTTTATTACGAGCACCGACAAAGTTAGTGCCATTGTCGGAGTATATATCTGTACACCGTCCTCTTCTGGCAACAAAACGTCGTAGAGCCTGTAGAAATCGATCTGTGGATAAATCTGTGACCAATTCGAGATGCACTGCTTTGGTACACAGACACACGAATATAGCAACGTAAGCCTTAACTGACGTGCGCCTTGGAACTGGTCGCACATAGAGGGGTCCAAAGTAGTCGACACCTGTGCGAGAAAATGGACGGGATACGGTGACCCGTGAAGCTGGTAGATCCCCCATAAACTGCTGTACGGTCGATGGTTTCGATCGGAAGCATATATGACACTGATGGATAATGTGCCGAACTACACTCCTGCCTCCCAGCGGCCAAAATCGAAGCCTAACAACTCCCAACAGCAACTGTGGTCCAGCGTGCAGAAGTCGTTCATGGTAATATCGTAACAGCAAGCGTGTAAATATGTGCCGAGTGGGTAAAACGGCCGGATGTTTGGTGTTTTCAGACTCCATCGAATGCTTTAAACGACCGCCAAGTCTGATCAACTGGTCTTGGGAGACAAACGGATTAAACCATCGAAGCGGTGAGCTCTTGGAAACCGCACTTCCCTTGGAGAGCGCCTTCCATTCCTCAACGAACACCTCCCTCTGAACCAATCGAACCAGAGTGTTTTTCGCCTTCTTTAACTCATCAGTAGACAGGAACGTAGGGGCTTTTCTATCCTTCCGCGGGGTTCGTAGAAGTTTAATCAGACGCAGCCAGTAGGCAGTTCGACGAAGAAGGTCACTGTACGACGAAGATTTGCCAATGTATAATTGGTTGAATTCAGCGATTGTTGAAACCGTTCCAGCTAGCACCGTGTGTCGTTTCTCCTCGTCTCCCTCGTCTATCGGTAGATTGTTTGATAAGAGAGGCCTATGCTCTTGCGTCTTCTCTAACCAGCTCGGTCCTTGCCACCAAAACGTATTCAGAACGATGTCGTTTGGCGAAATCCCTCTCGAAATAAGATCTGCCGGATTCTGGATACCAGGTACGTGACTCCATCTTGATCCTTGTGTAATGGACTGTATTTTTGCCACTCGGTTGGCGACGAAGGTGGTCCAGGTCGTTGGATTAACCGCAAGCCAACGCAGGACACAGGTTGAATCCGTCCAGAAATAGGATTTTACCGTGATTTTTATTGACTTGTCCACCTTTTCGTAGAGTTGTGCTGCTAAAAGTGCACCACACAACTCCAGCCGAGGAATCGTCTGACATTTTAAGAGGGCAACCTTTGATTTTGAGGTCAAAAGCCTAACCTTTACCTCCCCGACTGCATTCTCACTCCTGAGATACAGACATGCTCCGTATGCCTTCTCCGAGGCATCCGAAAAACAATGGATCTCCACAGATATTGCGTCTGTGATGATAACACAGCGGTCGATACGGATTTCATTGAACAGTGGAAGTTGCTCGTGATACTTTCTCCAGGCCTCACCCACCGTTGGAGGTAACGGCTGGTCCCAATCTAGTCGTTGGTCATTTTCGTCTCGCAACGTCCACAGCAGCTGCATGAAGATCTTCGCTGTAGTGATAGCAGCGCCCAACAGGCCTAATGGGTCGAACAGTGTAGCAATCACCGAAAGCACGCACCGTTTGGTAAGAGGAACTTCTGTGTTCAAATTGGGGATGGTGAACTGAAACCTAAGTGTGTCGGTTACTGGCATCCAGGTCAGTCCCAAGGTTTTTATCGAAGGGTCTGGATTCAAAACAATGCCTTCAGATGATCGGATGGCAAGCTCTTCCTCCTCGATTCCGTTCAATACGTTGGGACAGTTCGACGCCCACTTCCGTAGACGAAATCCTCCGCTTGACGTCATTGCCTCTAACTGCACTCGCAAATCAATTGCTGTCTTTACCTCGTCTGCTCCTGTGATGACGTCATCCATATAGGTATCCTCGATGGCTGCCTTGGCCGCTAGTGGATACCGCTCCTCCTCATCCAGCGCTAATTGTTTTAGCGTGCTGGTGGCCAAAAATGGCGCTGGCTTAGTACCGTATGTAACCGTGTTTAGCTCGTAGGTGGATATCTCCTCGGCAGACGAGTTTCGCCAGAGAATACACTGCAACGGTCGATCTTCTGGGCAAACATTGATTTGTCGGAACATCTTTTCCACGTCGGACACGAGCATGATTTGTTTTGTCCGACTGCGTAGGATAATGGAACGGAGGTCCTCCTGTATTACCGGCCCCACCAGTAACACGTCGTTTAGTGATAGTCCGGAAGAAGTTTTGCAGGAAGCGTCGAATACCACCCGTACCTTGGTAGTGGTACTGGAATCCTTTACCACTGGATGGTGTGGCAAATAGCACCGTTTAACTGAATCAGTAGCAACTTCTTCGACCTTCCGCATATGACCCAGATGCAGATACTCCTCCATGAATTCAGTATACTGCTTCCGTAGATTTCCGTCCCTAGCCAACCTACGCTCAGTTCCTTGAAGGCGTCGGAGTGCGATGTCCCTTGACTCGCCCAACCTTGAGATAACGTCTTCATCCTTAGGTAGGGAGACTGTGTACCGACCGGTTTCATCCCTTTTAACCGTGTTCAGAAACAACTCTTCGCAGCGTTTCTCTTCCGGCGAAAATGTGTTGCCAGACTCGACTTCCTCACAAGACCAAAATCGAGACATCAATGCGTCCAAATTCTCCGTTGTCGACATATTGCAGTTGATGTGCAGTGATCGACTAGGAACCGAAAATCCTCCGCATACGACCCAGCCGAATACGGAATCATTAAGAGTCGGTAATTGTTCCCCCAGGGAAATTCTCCTTCCGGTTTCGAAGAAATCGAAAAACGCTTCGATTCCGAGTACAAGATCCACCACCTTAGATTCGAAAAATGCAGGATCTGCCAACTGGATATTGTCCGGAATTGCCCACTTATCGGTGTTAATAGTGGTGGTCGGAAGGTTGACCGTTACCTTTGGGAGGACTAGGAAGCTCAACTCTCTTGAGTATTGAGAAACCCGGGACCGTAAAACCGCTTGTATCCTGTGTTTGGCCTTGATAGCTGCGTGTCCAATTCCGACGACAGAAATATCCACTCGATAACGAGTTACCTTCATGCGCTGACTTAATCGCTCAGTCACGAAGTTGCTTTCCGATCCCGAATCTAACAGCGCACGCGCCGGAAACCGATTGCCATCGTCGTCCTCGATCACGACGACTGCTGTAGCCAGAAGAACCTGGGATGAATACTGGTGAGCCGCACCAGCAACCAAAACTTCTGTGGCTGCCACGTTAGCCACTTGGGATGAAGTATTTGATGATTCAGTGGGAACAGAAGGCTTGTTGCCCCTAGCAACTGTCGCAACCTTCGTGTCCTTATCCGTATCCCTTTCTGACTTGAAGCACACAAGAGTATGATGCCGACCCTTGCAGCTCCGGCAAGAGTATTTGGATTGGCACGCTTTGGCTTGGTGTCCCGTTCTGAAGCAATTCCGGCAGAGGGAATGAGTTTTCAAAAGGCCGTCCCTCTCCGTAACTTCCATGCGCTGGAATGCACTGCACTGGTAAAGCGGATGATTTGATGAGCAAGCTACACAGCGTCCTCCAGACATATGGGTTGAACTGTAACTTGTCTTCACTGGTGGAAGCCGTTGCTTCGCTTGAATTTGCTGCTGCTGCTGAGCACCCCTAGTGTCAACAGACTTGGTTGGCAAGCAATCCAAAACCTGGAGTCTACGCCGCAAGAAGTCAAACAGATCTGCAAGTGTATCTGTCTCCTTCATAGCTGAGAACTCTTCCCAACCCCTCCGAGTGACCGGATCCAATCGTGTAGTGAGGATGTTGACCAGCAGAAGATCCTTGTAGTCGGCTGACTGAATGATCTGGTCAAGAGTCTGCACAATTCTCTCAAAACCTTCAATGAGAACGTGCAGATCGGTAACGGATTCCTTAGGAAGGGTGGGAAGGTTGAAGAGGGCTTGCACCTGCCGTTTCTTCAGCTGCTTACTGTTGTTGTACCGCTTCAACAGCAAGTCCCATGCCACCTGATAGTTGGCCTTAGTAATCTGAAGCGGATCGATCAGACTCTTGGGTTCTCCTTGTAAGCATCCCTTCAGGTAGTGGAACTTCTCCACTTCAGGAAGATCCGGTTTCCAGTGGATGAGCGAGGTAAACAGATCCCGAAAACTCAGCCATTCGTCTATATCGCCGTTAAATGTCTGCAGCTTAATCTGTGGTAAGCGGACATGATCGATACCGCCCCGCATTGACGAATCACCAGCTCGGAGGGACTGCTCCAGCAGATTCGGCTCCTGCAGCTCCTTGGCCTTGTCCATAAGGAAGGACTTGACCTCGTAGTACCGGTCACTGAACTCCATACGCTCCTTTTCCCAAGAGTTCCCTTCAGCATTGTAGTCGTCATGGGAAAAGATTTCAACCAAAGTTTCACTGAAACCTTCCCAAAGCTCGTCTAACTTACACAGGCGTACATCGACATCAGTAGCGGTATGGGATTCCTTGAACACCTGCACAAACCGCCAGATGTCATTGAAGGACAATTGGATCTCCTTCATCCGTGCCGTCAATGCCCTCATCGACGGTGGCTTCTTGGAAGTTGTAGTGCCGGCAGCAGGCATTGTATTTCGTCACGGTAAATTGGAAGAAAGAGAGGTGGTGTAGTGCTCCGCAAGGTGACCTAGCCTCGCTAGGCATATACTGTATTATTTTACCCGACAGAAAGGTAACTGTACTCCAGTACAGTGAATAATCCTTGCGGTGTTGCACAAACTATAGTCCAATGCAGGTAAGCTCGATCGAAATTTTAGGCAGCAAAGAGGAAAGCAATTGGTGTAATATCCAAAATGTCGGCTTCGGCCGGGCATATACTGTGGCAACTCACCCAGAGAAACCAGCAGCGGCGAGAAATCCCAGCGAAGACACCTCAAAATTCTCAGAATAATGATAATTGTTGCTTAACAGGCGATATAAGCTCAGCAAAGTGATCCAAATGCAGGAAAGGCTCGAACGACAAAATATAAAACAGCGAAGAGGAAAAGGATGTGGTGTAATAACCAAATATGGTCGTCTTCGGCCGGGCATATACTGTGGCAACTCACCCAGAGAAACCAGCAGCGGCACCAAAGACCCGGCGCCGACAATCGATCCAATAACCGAAATCAATCGAAGATATGAATAGCCCAACGGGCAATCAGGGCTCAGTAAAATTGGTGGCAAAGTCGAAGAGGATGGAATTCCAATTAAAATGTGTATTTTCTGTAATCCTAGCTTCGGCAGTATACTAAAATGTTCACTCACCAAAGCAAAACTGTTGTGAAGCTCCCTCTTCTTGCCAGCAATCATCCGATGAATGGTTTGTCCAGCAAACTGCAGCTGATACAGCAGCGTAATGCGTCGAAAGTCACTAAGTGCTGTGATGATCCTTGGGAAAACGATATGCAAGCGAAAAATCCCTCCAGCACATCAGCAGGGCAGTATGGTCTAACACCGCATTATCTCCGTGAAATTCTATGATCCTCGGTTGCCACCAGCACAATGGCGAAAGCAGATGACAATGGCGCCAAACCAGGATTAGCGAATCGGCTTCCCTTGCCGTTTAAATGTTGGTCACGTAGCCAGAGAAACGTCGGAATGTTTGCGTTAGTATATTGGAGGGTTGCTTCGACTGGACATACACTGAACTTTTAATATTTACCTCGGAAGGAAAATGTTGCGCCGGTCCAGCGATCCAGGGAAATGATGAGAAAGGTCCTTTCCAGTTCCAGGAAAATCCGACTATTGATGATCAAAAGGTAGTCCTGGCGATGCAGTAGGTATCATGCAATAACCCACTGGCGATTTAGCATTCAGAAATGTCGACCAAGTTCCGAGCAGCAAGTGGCAAAGTCCAAACCAACCTCTACCGCGATGGCGTATCAAACCCAAGCGACGCCTAACCCAAAGCGCGATGGAGTATTTCAATAGCCTATTGTTGAAAGTGCGATGGCGTCCTGAAGCGTCGGTTCATCCAGTAGCGTCAGCCCTGTGCTAACGATTGGGAATACCGGGATGCGAATGTGGTCCAGAATCCGGTTCGAAGGACCAAAATGTTGGGTTCTAGTCCTTTACCTGGCAGGGTCTTCGATAGCGGGTGCGTAGGCAATCACCAAAACCAACATCGAGCGGGTGAAGCTTCAGGTGGATGGGGAAAGGGGCATGCATCCAGCATGCAAAACCAATTGTGTCACTCCAAGTGCCAAATCCTTCCAAAGGGACAAGAGTTTCTCCGCAGGAACCACACCAAACGCACTTTTAAAACGGCCACCGGATTACTTTCCCAACAACACTTTTATTCTAACGAACATGCAATTTATTCTTAATTATAATTACACTTAAATCTAAACGAATTAAAATTCCGACGAGTGGGCTTCGACCCGTGGTAGTCCGTGACCTGGTTTAATTTCAACTGCCGCAACTGATCCGAGCACGTCATCAGCAGACCAGTGTAGCACGATCGGGATCGCTCTCCTGCGATGTTTTATCTCGGGTTGTCTCGATCACGCTCTTATCAGCCTTCCTTATCACCCCACCGGGGTAGTAGCACGGGCAACGATACAGATGGTGCTGACGGTGATCTTCCTTCGCGTGATGTGCAGTAATCTCTCACTCCAGTCTCTCGTTCTGTTTCCGATTATCGTGATGATCGGTGTCCACATGCTGATGGTACAGGAGAGATGATCATCACATGTTGAGAGCATTATTATCCAGGGTTGTAGGCTAGGGGTATTCTTCCTCGCGAACACATTGAATGAGTTAGTTTTTGCCCTCGCTACAATATAAAAAAGGAAAAAGATTGACTCACTATAAGTCGTTAATAAAAAAGGAAAAAAAAAAGAAAAAAAACTTGTATAATATGTCAATGAAGTCAAAAATTGCGATCTTTTAAAGTGGGATAAATGATCTAAAAAATTTTCAACGTTCAAGATCACCTAATATAATAATCCTTGACTTTGAAGGTTTGACAACTTCGGGAAGTTATCAACATAAAACAGCGCCTGCTTTGATATAGAAATTTTAGTGATTAACTCTCATAGAGGTAATTATGGTGAATTATTTTTTCAAAAATATTAAGAGACATGGTGCCTTCAGCAAAGTTTTTGATAATGTCATTTCAAACAATTTTGTTGAAAATATGAAGGCTACATGAATTCAACATATAGGGATTTAAATGGACTGGGTCTGCTATATTTCTCCTTAGTGAAGAAAAATTTAGGTGAAAACTATTTTTTTCTGCGCTACGGATAAAATTGTTTGAAACAATCATTGCGAGTTGAGAACACAAAACCTATAACTAAATTATGGATGGATGGAACTGAAACTTGCGTTTCGACTTCATCTCATCAGAATCCGACACTAACTTGGTGGGCGGACTAAGCTAGCGCCGATTTGATGCTAGCTCCTGAAAATGGAATCACTCTTTGTGTTTTTGAGTCCTTTTAATATCTGGGAATTATTTGTTTTAAATCCAGTTCCCTTATTTTTTTTTTGTAAGCTTCAAAGGCACCTTGAACGCAATGTGAATTTATTATTTAATTACCGCAGAAGAGATTTATCAAATACAGTAATTTCAGTATAGCTTGTTGTAAAGGTTTTCTACTACTATATTTCGATACTCTGAATATGTGGGATATTTATGTCTTTGACAAAGTTGTTTGAAATAGCACTTTCGAAAACTTTGCTGGAGACATTAAGTCTCGACCCAAATTTGGTTGAAGAGTAATTCTTGTCTATAATTACTTCTAGGAGCATTAACCGTCAAAATTATTCTATCAGCAGATGAACAGTTTTACGTTTTGAAATTCTTCAATGTTACTTAACATTTAAATTTGGCAGTTTCGAATGAATGTGATCGTGACCGTTAAAAATTTATCGAGCATTAATTTTACTTTTCTTCATTAGTCAACCTCACAACTTGCAGTACTAGTACGTAGCACACAAAATTTTAGTACGCCATTCATTTCATTGCTAAGAGGCTATTCATATAGTTGATAATACAACAAAAATCCAATGCTCATAAAACCGATCCTGACCTGCAAGAGACAAAATTACATCAGCTTTCAACTAGTTTCTGAAATGTTATTCTTGTTGTTAACCATATTGAATCGTTGTCTAAACTCTACACAATCTAAAAACCTGTTTTAATCCACCTAGCGGTGCAATTGTGCCTTTCTCATTTCTCTAAACTATGGCACGGAGGCTTTTTATGTTCAACATAATCGTGGAAATGTCCATTACATTCTTAGTACACATTGCACTTATACACAATGGCATGCCAGCCACGAACTTGATGAGCTACGTGCCTAATCAGCATTAGATCAATGTTATCTGCTTGCTAACTCATTTTGTCATGCGGGGGTGGGTATGTGAAGAGGGCGAAAGTCCCATGAACGAACGACTTCCCAGCTTAAATTGGTATGCTTTGTGATATAGTGGTGGTTTAAAGATGATGGGGTTGAAAGGGAGGGGTATGAGGGCTGGATGGGGTGGTGGCCTGAGGGGTGATTTAAGGAGATTTTTAAAGGAGGGGAACGAACAGTAGAGAAGGGGGGGTGTAATCCCTCTCCGTAATCCATCAACTATGCCCCTGTTAAAATCCAGAAACCCTATGCGAGTCGAAAAAAAAATTTGGCCGGGATTAGGTTGACGTTTTTCAGAGTGATTGCATAACCTTTCTATATGAGAAAGGCAAAAATGTGCCAAAATCCAAAAAAGTGAATCGTAGTCAAAAAATTTTTTCGAGTTTGCATCAAATCTCGACGTTTCATGCACCTTGAACACATTTAGCATCAAAAATAAAAATTCAATTTTTAATTTTTCCTATAGTTTATATGAGAAATTTCTGTGTGGCCGCACTCTGAAACCCGTAATTCCGGAACCAGAATTCCGATCGATCCAAAATTCAATACCAGCTGATGGGAAGGTTGCACCTTTCATTTGAGACTAAGTTTGGGCAAATCGGTCCAGCCATCTCTGAGAAAAATGAGTGACATTATTTGACACATACGCACATACATACACACACACATACACACACACACATACAGACTTTTTCCGATCTCGACGAACTGAGTCGAATAGGATATGACACTCGGCCCTCCGGGCCGGGATTAGGTTGACGTTTTTCAGAGTGATTGCATAACCTTTCTATATGAGAAAGGCAAAAATACATTTTCAGCAAATGTTGAAATGTATGTAAGTTTTCGGTAAACAAGCTTATGTTTTATATGCAATCAACCTATTCAAATTTAGATTTCCATTCGAAAAATTGTCTCTAATCCATATTTTGAAGCATCTTTCCAAAAATGAGCTCATAATAATTCAGACAGTTATTTTATTTTACATTGAAGTAATTTGACAACTATGGGATTTTGCCTAAGAGATAAGTTACAAGATCCCCTTCCCACAATTTTCCAAAAGTTCTCATGATGCTTTAAACACAGTTCTCAATGTAGTGATCAGAGAATATTTTTCCAAAAATATTTTGTGGAATATTAAATTAAATTCGTCAGTATCAATTTTTTTTTCAATCCAATTAATTTTCGTTTGGGGGGGGGGGGGGTTAACCCCCAAAGCCCCCCCCCCCCCTGGCTACGCCACTGAAGCACTAATTTACGCGTTATATTATCAAAACTCAGATGAACTGAATTTGGGGACGGCCATAGCGTAGTTGGTAAATCGATTGCCTTGTACGCAGCTCATCAAGGTTCGATTCCCAACCCCGCACATAGGGTTAGCGATTTTTGCGAAAGAGATTTCTCTACACCGAAAAGAGGCGAATGACCCTTAGGTTAAAACCTCTATAATAAAAAAATGAGCAGAGTTTCTTGGACAAGATGATGAAAGTGAGAATGATTAGGAATATCTTCTAAATTCATAAACATATTGATGATCACTAAAAATTTAACTTAAATAACAAGTCAAGAACAAGTTTACGAAGCAAATAAAGCTCTACATTCAGTGATATTGAATAGGTAAAAATATTAGAACTAAGCACGACGTTGCATGAAGTATATCATGAAAATGGAAACTTATTTTATGGTTTTGTAAAAAATTTCTGGTGTATGAATGGTGAATCGTGACGATTATACTATGACTCAAGAATCAGATCATGATGCATAAATGGATCTGAATTGAAAATCACGAAAACCAAACAATTTCTCAATTGTTATCAAGGTCCTAAAATTACAGATAGTAAACCTCGTATTCATGAAACTATTTATGTCTTTATAAAACTAGTTCGCGAAAAAATATACATGGTGCTACATTCCAATATTTAATTGGGTTTATGTAGTTGTTACCTGGACATTTTTTGTTTTTGTTGTGATTCTTGTTCATAATTTGAGGAAACACTAGTCTGTTTAAAGTATATCATCTTAAAGATCTTACACTTGAACGATGCACATGATTTCAGGAGCTTGATATGGATTTTCATAATTTTTAATCACGACACCGTGATATTTAATTCATGTTTTAATTATTGGAGTTTCATAATTTACCTTCACGTGGTCGAAATAATTTATTCCCGAGTTTCGTATCGGATTTTCTTGCAGAACAGTCTAGTCGAATATCGAGTAAACAGATAAGAGCCCTCCTATACTGAGAAAAAGGCTTTGACCAAAGGTGAATGCGATTTCTTAATGTGTGCAGTGAACTATACTAATGTATAAAATGATTTCATTGTATCAGCCACCCATTATGAGTGCGGTCGTTTTTGCTATACTATTCTATGCTATGCTACAACGAGAATTTTGTGAATTGGTTCACGTGAAAATTTCATAATCATGTTCAGAATTGCATAAAATTGAAAATGGTTGCTTCTAAAAATAACAAACACTCAAGACAGACAGTGAACTATTTCACGAGCACAAATGGTCAGTCGTGAATATTATATGAACTAAGAATGGTCAACCAGTTTACGAATATATGAACAATATTTTATGACTTTTTTAACTATTCATGAGTACGAATAGTTAGTGATTAGCATCATAGGAATCATGAAGCAGCTCATGACTGCATGTACAAAATTTTATGATTTTATTAACTCTTTCACCGGTACTCAAGGTCAAGCTTAACTATTATACCAGGAATCATGAACCAGTTCACGTTGATTTTGTGAACTACTTCCGTCACGTGCTCGAATGGTGGCTTGTGACTAATATACTAGGAATCATGAGCCTGTTGATGAATACGTAAATTATATTAATGAATTTGTGAGCTATTTCACCAACACGAATTATCAGTCGTGACTAATTCATGAATCAGTTCACGTACACATGAATACTTTATGATTTATGATAATTATGGTTTCATGCGTACGAATATTGAATAGTGACTAATATAATAATTAACATGAACAAATTCACGATGTTGAAAGGATTCATTAATAATATTTCGAGTTTCGTGAAACAGTTCACGAGAAAATTTGCTTCTATTTCACGGAATAATTTACAACCACGCAACCAAATCATGCTCAAGATGTAATAAATCATGAATCAGTTCTCGTAGTATAGTCAGACCCTGAATAATGTTCCTAAATTTATGATAAAGTCGCGAGTCAGGTTGTGAATCAGTTCACATACAGAAAAACGATTTTGTAGTAATATAGAGGAAACCATGACAAATTCACAAAACAAAGACAAATATCTCCACCAATAGAATCGTAATGTAGGCATTATTGAAAAGAAATTGATCATAATTATAAAACAGCAGATTCTTGTTATTGGTCATCTTTTCGTAACGTAGAAATGTGATTATTCCAGAGATAGTGGCACTTGATTGATTCACGATTTTTCTGTCAAAAAATGAAATTTTTTAAATATTTTAGCGTACAGTAAAGTATGGCAAAAATTTTAAGCGAATTGTTATATCGAAAGAGCTCTACAAAAATAGAAAAGTAGTAATTGGTTCTTTATCTGGAAAGCGATATGTGGATGTGGCAATTTGACTTTTAATTATATACTGGACCCCTTAATGAGCTTTAATTTAAAATGAATTTGATGGGCAAGGACAACACTCCATTTAAAAGCAATCAATTCATTAGTTCAATATCATCCTCATAGTTTCCAAAATACGAAAAGAAGGTTTCGTGAAAAAAAACAAATCTCTAATCGATTCTTTGCGATAGTTTTCGGTGGTGCCATCTACCTCTCAAAGCTTTAAAGGCGTTATTCTTAAAACCGTCGGCGGTAAAACATGATGATGAGTTATGTTCTACCATAGACCATGCGGTAGACTTGGGTGCAACGCCCAACTTCTACTTAGCAGAAGGCAAAGAATTCTTCACATTTCCTTTCGATCATGTCCATATGAGCCTGCCTAGTCCTAGTTTTCCGTTCTAAGTTTACAACTGATTCGCTCTAGAATACCTATCCGTCTTTCCATTTCATTGCTTTCGTTTCTCTTAGTCTCAAATTTGCCGAAAATAGCCAACAAAATCAATACAGTATTCTTAAAACCGCATCGCTCAAATCGAATGATTATCTTAATCGATTGCTTTGCTGCCTAAGATGGCAAGTCAGTCCTACAATGATAGGAAAACCCATAGAAAACGGAACAAATATGGACTTTGAGACTATCTTTATACATATATAAGGTAAACACAGGTTGGAAGAGGAATTTTTTGGCAGTTTTTAGTTGATTGGTTTGTTTGTTGATGTTAGTTATTGTAGCTGTATCTTTCTTAGCTGTCTCTGTATAAAGCTGATCGTTACGAGCAGTTTGTTAAAAACATCTCAACCTTTTTGTTGCTTGTCGAAAAACTAAGAATAATGGGATAAATTTTAAATAATCTGCAATAAACGAACACCATTGACACCTTTCACCAAGAAATTTCTCCATGTATCGTCGACTTGATTGTGTTCGATAGGTCATGTAGTCGGGTTTCTATTGTGTCGCCTTCAATATAGACGAGAATCTTGTATTTGATGTTTTTCGGTTGGTTTACTTATCTACAACAATTTGTAGCAACAAACTTAGTGGCGAATTCTCCATTAGGCTTATGTATGGTATATTTTCTCAATCTCGCTACAAGGTGCAGGCTTGTTACGGTCGCGCGAATTTCGCAATTTTCACAGATTTTGCGATTTTTGCGGATTTGGCGCGTAATTTGTTCTCAAGTTGACGCATCGCGCGGATTTGATGCGGATTCATTTTTACACCGTGTTTCATTTATCGTAGTCTCTCCTAACGTGTTCATTTATCAGTTTTGTTTAAGATGTATACTAATAACTTTCATTTCAATCGCCAATCGCTGGCAACACTAATCCCTCGGAGAAACGAGTGATGGTTATGAAAATTAACCTGAGACTCCGTTATGCCGCTTTGTAAATATTTAAGGTGATTACGAACAATATGAACAAGGTTCCAGTTATGATTTTTAAAGTTACATTTAAAAATGTTGAAAAACGAATGACAATATATTGCTGTATACAATGTTCGGCGTTTTCGTTTCATTTGGATTCAACTATACAGCTCTGCATATTTAAAATCGGAACGCTGTTTTTGACCAGTTAAGTGGTCGAGTATAGAAGCTTTTGACAGCAATCCGTTCACAAAGTTTTTATCTTGAAATCCTGTGCAAAACTTTTTGACATGGTTGGTGTTTTCTTGAGTTGCCAGCGATAGAAAAAAGAGCAAATAAGTTCTGCAGAAAAGTAATGAAATCACGCTAGGGTTGGGTACGAGGATCGCACGGGAATTGAAAATAGCAATGTGCAGTTCTGAAACATTTCACGGTACATCTGTTTCCCGGAAGGTGTAATCAAGGCGTCAGACGTTGTGTTCAACAAACTATGTGCTGCACAGTTCGAAGTATGCACATTCGGAAAAGTTTCAGAACCGGATCGTGAACCAAAACAGTACGGCAAAAAATGCGGGTCGGAAAGCTGTATGATCATGTGCTGAACAAATAAAACGGATGCATCCTTATGAACGATAAAACGTGAATCTAATTGGATTTCAAATAGCAACAGAAGTTTTATATTGCCACGGGTTTTGGTTTTTGCGGATAATGTTGCCGGTAAATTGTTGATCTGGCAGGGAATCTGTAACTGTAGCCGAAAGACTTCGATTTTCATGGCAGCCACCCAGAGTTTGAAATTAGACCTCGTTTTCACGACAAGCAGTTTATCGTACATCTTTTTCTTTCATAGTAGGCATATTGTCCATATCTCTGTACACGAAATTCCAAACTCTGCAACTAACAATGAAAGCTAGATTCCTAGAAATGTGGCACTTTTAAATGCATGTATTTGCTTATCCTTTCTTTCAATCGAAAACTTTTCTAAGGTTGAAGCAAAGGTAATAATTTATTTTGCAAAAACAACTGAAACAGACCATTTGTCGGTCTCGCTCTGCTGATTCCACCAATTCTTCATCCGACCAATGTCGCTTCATTATCGCCCAATACTTCACTGTTGGACGGAGCTGCGGACAATTTGGTGGATTCTGCTTTTTTGGGATGAACTGGACTCCATTGTTGGATCATTGTAGCTCACTATTGCTGTAATGGCAGCTGACTAAATCTGTCCAAACATAACGATCCATAATGGAACTTAATGAAGGTTAACATCCGTTCGTTGAGGAACTTCCATTATTTCTAAACTCGTAGTATTTTCTGTCTCGAAAACGCTGGTTTGAAATCGGTTATCGCATAGGATCAATCAAAACACATGCGTCGAGTTTCATCAGCACGTAATGGAGCAGCCTGGATTCAGGCCACTGTTTAATGTTCGAGACTTTGGATGGGTTACTTAATTGCTCAATATTTGTAACCTTCTCGAAGACGGATCCACCGCAAAGTACAGCGATTATCATTCGTTTTTAGGCTAATGAAATCCGAATGAGCGTAAACCGTAATTGACGATATACGGTTCCATTCCGAGGCTTGGTTTCCCTATACAGGTCGGACTCGATTATTCGGGGATTTGAAAAAAATCTCACCCCGGATAATCGAATCAAACTTTTTTTTGCGTTATTTCATGAATTTAAGCTTCATTCGTGGAGAAATTGGAAATAAAATGACCAGGGCAAATTTTCCTATTATGGTAAATGTGAATGTACCTATTTTGGCCCTAGTCGATTTTTCAGATTTTTAGGGCGTGATTTGTATTTTCAGTTGGTTTTCATTTATTATTCATATTGGTAACGAGTTAACGATATGTATCAGTTGTTTATAGCTATTTGTACAAGAATTCTAAGATAAACTTTTTAATAAGGTGTGTCTTTTGCAATACAAGTCAAACTCGATTACCCAGGGCTTAGATTTTCCGAGGTAACTGATTCGATTACTCGAATACCAGAAAAAATAAAGTTAGTAAGTAATTGGAGGTCGTCTGTTTCTTGGCTCCAGTTTAATTTACGTGGAGTGTCACATATCACAGCTAACATGTCTAGTCATTCTAATTAGAAGAGTGCGTATTGCGCACCCACAAAGAGATCCTTGTCCTTGTCCTTGTAGCATCATTTAGTTGACTAATACTGGATTGTCAGGTAATAACTACGCGTGTAGTCTTCGCAAACTGTCCCACTCATACTTGTCACTAGCGAAGGACTACCAGGTTCCGGGGCGCCTCAGCGAGAAGTACTGCTGGCGCCCTCTTTACATAGCCTATCATCCATCTTTGCTTGAGCTACCCAAGAATTGAAATCACCTCCAGTGACGGTCGGGTCTCTTTTCAGAATCTCGTTAACCATTTCTTGACCAACTTTTTTCTACCGCGTATAGGGTCCCAAAACTATTTTTCCTTAAAACTGTTGGCCTCAAGAAACACGAAAAATCTGGTTTAAGAAAGATAGGT
The DNA here is from genome assembly GCF_030247195.1 of Topomyia yanbarensis. Taxonomy (NCBI): domain Eukaryota; kingdom Metazoa; phylum Arthropoda; class Insecta; order Diptera; family Culicidae; genus Topomyia; species Topomyia yanbarensis. The sequence continues at coordinate 48,681,652 of NC_080671.1, read as the reverse complement.
GCTTCGTTTGCAGCTGATCAATATTTACCTTCCGATCTAGTCCAATTACATGAAAAAGGTAATTGAGGGCAATCTAAATTAGAAAGTTTTAGCAGTTTTTAATAATATTCCCAGGCTAAGAAAATATTCCAAAATTTCATTTTCGCCATTAACAGAAATTACCCCTGGCAGCAGTGCTTCAGCGGAACCCAATCAGATTAATTGTAATAACTTCTGTTCTAATGTTAATATTTATAACTTTTAGGGGAGAGAGGGTAACAATGAAACACATTTTTTCTACAATTTAATTTTGATGATAATACATGTTACTTGTGTAATCAAAAGCGATACATAGTGCCACTATGTTGTTAACTAATACATATATTTTTTCCAGCTGGTAAAATTCACGGGAAATAACATTTTTTGGATAATAAACAGTTGGTGGTAAAATGTATCAGTGTGCCCCATGGGTAGGAACTATGAAACACGATGTCATCTATAGTGAAATATTCTACTTATAAATTTTATTCTTTTGTTTTGACGAAGAATGATCCTAACGCTTTGAATTAAAGTTATATTGAGGCGAAAATCGTTTGTTTACGAAAGAATCCACTATATCATCGCGTAACATCGAACCACCATATATGCATATTAGCTGCAATCCTGAAATAAGAGACAATTTCTACAAAATTTGGCCAAATTTACTAATTTTGCACTATATGAGTAGTATTTAGTGTGGAAAATCGGAACCCATTGACATTTTGAGACAGACCACAAAAACAAACAAAAATCACTGTTCCCCATACGCCATCGTTTCACAGTTACCCAATGGGTCTATTCATGAAAATTGTGAAATCACACAGAACCATGAGTAGTTACCAAAAAATTTTGTTCGCGGCAAATGTAAAGCATAAAATTTGCTATAAATAGCAATAGACTAAACATTTATTCAATGAATGGTAATTCATAAAGATGGAATAATGTTTATCATTGCAAATTTACTCTGGCTATCACAAAACAAACAAATAACCATTAAAAGAGATAGAGTTAGCAGATCTCTTCCAAAATATAGCAACACGTGTAAAGAATTAAAAATTGTGAAATATGAGGGAATTAGACGATTGCGATCATGCATTGTGATTTTATTGCGAATGTTTCATAGTTCCTGCTGATCCACTGTTACCCTCTCTCCCCTAGTGCTCAAATGAAAGATCTTAGTCGCAGTTATTAGCCTTACTTGACGTTGTGTAAACCAAAAGTTATAGCCATATAGAAAGATGGTTGTTCATCAACCAGAAGGGCACGAACGGGTTAAAGATGCTATTGGAATTCTGAGCAGGAATCATTTATTGAAGGGGATAATGGGAGACGAGTAATATTGTTTGTGTCAAAGTCCACTGGAACTCAAAGCAGGATATTCATCAGAACATTACACCGGATTCCAATGATAATATGACCATGATTCTATCAGTATCTGGAATAAATCATAATCTTCAGCGGAATTCTAACTTAAGAAAGATTCCACTAGACATTTAAGAAGCTTTTCTCTAGAATCCTGCATCAAAATTCAGAGAAAATATTGAATCGAAGTTCTGAAATAGATTCCATCTGGATGCTAAGAAAACTTCGATCAGAATCTTGAAAAGTATCCCTACAGAATCCTGAGAAGCATGTCATCATTATCCCAAGAGATGCCAAAAATCGACTGAGCAATGTAGGTATAATGACGTTTTATGTGGCCTACTATAACCGATGTATTACAAGAAAAATGTACTTGTAGTGTAAAATTAAAAAGTTGCATATTTGGCAATATTGGCATTAAAAGCTTTTAATTTTTTTGGAATCCCTAAACAGATCTTTAAAAAAAATATCTCGCTGATTGATTCTAGTGCAAACAGAAGCTGAGATATAATCCGAAAAAAAAAAATTCAAACAATTTGTTAAAATTAACCGTTATGTGTCCAACAAAAAACACCTATAACAGGCCAACGAGGGTACCCGGGTACCCACAAATTAAAATGCTATGGCTTTCTTTTACCGATTTTGACACTTTTAGATGTTTAAGATTCAGGAACTCGTCCACTTTTGGATTCTGTAACATTGAACCGGATGACTAGATTTGGTTCTTGGTAATCCGGATTTTCCGGAGCAATGTTCCAGTACTAGGGTATGATTTGTAAATTTAAATAATGCCCTAGCAAAATGAGTATCAAAACTCTTCAAATTGTCTCGAAAGTCTGTTATTTATTATTACGGGACCCTATGGTAGTTTGAAAAATGAAATTGGAATGAAATGGCCATTCACGGCCCTACGGGAACCTGCTCCGGAATGTCCGTTCCGGGGTGAAATCACCAAATGGTTCCAATACCCCAAGATACAGCCTATTGATGCTATGCCAAGAATTTTAATACCCATATTGCTAGTATTCCATTGAAATTCACAAATAGTATCTAAGCACTGGAACATGCTTCCGAAAATCCGGATTCCCGGGAACTGGTTGAAATAACCCGATTCATTTTTACCAAGTCTGAAAGTGGATGAGTTCTTGAATCCAAAACACCAAAAGCATTAAAATCGGTTGGAAATTGCCTTAGTTATTGGCATTTTAGTTTTGGGGGTACTCGGGTATCCACGTCGGCCTGTGACGTAGTAAAAAAATCAGGAGCCCCTCCTCACTCCCTTCTTACTACATCAAAAACATTATTATCCCAAAAGCTTGACTTAGTGAAATTCTAAGACGTCACAAAGTTTCAATTTCCAGCTACGGATAAAACATCGGAATTTCATTATTCGTAGCCTAAAAAGGTATCCGGGTACCGCGCCGAACACATAACGGTTAAGAGTGTTCCCAGGCTGTTTAAACGAAACAACAATTTAGGTTATTATACACTGCTGGTCAATAAAATAGGTGTGAGATTAAAATACATGAAATTTTGAGTTTTCTCTACAAATATTTTATAGTTAGGCACAGACGTACATATGAAAAAGAACACTTTTATTTGTAAATTAAATGTTATGCTTTGTCGTAACTCTTTCTTCTCCATGAAATCCGAAAAAAGTACCTGGTCAATAAAATAGGTGTATTGTAATCTATGGCATTAAAATTTTTCAAATCCAATGATTTTAAGACTTCAACATTTTTAACAACTTGTAACCTGTGTAAGCTCCTTTATTCAAACAAATTTCATCCATTTGTCTTGGCATTGAGTCATTCAAACGCTGATAAATGTCCGTAGGGTAGCATTCCTTTTAAGCTGCTTCCCACAAACGATCCTTATTTGTGAAATTTCGATCGAATAACTTCTTTTTAAGTACATTCCGTACATTTTCTACGGGATTGATGACAGGAGATAGACATGGTCCGAAATTATAGTCACTTTATTATCCCGAAATCATTCCTTTACATACTTCGATGTGTGTTTTTGTTCAATATCTTGCTGAAACTGTCATGTAAAGGCACGTTATCTTTGGCATAGGACTGCATGACATCCTTTAGGATATCCATCCTTTAGCCTTGCATTCGAATTTTGGCGTGGCGTTGCGAAGAATAGGACCTGTGCCATTCCACGAAAAGCAAGCCCCAAACCTCATTGTTCTTGCCTCCGTGCTTTACCATATTTTGCGTGTGTCGCAGATCGAACTGTTTACACTTTGGACATTTAACGTTTCGTTGTGCATCGAAGGAAAACAGGTTTACCTTTGATTCGCCTCTCCGAAGGATATGTCGCCATTTTTTTATTCCTTCTGAACCAGGCCCATTAACGCTGTTGAAAAGCAAATTGCATTTTTCTTCAAAGGCTTTGGCTTCGAAATAGTGGGACCTTCTTAGCAATTCTTTCTGGAAAATTGGAATTTTACGGCCTACAGCGAACTGTTCTCGGACCTACCACTTTTCCAATTTGTGCTAAATTGGTCTTGGATGACGCGAATGGATCAGATTTCGCTAAAATTGCAATACTATGGTCAGCTGCTGTAGATGTTTTCTTGGGTTTTTTGCGTGTTTCCTTTTTTCAAAGGTTTTAAGGCATTTGTAACGAAGTTTTCGGAACGCCGCAGTGTATTCGCGATTTATTTATACGTCTTATCTCCTTGAACAAAATTTCTTAGCAAAACTCGTTCCACTTGAGTACAGTGAGATGCTCGACCCATTCTATAACAAATCTTTGACTTATTCAACATTTAAATACATTTATTAACACGCAAAATTCAAACTTCATCAAATAAAACGTATAATGGAATTATGTAATATAATAACGCGTTAATATATTTCACACACCTATTATATTGACCACACGAAAAATCTTGCGGTAGTCTTGTTTTGCATCTTGAAAAAGATTGCAAATATAATCAGCTCCAACAACCCATTAGTAACTTGACAGATACCAAGGCTTCTGTGTGCGGTAGGTGTGATTGAGACTGCTGCAACGTGGTATGCGTAATTGAGAGAAAAACAAAATAATCTATCACACACCTATTTTATTGGCCAGCAGTGTATATTGGCTCTAAATGAACAATTTCTTCAAAACTGGTTCCAATCCATGAAGGTCGATTCCAAGTTTTGTTTTTTAGGTCACTTTGCGCGGAATAACCCATATATAAGCTATTTTTAAGGTAGGTTAAAATTTGAGAGGAGGTTAACCCTAGACCCCCCAACTGCCCGAAAAAATGTTCTATTGACTGCAATGATCGAATTAGCACTATAATAAGACATTATAGCTGAAATTTGATTTTTTTCAAAACACCCGGATAATCGAATCATTTTCCAGGGATAATCGAATCACGAATAATCGAATCCCCGGATAATCGAGTCCGACCTGTACTGCGTACACTCTTTAACCCTTAAATGCGCAATGTTGTTTTAAAACAACATTGCGAAAACCATCTTAAAATTATCAGAGTAACGAATTAATGCTGAGAGACAATTTTCAGAAAATTTGAAAAAAATTGCTTTGCGCCTTTAAGGGTTAAGTCGGAGCAAAGGGTTAAGGGTTAGTCGGAGCAAAACATTTTACTTTTCCCATATAACCTTGTCCCACTCTATCGACCAGCTTATGTAACATGTATACTTTTACTTTCCTGTTGTTCATCACTTATATTCATTATCGACTATGGCTGTTTGCACTCATATGCACTCCATGATTTTATTTTTATTATCATAACACCAGAGAATAAAAAAAACCATTTACTCACACTATTTACTCAGTAAACAGCAATTAATGCACGATAAACGAATTTCAAAAGGAATCCTCTTTGAAACATTTGCATACATGACTCATCAAATTGGAGTGCTCTTCAAACATCACTTGAACCACATACATATATTTGTTTACAGCACTGTATAATCCTCCATAAAAGAGATCGAATCGTCGCCCCAGTTCCCATTGTCCAATTAAAACTCAACCACTGCACAGTATGTGCTCTATCATCCTATCAGCAGGTCAGCTTCCTTCGGATAATCCTCGCAAAGTTGCACAAACAATATCGAAGTCAATTGAAAAGTTTCCTCTGGACATCGTCCGAAAATTTTCTTCCAACATAAATGGAGCGTGCGCTTGTTCACTATGCTGAGGTTTTTGTGTTGTGAAAATTGGCGAACGCTATCATCATGTGTCATTCCACGTTCGTAAAGCATGACTTTACCACACTTTCATTCACATGGTACCGAGGCGAGAGCCAGGAGAAGAAAAAAAAACCTAAAATGAAAAGCTAAACTGTAATTGAACGTTGCAAGGCAATAAATTTGATAAGTGTTATGTTGAAATCGCTCTGCGTGTACCGGCAGCCGAAGGATCGGAGAAAAGCTAAATGGCCAACAACTAATGAAAAATAAAATTTATTGTTCTGCTAAGGATCGAACTTTACTTTATCCATAAAGCATTTTGACCTTCCTTCACTAGCTCTTCTCATACCCAGCAGAAGTGGAACAGGATGAGGCCTTCCCTTAGCAGCAGCAGCATCAGTGCGGTAACTGACTTGTATGTTAGGGCTTTGATCGGGTACCTCCCACAAGTGCTCCCATAAAAGACTAACCCTGATACGGTTATTCATTGCCCGTTCCACTCCCCACCCGGGCTTTTATGCACTATTTTATTGCACAACTTTTGGCCGTAGGTGAATGATATTCCACAATTTCCCGCAAGGACACCACTTCACCTTCACCGTTCCAACGCCGTCGTTCCATTGCATACCAAAGTGGCTACCAGCTTACGACTGGTGTTCAGAATTGAGCTGATGAAAGTTTACTACTCGACCCTTCCAAAAGTATTGTACGTTAAAGTCATTGCAGATGAAGAAAAAAAACACGTTCATACCACATCTTAAGACAAGAAGGGCTTACACCGAACTTTGTCCTTTTGGTTTTGCCAACAGACAGGCACTACCACTCAGTAAAGCAAATCCTTTTCCGCCTTCGTCCAAAACCCACTCGACACTCTGCCCACTTGCATGAAGCAGATAAATACGTTTAAATAAGGCTAAATTCACTAAGCAGCTCCATCACCATCATCTCTCTCGGTTCGCTGGAACTCGGTGCGAACGTTTCCAGCACCACCAGCAGCAGCAGCAGCAGCAGTAGTATAGCTCGCTTTATGTGTTCGGCTTCCGGACTGAGCCTGTCCGTGTACTTGAGTGGAGGAGTGAAACCGACTGGCCCCCAGAGGTGGACAGCAGCACTCTACAGTGGTAGTTTTGCTTTCTTCTCAATTTATTTTACAAGTTTTACGATCACGTATAGCGCAGCAGGAGAACGTGATTTTCAGTTTTGCTATTAAAATTTTGTTTTTTTTTTTTCTTGGTACAAATCTTCGTCTGCTGTCGGTTTGTCCCATTTGTCTTTAGGCTGAAGGCAGGCAGATAGCGTCGAGTGAAATGCAGTTCGCTTGAGTATTCTTCTCCTTCCTCTCCGTGGGCATCTTAATAGTCTATGACTCAATTTGATCGTGTTTAATTGGGAAAGATGGTAATGATGCTACTCGGTTGTGCGAATAACAAGGTTAATGTTGCTTACGAATGGAATATCGTGGGACGTTTGAATCAATTACAAATTTTAATTAAAACACTTTCCGAACAGTGAAGAATCTCAGTCTGTGTTGCTTGGATTGAATGCAGTCTATGCACAAGCTTGTTCGTCGCAGAAGGTACCGTGACAGATTCGGTGTCGCCGTTGTCGTTTGGATGCGCATTATGAATGGTGTTTATAAAGTCATGAAGTATTATTTAAATTATAATATAATTATCAAAGATGCAAACATCACCTTGCTAAAATGTATCTAAACTGTGGTTGTGGCGGAAAAATGCGGTCAGAATGGATGTTCTATTAATGAAGGCTCCAAATCGTGACGAACGACAAAATACGGTGGGAATGTCACGGGCCCAGAAACTACACCCAGATGCTGATGAAGCCTCATTATCTCATTATGGATGATAAACTTACGTCAAGGTGGACTGCCGACAGCTTCCGGGGCTACTGTCCTTCACCGCCCAGCACAAGTTGGATGTTCCGGAGGAAGTATGAAAGCAGAAACTTTTAAAGTTTGCCAATAAATACATGATTTGGCAAACAATCTGCTCATATGGCAAACGAAGTGCGCCGTTCGTGACTACCGGAACTGTACACGGGGAGATCTACTTCAAGGAGTGTCTACAAAAGCGCCTGCTTCCTCTGTTGAAGCAACACGAGGACCCTACGATCTTCTGACCGGATCTAGCTGCGTACCACTATTCAAATGTAGTTCTGCAGTGATACGAATCCAACGGGGTCACCTTCGTACCTAAGAACATGAATGCCTAAAAAACTAAACCGAGTTCGAATATCGGGGTATGAAAATAGATCTACAGGATTCAAGGAATTCGATTCCGAAAACATTTTGTGAATTTACTCAATAATGTAGGAATTGTTTCAGCAACATTGTTTTTGAATCCCAAATTCTAGTGGAAATTTGACTACTTTTACAAGATTTAGGTTGTACTGGCCATTGCGAAAAAATTTACAGTAGAGTAAAGCCATGTCAAGTGATCCTCGATTTTTTCGCAAAATCACCGATCTTCTTAAGGTATATTTTATTGTATAGGGATTATGGTGAATAGCTTTTGGTATTAATATTTCGTTACAATTCCTTTTTTTCTTTAAGATATTAACCCTTAAACTTTATTGCATGATAAAATTGAAAATTTTATATCTCAAAAACTGCTGAAGATAATTCAATGAATTTTTGCACACTTATGGCATGATATTTGCACTATCTTATAAACATATTTTTACTTTATAATTGCGTGAATAACGGTACTTTGCATCTATTTAAAATTTTCAATTGTATTTTTTCTTGTGTTCTTCACGCTAAAAATTTTCAAAACGTATGTTAAGTTATGCGGCAATCTTTCACCTTCAATAATCTGTATTTATAATTTTTCATTTTTGTTCCTATCGAGAGTTATGGAGGATTTTGTAACAGTGCGCTGTTTCAACGCACGGCCCACTTTGATGCAGCCCGCGAGAACGTTCATATTGGCAACGTCGCACGTCACTACGTCAGAAAGCGCATCGTGTAGGAAGTGCGCATCGCATGACTAAAAGAAACCATATCTCTCGATTAGCGCAAAAGGGCAAACTTTTCAATACGAATTATCGAAGGTAATTTTTTTCCGGATATTTTGAGATGCGTTAAATTTTTTTGACTGAAGTGCAACGAAAATTATAGTTGTTAAATATATTTTTTATTATTATAATTTAACGCTACTAACGATTAACATCTTTAAAAACACTTTTGTTAGTCAAAATACATCTACGTTATATCCAAATTCTTTTTTAGTCTACAACATTACTATATGAAAGTGGAAAATCTTATGCCAACAGCATTTTATTTCACGTTTTTATTTTCACCGAGTGAACAACGATGTGTCTTTTGAAAAAAGTTTACGTAAAATCTGTTGTTCAATCGCATCGATGTTGGGGTTTTTTTATCACTATTGCTTCTGTTAATTCTGTTGATTGGTGGTTCTCCAAGTTCTGGTACGATATTATTTATTTTTGTCGAATTTCAATTATTCATCAACGATCTTTATTTCAAAATCCTCGTTACAGTTTTCCGCATGTACCTGTTGAGTCATCGAATATTCCAGTTCCATTACTTTGGCAAACACTATAAGAAGAAAAATTAAACGCGTAAATTTTCCTATATTTTAAACGCGTTATAGAGGAACCCATTACTATAAACATTGGATGTAAAATCGAAAATTTAAGGAAAATTGTGTTTTGTTCATGTCCATATTTATTTTCGTTGTATTTTTTGCGCCCATTACGACATATGCTACACATGTGTTGACCAATATAATTTTTAAATTTATCACTCCACATGGATGCCATAAAAACAAGATACGACGAACATTTTTTTTAACGCAATACATCATTCGTGTGATCGACCCATATTTATAACATAAATCAATCGAATGTTTTTTTGAGCAAATATTGTATATCTTGAGATAATATAGCATTTCGTCCAGTTCTCTCTATATGGGAAACACCCAAGTGCGATCGAAACAAAAACAAACGTCAAAACGTTTTCTCACTCGCACTGATGCAAATTAAATGAGCGCGTAATTTAACGCACGACCCGATGACGCATGGCTGAAAAGGCGCTATGTGGATTTAAGAAAAGATTCACAATCTACCTCTTAGACAGAACCAAGTGAAAATAAAACGTGGTGAAGTATGTCAATTTGTGAAAAATATGCTAACGCAGATTAAAACATGTCCACTGCTCAACTTTGCTCATCGGCTGGCAATAACCGAGCGCACTTGTCCGAGGTATTGAGTGACAGAAAATTAAATTAAACTCTTGAACAATATAATAACGCTAAAGAGCATGCAAATTACTCAGAAAAAATTCGCTTTCAATTATCCATAAAGAAAAGCTTGTCTTTTTGCTTTAATCTCAGAGATGCCATTTTTGAATATGAGATACGCTCCTTCAAAGCGATGCGCATTAGGACGTTGCGACGTGCGGCATTGCCAATAGGTACGTTCTCGCGGGTTGCATCAAAATGAGCCATGCGTTGAAACAGCGCACAGTTACAAAATCCTCTATAACTCTGGTTTGGAACAAAAATGAAAAATTATAAATACAGATTATTGAAGGTAAAAGATTTTCGCATAATTTGACATAAGTTTTGAAAAATTTTAGCGTGAAGAACACAAGAAGAAATACAACTGAAAACTTTAAATAGATGCAAAGTACCGTTATTTACACAATTATAAGCCAAAAACATTTTTATAAGATAGTGCAAATATCATTCCATAAGTGTGCAAAAATTCATTGAATTATCTTCAGTAGTTTTTGAGATACAAAATTTTCAATTTTATCATGCAATAAAGTTTAAGGGTTAATATCTTAAAGAAAAAAAGGAATTGTAACGAAATATTTATACCAAAAGCTAATCACCATAATCCCTATACAATAAATCATACCTCATGAAGATCGGTGATTTTGCGAAAAATTCGAGGATCACTTGACATGGCTTTACTCAGTAGCATTATTTATAAGGGTATAAGGAATCAAAATATCGTATAATATATAAAAATAATGTCACGGCAATCTCTCATCGTGTTCGTGGCAACTGCCACGACTTGTACATCTATCTTGCTATTTCTCTATCCATTTCGAAGTTGTGTCAAAAGATCTTCTACTAATCCGAAACAGTTGTTGAAGTCCAAACTAATTTAACGTGTGCGATGTAATTGTGCAGGTTTCAGAAGACAAAACTACTTTTGTCTGCTGTTTCCCAAATAAAAAGATTTTGCATTTCCGTATACAACGGAGTCACTCACGGAAACAAATTTATTATTACGCCCTATTTGGCATAGAAAATATTTTCAGTCCTGTGAAAATTCCCATAATGTTCGCATTATGAGAAAATTACAACTAAATAATATTCAAACCTTGCTTTCCCCTGAAGATGAAAGGACATTTCTTCGAAACGTTGCACTATGGCAAAGCATGTGACCAAAACATCGAAAACTACATCAACTCAAATTTAATTAAATTCTATACTACGCATTTATATACATTAGAATAAAGAAAATCCTTGTCAATCTTTGAAACTTTTTTGACTCATCTGGGTAATATGGATGATTGAAGAAAAACATTTTGAAAGGAGCGATTCCACGTATTTTTTAAACTCCTAGTATTTCTATTGAAATTTTAATGACAAGTATGTTCAAATATGTCATTTGAAAACTAAAAATACCTGTTTTGTGATGATATGATATGATGATAGATCCGGCGAAATTTCCCAAAGACCTCCTCCTGAACTCTCGACGCGGAATGCAAGTATAATGTTCACTACATCGATTTTGTTGGCTATTTTCGGCCAATTTTAAACTAAGAGAAGCGAAAGCAACGAAATTGAAAGACGGATAGGTATTCTAGAGCGAATCAGTTATAAACTTATAATGGAAAACTAGGACTACGCACTACGCAGGGATACCAAGCTATCGCTGCGGTACCGATCTTATTGTGATTGAACTACTTAAAGATTTTTTCGTTCCGCACAAAAGGATGGCCGTGAGCCATTCTTGATCCAGCTCACGTTATCGTTCTCGGTAAGGATTTGTGAAGAATTTTTTGCCGGCGTCTTGAACGACACCATCAAAAACAGAAAAACGAAAACGAAAAGGTGACAACAGAAAATAATAAAAACACTAGAAAGTGCATTGAGCTTGAGCTAGTTTTATTCATTTACATTATTTAATTCTTTTTTAAGTTTCATTCTATATACTCATTTATTTAGTTTATTCATTTCATGGGTTTTATTCGATTTGTTCAACTTATTAATTTTGAATATTTGATTAATTTAAAATGTATGACCGTTTCATTTTAATCATTTATTTCATTTAGCATTCGTTTTATTCGTTTTAGTTTATTTTATCTATTTCGTTCGATTCTTTCTTCGAAATCATTCTGATTAGTTTATTCATTTCGTGCATTTTATTCTTGTCATTCATTTAACTTATTTTGATATAACTATTTTCATTTTATGCATTTTATTCATTTTATTCATTTTTCCCGTTTAACCATTTTGTTCACTTTCTTTTTCATTTTAATAATATGATTTTTTTCCGGCATCCATTTTATTAATTTCATCCGAATTATTATTTTAACAGGATTTAATATTCTAATATAATTATTGTATTATTTTATAACAGTTTAAATATCCTTAAAACTGAAGTTGTTTATCATTGAAAAAATTTTATTCTGTTTTTTTCTTCTTCTACAATAACTTATCAATTTTTTTTCACAATGACAATACATGAAGAATTTGATAGGTTCCTTTTCCTTCCAATTTCCCGTCACCAAAATGTGAACCAATTCGAAAAGTCTATCAACATAAATCTGTTTTGTGGTAACACAGTTCTCGTCAATGGGCCCGTCCGCAGTAAGATGGATGAAAGGAAGAAGGAAGCCACGTTGAACGGAAAAGGATCGGGGTTTTTATTGCATTGTAGCCGTAAATGAAAGCTTCAGAGGTCGTTTTTAGCCTAAATTAAAAAACCTGGTAGACAAAAGTACATGATTTTTTGTCTTAATTGTCTTTTGTATAGTACATGATTTTTTGTCTTAATAAACAAAACAAATTATCACAATGCAATAACAAAAAATACTTAAAAAATGGACCCATTTCCTCCTAGATAGCCAAACAGGCGATTAAAAAAAATATAAGGCTGTTTTAAGCCCTTATACACAAACAGCAAATATAGGAATAGTTGGACATAGCAAACGGTCAAATACATAATTAGTGATTTTAACATTGAACAAGTAATAAAATAATAAACAAAACAAAATTTCGAGTCATTTCAGGTCTAATTAAATAACAACTACTGTATACATATAAAAATATCTATTCAATTCAATTTAATTCTTTACCAAAATTTGTTTTGGTGGCCTTTGAAAAGGGTCGATGCACAGTGGTCGGAATGCCAAAATCGTGAACTTAATTCCCTAGAGGCCAAACCATCGAATATATTCTCAGGGTGTCTTTGGAGGAATTGTTCGTATGAATGCTTTGATAAAAATTAAAATTGGGCATGGCTTACTATGATTGAACTAGAAAAATTACCTTTTTATCCTGACGATGTAGATAGTTGGTGTTATCGACAAAGTTTTGAAATAATGAGGTATTTTGTTGAAGAACTTGAACTTGTAGGACCAAAGGTTATCGATTTATAAAGCGTTTTCTATGGCCCTCTTAAATTTAGTTTTTTATATAACTTTTTCCACTGTGAATTTTCGTACAAACGACCTTCCACACAAATGTTGCGGTATTAAAACCACATAATACTTTTGAAGACTTTATGTAAAAATACTCATTCGTTTCCAAGCAATTGAAAATTTTTACATTTTTTTACATCAATTTCAACTACGTATAAGAAAGAAAGGTGCAAACCAGAATGGACGACAAAGCACTATTTTCGATGTTCAGACTATTCATAATAAAGGTAGCAGGGTTTGATGCGTAGCACTCTAGAACTCTATGAATAGGATAACCTCACTTTTTCATGTTTTTTGACTTTTTCCTTATAAAAATCAACGAAAAAAAATATTTACTTTTATTTTTTCGTAAAATCTAATAGTTAATGGTTTAACATTTTTTTTAATTTCGATTATAGAGGTTTTAACCTTAGGGTCATTCGCCTCTTCGGGTTTAGAAAAGTCTCTTATGAGAAATTTCTAACCCTATGTGCGGGGTTCTTGACTCGAACCCAGGTGCGCTGCGTACAAGGCAATTTTTAATGCCACGCTACGCCCACCCCTCCGGTTTAACATTCTTTTGTTACCAACAAATTCATTATGACATGTGTATTTAAGTACATATCAGTTTGGGATCTCCAATGATATCAAAAACTTCACATTTTTGCTCCCACGTTTATAGAATCGGAAATAATCACGTATAAGTAAAAATTATTCTTGTAATTGAATTTAATAATTTCTAAAATTTCCAAAAAAAAAATTCAAAAAAATTTATGTTGATATTTGTATGGAAAAAGTAAAAAAGAACATGATATAGTAAGCTTACCCTATTCAAATTCTAGACTGTAGCGGATCCAACCTTCTTATCTTTATTGTACATAGTCTAGACACGAAAATAGTGACGAGCAGGCACTATTTTCATGTCTAGACTATGTACAATAATTTTGGTTTGCCCTTTTTTTCGACGTAGTTGAAGTTGGCATTAAAAATGTTAAAATCTTCAATGACTTTGAAACAAATAAGTATTTTTATGTACAGTCCTCAACAATATTATGTCGTTTTAATGCCCACACATTTGTCTGGTACATCGTTTGTACGAAAAGTCACAGTGGAAAAAGTAATATTAACAAAACTAAATTTAAGGGGGTGGTTATAGAATTCGCTTTATAAATCAATAACCTTTAGTCCTACATGTTCAAGATCTTCAACAAAATTCCTCATCACAAATATTTCTAAAACTTTGTCGAAGACAGCAACTTTCTGCCTCGTCAGTATAAAAATTTAATTTTTTTAGTTCGATCATAGTAAGCCATGCCTAATTTTAATTTTTATCAGGTTGTTGGTAATATTCTTACGAACAATCCGTCGAAAGACACTCTGTGAATATAATCGATGGTTTGGCATCTAATGAATTAAGTTCACGTTTTTGGGATTTCCGACCACTGTGCGATGGTGGTGTGGTGTGAGTGGCATCGGCAACCACTTACTTCATACCGGTATACTTCGTACTTTCCGATACCATTTATTGCAATAGACCGAACGAGAGCCCTCGTTAGCAATGCACATGAAGATGTCATTCACGAAGCTGTTCATGATGCTCATTGCCTTCGACAATACTCCGATGTCAGGTTAGACTTGCTTCAACACCTTGTAGATGTAAATACTTTCCTTGCGGCGAAATTTTCGTTTCTTCTTCTCTCCACCTACTCGCACGACGTACCAATGCCGATGCCGCTACTGCTCGATACAAACGAACTAATGATAGAAAACACCGTACTTATCTTTTATATTCGACCGAACACTGAGAAACAAAAATATGCAGAGTTAGTATACTTTCTATTCCCGTCTCTTTTATTCTGGTGTGATTTTCATGCATTTTCTAACAAATATTTCTAATAAGCATTCAATGAGTGAATAGACCGACTATGTCCAATGCATAAAATTTACAGCAGAAGAAACGAGAGACAGATAAAATAATATGCTATCGATGCACAAATAAAGTTCTGTGTGTAGCGAAACGAAGGTTCGTCTTGGCATCACTGTTATTCGTATTGCTTACGTGACAACACACATGCCATCAGCTCACCTTCGTGACCATTACGCCCACAGTGGTGTGTTACCCAACATTCAGGTCATTTTGATGCCGAACAAGAAAGAAAAGAATTCCTCCACAATCTAAATCGCTTTTCTGGTTGGAACAACTAAAAACCTGTTTTAATCCACCTAGCGGTGCAATTGTGCATTTCTCATTTCTCTAAACTATGGCACGGAGGCTTTTTATGTTCAACATACTTGTGGAAATGTCCATTACATTCTTAATACACTTTGCACTTATACACAATGGCTTGCCAGCAACGAACTTGATGAGCTACGTGTCGATGGTGAAACACTTGAAACAAAAAAATATCATACTCCATTAGCCTAATCAGCATTAGATCAATGTTATCTGCTTGCTAACTCATTTTGTCATGCGGGAGTGGGTGTGTAAGGAGGGCGAAAGTCCCATGAACGAACGACTCCCCAGCTTAAATTGGTATGCTTTGTGATATAGTGGTGGTTTAAAGATGATGGGGTTGAAAGGGAGGGGTATGAGGGCTGGATGGGGTGGTGGTCTGAGGGGTGATTTAAGGAGATTTTTAAAGGAGGGGAGTGAACAGTAGAGGGGGGTGTAACCCCTCTCCGTAAACCATCAACTACGCCCCTGTTAAAATCCAGAAACCTTATGGGAGTCGAAAAAAAATTTGGCCGGGATTAGGTTGACGTTTTTCAGAGTGATTGCATAACCTTTCTATATGAGAAAGACAATCTGTCCTTACCAGGGCGACTATTCTGTTCACCTATACAGAATTAATCTGATTTTCTCCACTTCTCTAAGCAACTTACAGTCCGTATAGCTGAAATATGAAATAGATTCTCATATATGAATCTTGTGCCTCATTGCTTATTATTTTTCTGTTTATGAAACTAGACGATACCCAGAAAAATCCTATTAAAAGTTTCAATTCTTGGGTCTTGTTTTAAAATTTTCCGCTGAGGTATTCTTCAGTCTATATTGATAAACGAGTAAATAAAAACTTAGCGCGCGTTTATTTTTCTAACAAAAATAAAACAAACCAGCGCCGTGCAAAGTACTGGGCAGTGACAGTAAATACTGAAATAATTGGCTGTGTCTTTTTTAGCCTTAATAACTATGACTATGAAAAAACATAGGTAGATACCGTCAAAGACATATTCGAAATGAAGTAAAATACACTTTTGGATGATAATATGAATGCTGCAATTTTTACTATCTTCTGAAAGATTTTATTAAAACCAGTTACCAAATAACGATACCCGTATACCGAATTTTGCCAAATAAATTGTTTCACTATCATTTCTAGGGTTACCATATAAGAATTCATATGTTCGAATATGTTTGAATATTTTTGATTTTGATGTACATATACCGACGTTTCGGTACTTCCAAATATCGATAACTGGTAAAAAATCAACCTTTCAGCAGATAGTAAAAATTGAACTATACGTATCAACAGGCTAAAAGTGTATTCAATTTCACTTCGATTATGTTTTGACATTACCCACCCATATTTTGTGAATTTTGAAAAATATCGTCACACAAAATTCAGAGAGTCCCAAGAAATCTCTGTTAAACTCAGGTCAGGACCAAAACGTTCGAAAAAACTAAACTAAGTATTTCTAGTGCTTCAGAGCCAAGTCTGGTGTATACATATCTCTGGCTAATGTTATCTTTTTATAGACTAAAATCTCAATATTGAATGAATATTGAACGAGAAATATAATTTTTATTTCTGCAAGCACTCCGAAAAACTTCATGCTTATTCCACATCTAATTTGGCGTTTCAAAAGATGAAAAATAATCGTCATGTTGCTTATATTACATAACACGTTAATAATTTAAATTTTACGATATAATCAACTAAATCCAGAATATCTTAAATGAATTCCTTTTGCTTGTGTACTGTCTCAGGTAATTGAATCCACGCTGAAACAAACGTACCAAGCTGCGACAACTACCTCAGACTTAACCGTTATGCTCAGCATGTAATGATCATCTCCACTCTGATGTATTTCAGTAAGGTGCACATTAGGATGGCAGTTATTTTTGCGATGTTAGAATTTTGTCCATCGCATAAATGAATCAAGGAATCAAAAATAATGGGTGTAATTGGAGTGAAATTGCACCATTTGAACATGTGTCCCAAAGTGATTGAAGTTTTACATGGGGATTACAAGTATTTTTTCATACATTTTATAGCGAAAATTTTTGAAACTTGGTGGAGCTCAAGCATACGATACAAGGTTTGCTTGGGCATATATTGAAAAAGTCGGCAAAACGTCGACGAAATACGTATATGTTCAAGTTAACATATACCGCCTGGTGGAATTAAAAGGAAAACTTCCTATCTTTTATTTTTTTGTTTATTAAATATGCATTTGAAGATAATTTTAAAACAGAAGCAGCGAAAAAAATTCTGCGCTATTCATCCCTCAATGCAGTTTTTTTCAACTACTGTCAGTTAGCAGCCGAGTGCAACTCACAGGGACCTGCATGTTCAATTCAGCGAAGCCAGACACAGCAGTCTGCAAAAGAATCACATGTTCCGCGTTTTGTTGTCGAAAGGAACAGCAAACAAGCGCAGCAGGGCGGAGAAAAGTTAATCAACATCGCAGCGTCAAATTCTCAGCATCCCGACTATGTAGATCCTCCTGGAACGATTGCGACGGTAAGCCAGTGCCAAACTGTGGTATTATAAGGCTGCCTTTTTATCAGGTATTCCTCTACTCTAGTGTTGCCCCGTTTCCATGAATTGTTAAGCCAAACTTTTCTCCACTACATCCCAGCTACTTGGAACCAAAACTGAAAAACTTTAAGCGAGCTGAATGAAAAACACAAAAAAAGAATGGATTGGAACTTTCCTCATCCTGTCGCTAGCTGAAGTAAAACTACATTGTGTGGCGAAGATACATACTATTTGGAAAGCGTTCACAAACGTTAGCTGATATTCTTTGTGGGAAGCGAATCTTGATAAAAACGGGTTGAAGTTTGAAGAGGAGGTAAATCTTGAGCGACAAACAATTTCAACAACTTTTCCCCAACAATGCAATTCACCACTGGGGGGAATATATGAGAGGCTGAGAGTAAGAGTGGGTTAAAATTTTGTTCAGAGCAAAAGTGGGTTAAAATATTCTGTTAGATCAGAAATGGTATAGTCATCACACCTCAGGCAAAAGTGGATCAAATATTAATTCGCGCAAAAATGGTTCGACAAAATTTTCAGGGCAAGACTGGTATAGAATATTAACCCATTTTTGCGCTAAGAAAAGAATCAGAATTTTCTTATTCGGATTTGTGGGAAATGAAATTTTATTAAATTTTTCGATGCCTTAGAAATCGTGTAATATAGGATCCGTATAGGTCAATAGGCATCGGAAATTGACGATTGCCGCCATTTTGAAATCCAACATGGCGACTTCCGGTTCCCACAAAGTAGTGAGAACCACCATCAATATGGGTGTCATTTGAAAGGGGATGGTGAGCAGACACCGAAAATTGACCACCACCGCCATTTTGAAATCCAAGATGGCGACTTCCGGTTACCATAAAATAGTGAGAACCACCATCAATATGGGTGTCATTTGAAAGAGGATGATCAACAGACACCGAAAATTGACCATTTCCGCCATTTTGAAATCCAAGATGGCGACTTCCGGTTACCACAAAATAGTGAGAACCACCATCAATATGGGTGTCATTTAAAAGGAGATGGTGAGCAGACACCGAAAATTGACCACCACCGCCATTTTGAAATCCAAGATGGCGACTTCCGGTTACCATAAAATAGTGAGAACCACCATCAATATGGGTGTCATTTGAAAGAGGATGATCAACAGACACCGAAAATTGACCATTACCGCCATTTTGAATTCCAAGATGGCGACTTCCGGTTACCACAAAATAGTGAGAACACCATCAATATGGGTGTCATTTGAAAGGGAATGGTGAGCAGACATCGAAAATTGACTTTCACCGCCATTTTGAAATCCAAGATGGTGACTTCCGGTTACCACAAAATAGTGAGAACCACCATCAATATGGGTGTCATTTGAAAGGAACAGACATCGAAAATTGACTTTCACCGCCATTTTGAAATCCAAGATGGCGACTTCCGGTTACCACAAAATAGTGAGAACCACCATCAATATGGGTGTCATTTGAAAGAGGATGGTGAGTAGACATCGAAAATTGACCTTCACCGCCATTTTGAAATCCAAGATGGCGACTTCCGGTTACCACAAAATAGTGAGAACCACCATCAATATGGGTGTCATTTGAAAGGGAATGGTGAGCAGACATCGAAAATTGACTTTCACCGCCATTTTGAAATCCAAGATGGCGACTTCCGGTTACCATAAAATAGTGAGAACCACCATCAATATGGGTGTCATTTGAAAGAGATGATCAACAGACACCGAAAATTGACCATTTCCGCCATTTTGAAATCCAAGATGGCGACTTCCGGTTACCACAAAATAGTGAGAACCACCATCAATATGGGTGTCATTTGAAAGGGGATGGTGAGCAGACACCGAAAATTGATCACCACCGCCATTTTGAAATCCAAGATGGCGACTTCCGGTTACCACAAAATAGTGAGAACCACCATCAATATGGGTGTCATTTAAAAGGGAATGGTGAGCAGACATCAAAAATTGACTTTCACCGCCATTTTGAAATCCAAGATGGCGACTTCCGGTTACCATAAAATAGTGAGAACCACCATCAATATGGGTGTCATTTGAAAGAGGATGATCAACAGACACCGAAAATTGACCATTTCCGCCATTTTGAAATCCAAGATGGCGACTTCCGGTTACCACAAAATAGTGAGAACCACCATCAATATGGGTGTCATTTGAAAGGGGATGGTGAGCAGACACCGAAAATTGACCACCACCGCCATTTTGAAATCTAAGATGGCGACTTCCGGTTACCACAAAAAAGTGAGAACCACCATCAATATGGGTGTCATTTGAAAGGGAATGGTGAGCAGACATCGAAAATTGACTTTCACCGCCATTTTGAAATCCAAGATAGCGACTTCCGGTTACCACAAAATAGTGAGAACCACCATCAATATGGGTGTCATTTGAAAGGGAATGGTGAGCAGACACCGAAAATTGACTTTCACCGCCATTTTGAAATCCAAGATGGCGACATCCGGTTACCACAAAATAGTGAGAACCACCATCAATATGGGTGTCATTTGAAAGGGAATGGTGAGCAAACATCGAAAATTGACTTTCACCGCCATTTTGAAATCCAAAATAGCGACTTCCGGTTACCACAAAATAGTGAGAACCACCATCAATATGGGTGTCATTTGAAAGGGACAGACATCGAAAATTGACTTTCACCGCCATTTTGAAATCCAAGATGGCGACTTCCGGTTACCACAAAATAGTGAGAACCACCATCAATATGGGTGTCCTTTGAAAGAGGATGGTGAGCAGACATCGAAAATTGACCTTCACCGCCATTTTGAAATCCAAGATGGCGACTTCCGGTTACCACAAAATAGTGAGAACCACCATTAATATGGGTGTTATTTGAAAGAGGATGATCAGCAGACACCGAAAATTGACCATTACCGTTATTTTGAATTCCAAGATGGCGACTTCCGGTTACCACAAAATAGTGAGAACCACCATCAGTATGGGTGTCATTTCATACACCTTTAAAATTTGAAGATCCAAGGAATATTAATAAACCCAAAAATGGATTGAAGTGAACCAAAAGCAATTTTATTGAAAATTAGCATTTTTTCGCTTTTGTCCTCATATAACCTATTTTAAAACCACTAAAATTAATATGGAATTGCATATATAATATTTTTATTGATGCGAGAAACAAATCACAAAATTTTAATTTCGCGCGGGTCGATCATTCTTATCCAGGGGGTGGCATCCGTATCTTGATGTACAGACGTTGACAGTATCCAACATATAGTGGGCCCGGTCGCTTCTAGGCTCATACCTCCCATGCTCTTGCGCTTCTAGGCTCATACCTCCCATGCTCTTGCATTGGGTTGTTTTATCTTTATTGTCTTCATGCCTCATCCACGAAGTATGAAGTGTGTGGTGCTGCCTCCATGATGACTCCACCACCTTTGACGTGAGAGTGTCTTGGAGTGCTCGAGTCGAATAAATGGTAGTTAAACTGAATCGGATAGCGTTTCCGAGTGAACGTAACGATTGAGCATTTACTCGGATGTAAAACCATTCTGTTTAGGTCATACCACGTACTAAAGCTCTCCAGTTCACTCTGAAGAAACTCGGAATCGGTTTTATCCCGTATTTGTCGAAAGATTTTCATATCATGGGCGAAAGAAAGGCGGGGTCCTTGTAATTTAATATTGATGTCATTAAAGTAGAGGAGGAAAATTAATGGACAGAGATGGCTACCTATTGAGATGCCGGATGTAGTGAAGAATGGTGCAGATAGACAGTCCTTAATGCTGATTTGGAATTGCCTTCCATCGAGGAACCAACGCAGAAGTTGTCCATGAATACCGAGTTTGTGCAGCTTCGCTATTGCGACATCATGGTTGATTTTGTCGAAGGCCGAACCGATCCATGTGAATAGCATCAGTTCGAAATCCGTCAGTAAATCCATCGAGTACATATGTTGTAAACGAGAGCAGGTTGGTCGTTGTCGATCATTTAGGCATAAAACCGTGTTGTTGCAATGTAATGTTTGCAGTGAAAGAAAATCGGATCTAAAACGGCTACTACTAAACACCCCCTTTCAAACGTTACCCATGTTTATGATGGTTCTCACTATTTTCTGGTAACCGGAAGTGACCATATTGGATTTCAAAATAGCCTAATTGTCGATTTCCGATGTCTACTTTCATTTTCAAAATGGCGGTGGTGGTCAATTTTCGATGTCTGCTCACCATCCCCTTTCAAATGACACCCATATTGATAATGGTTCTCACTATTTTGTGGTAACCGGAAGTCGCCATTTTGGAATTCAAAATGGCGTAATTATCGATTTCCCATATCTACTAACCACCTCCTTTCAAATGACACCCATATTGATGGTGGTTCTCACTATTTTGTGGTAACCGGAAGTCGCCAATACGCCAAAATGGCGTAATTATCGATTTCCCATATCTACTAACCACCTCCTTTCAAATGATACCCATATTGATGGTGGTTCTCACTCTTTTGTGGTAACCGGAAGTCGCCATCTTGGATTTCAAAATGGCGGTAATGGTCAATTTTCGATGTCTGCTCACCATCCCCTTTCAAATGACACCCATATTGATAATGGTTCTCACTATTTTGTGGTAACCGGAAGTCGCCATCTTGGAATTCAAAATGGCGTAATTATCGATTTCCCATATCTACTAACCACCTCCTTTCAAATGATACCCATATTGATGGTGGTTCTCACTATTTTGTGGTAACCGGAAGTCGCCATCTTGGATTTCAAAATGGCGGTAATGATCAATTTTCGGTGTCTGCTGATCATCCTCTTTCAAATGACACCCATATTGATCGTGGCTCTCACTATTTTGTAGTAACCGGAAGTAGAGGTGTGCGCCGATGAAAAATGTCGTAATCGGCGGCGTAGGTGTGATTTGGGCCGGCGGCGGCGGCGTATCGGCGTGACGCCGTTTGCTAAAATCATCGGCGGCGGCGGCGGCGCAAAGCGGCGTGGGATATTTTTTTATATGGATGGAAAGTAGTAATTTGCTCAATCATCTTGCTATGTTGACTATTGTGTCTGCGTGTGTCAAAATTAAACCAAATATTGATGACGTAGCGGTGTCATCAGCTTTAAGCATAACACTGTTTTTTAACCGGGAATTAATTTTATTTGAGAAAATGGAAAAAAATAAAAGTAAATATCCAAAATTGCGATTACTAAAGATAAATTTCAACAACCGCTCCTAATACTTGCAATGCCAACTGTTACGAATATCGATGCTAACACAGTTTCAGAAAGCATGCAAAGTTTTATGCCATTCATTTTAATAAATGTTCCTCTGAGATAAAATAACAATACCTGGTCTTCAGTCTGATTTCTACTTCTGCCTGAGCCAGACCTATACAACCGAGTGAGGTGAAATAGAATATATTAACCTGTTACTTGAAGAAATTTCTTTATGCTGAGAATGCGGATCGATTATTCAACTAAAAATCACAGAACTATTAAATAAACCACGCTTTGTCCCCATAACATGCAAATTCCTACGCGCAAGTATTAACATCAGACGCCACATCGTGAACAATCCTTGCGCAATACAAAGATACATATACAAACGAGAATGCATCTCAGCGAATTGCCGACTCATCGACGATATACCTATTTGAACAGTGATCTCTATACAAATACCTACAAACGGTTCCCAAATTTGTAACAGTTGTTCAGGACATAATGACAACTACTAACCAGCATCCAGCACCCCAAAATCAACTGTTTGCACTATCGGTGAGGATAAAAAGGCGACGTTGCTCACGCGCAAGTGCAAGAAGCAAGATACAACATCCGACCATCGGCACCAATACAGCTTTAACTATGAAGACCTGGACGTCAGACATGAGAGAAGCAAATAATCCCAAAGATACAGCAGACAAGCAGTCAACTGTATCCCCACCGCTAAAGAAGGTCTCCACTCTCAATAGAAAATCACGAGCACGAGATTCTGCGGATAACCAATAATGTTTTTTGCTGAAATATTGAAATAGAAATCAACGGGACGTTTTCTGGGCCACTCTGATCGTTTGATACACCGCACTCAATATTTTGCCCACGTATATCGTTGGAAAAAATCCTTAGCATGATAAAATTACAAAATGGTGCGGCTTCCAATACAGGTTAAACATCGAATCACTTTCGAACAATAGGCCAATATGGTATGGTAGTTTCGATTGCGGCAAAGTTCTACTGTATCGATTTTGTAGACTTTTTCGGTGAATTAAAGGAAAAGAGAAGCAAAGGATAAGAAAATTGAAATGCGGATTTTTCTAGAGAGAACCAGTTGTAACCTTCCATTATGTTGACAGAAGTATGTCTAGCACTAGTTTTTCGTTCCAAGTTTCATTTCGGCAGACTTTGCAGCCAGGTTTTAGGAATGTGCAGTGCTACTGCATGGCTAGTGTTACGAGGCTACTGACTACTAAGAATCCTTCCTGGCGGGGGCTGGCTTATACGACGGGTGGCTTATACGACACCAACGCCTTACCCTCTGAACTACCAGACCAAGGTTAATAGTTAAAAGTCGTACGGCTTGAATTACTATATCGAAGGCATGACGCTATACGAGCTTTGCTTGCGTGCAAATTTGAGTAGAATGGTGATTCACGCGTGCGATGGTAATTTGCAATGTATTTTTATTTAAATATTTACACAGATTTTGTAGAAACAATTGTACTGGCTTATATGTCGGTTCATTAGGTTTTAACTGTTTCTAACCATGAAAAAGTGACATAATTCGTTCGATATGCTATCTAATTCCGCATGAGTCGAATATTTTCTTGCACTGAGTAACTTGTGTCTTTAACTACTGAGAACTCGACAGTAGGGAGTATTATGGTTTCCACAGACTGACGGTTGATTGCTGCGATCCGGGTGACTATGCGGGTAGGAAGTCAGCAAAAGTATTGTCCAGGCTATTTTATTATCATATCGATTGATTGATTAGTAAAACAAGAAATGCTTAGAACAAGTATATTGCTTAACTTCTGAATATCTTAATACCTTTTACCGACCTATTCGGCTGATATTCGCTTGTCCAGTCTTTAAACAGCGGAACACTATATAAATTCACAGTTCATAAGCAAACCGCTCGCAGACACGGTGACAGTTTAATTTCTTGCTGAATTGCCGTGCGGTTCGAAAGCAGCTTTGTTTCCATATGGACTACAATATCCTGCCTCAAGATTGGTAATGGTAAGAATCACACAAAACTATTACAACCAAAAAGATTATCGCAAAATAAACCAAAATTCTTTCACTCAATACACATTCAGGTCAAATATGGACTCGGCGCGACTTTAAATATGATCGGCGGCGCAGCACAAAAAAGGCAATCGGCGCGCTGACCATTTTTTCCTGAAATCGGCGGCGTGTCAAAATCATCGGCGGCGGCGGCGCGGCGCGGCGGCGCACACCTCTAACCGGAAGTCGCCATCTTGGATTTCAAAATGGCGGTGGTGGTCAATTTTCGGTGTCTGCTCACCATCCCCTTTCAAATGACACTCATATTGATGGTGGTTCTCATTATTTTGTGGTAACCGGAAGTCGCCATGTTGGATTTCAAAATGGCGGTGGTGGTCAATTTTCGATGTCTGCTCACCATCCCCTTTCAAATGACACCCATATTGATAATGGTTCTCACTATTTTGTGGTAACCGGAAGTCGCCATTTTGGAATTCAAAATGGCGTAATTATCGATTTTCCATATCTACTAATCACCTCCTTTCAAATGACACCCATATTGATGGTGGTTCTCACTATTTTGTGGTAACCGGAAGTCGCCATCTTGGAATTCAAAATGGCGTAATTATCGATTTCCCATATCTACTAACCACCTCCTTTCCAATGATACCCATATTGATGGTGGTTCTCACTATTTTGTGGTAACCGGAAGTCGCCATCTTGGAATTCAAAATGGCGGTAATGGTCAATTTTCGATGTCTGCTCACCATCCCCTTTCAAATGACACCCATATTGATAATGGTTCTCACTATTTTGTGGTAACCGGAAGTCGCCATTTTGGAATTCAAAATGGCGTAATTATCGATTTCCCATATCTACTAACCACCTCCTTTCAAATGACACCCATATTGATGGTGGTTCTCACTATTTTGTGGTAACCGGAAGTCGCCATCTTGGAATTCAAAATGGCGTAATTATCGATTTCCCATATCTACTAACCACCTCCTTTCCAATGATACCCATATTGATAATGGTTCTCACTATTTTGTGGTAACCGGAAGTCGCCATCTTGGAATTCAAAATGGCGTAATTATCGATTTCCCATATCTACTAACCACCTCCTTTCAAATGATACCCATATTGATGGTGGTTCTCACTATTTTGTGGTAACCGGAAGTCGCCATCTTGGATTTCAAAATGGCGGTAATGGTCAATTTTCGATGTCTGCTCACCATCCCCTTTCAAATGACACCCATATTGATAATGGTTCTCACTATTTTGTGGTAACCGGAAGTCGCCATCTTGGAATTCAAAATGGCATAATTATCGATTTCCCATATCTACTAACCACCTCCTTTCAAATGACACCCATATTGATGGTGGTTCTCACTATTTTGTGGTAACCGGAAGTCGCCATCTTGGAATTCAAAATGGCGTAATTATCGATTTCCCATATCTACTAACCACCTCCTTTCAAATGATACCCATATTGATGGTGGTTCTCACTATTTTGTGGTAACCGGAAGTCGCCATCTTGGATTTCAAAATGGCGGTAATGGTCAATTTTCGATGTCTGCTCACCATCCCCTTTCAAATGACACCCATATTGATGGTGGTTCTCACTATTTTGTGGTAACCGGAAGTCGCCATCTTGGAATTCAAAATGGCGTAATTATCGATTTCCCATATCTACTAACCACCTCCTTTCAAATGATACCCATATTGATGATGGTTTTCCCTGATTGGTAATAAATCATTTTTGAAAACATTCTTAGAATAAAAATGGAATATATATCCTCTTAGGGCAAAAGTGGTATATCTTTTTAACCCACTTTTGCGCTAAGGTTTTTTTATCCCATTTCTGCTCTGACTGGTACTTAAACCGGTTTTGCTCTAAATAAAACGTATACCGCTTTTGCTCGCAGCGAATTTTTAACCCACTCTTGCTCTCAGCCTCTCATATATTCGTTTAGCTGCAGGGGAAGACTCTCGACATAAGCGTGCCAGATACAATCAATATTAATTATTATTGTCAACATATGTTGATGGTAAATAATGGTTATCCCTAGACGAATGGAGACAAACAACAACTTCTAACGCCTCGAGTAAAGTTTGCCAAAAGTCAAGTACGATAAGCAGCTTGTCTGCATTCTTCCTATTCTTGCCTTTCGAACCAGGATGTTTAGTTTGCTAAACTCCGCCCAATATTATAAACTTTGATAAGCTGATTTAGATTTAGATGTTTGATAAAAATTTGTTATCTCTCTTTCACTATCTATCTAACCATACGAGTCTATCATCGAATCATTCTCCGGTAGTTCTAAGACCACTTCACCAGTATAAGACTGAAACCAGCCTGTAGTTGAATTAATTCTAAATAATGAATAATCACGTGAAATCCTTCTTGGGGCAACCGTCGCACATCTCATTTGCCTATCATCTAACCGAACGGGCTTAGGATAATTCACATGGTGGAAAAGGCAAAGCCAGGTGGTTAAGTTTAGCTTCAACCCGAGACGAACAGCACGCCCTCCAAAACTTTTCTGTGTTAGACGAATGGTTTCGTTGCTCCTGTGGGCTTTCAAGTTAGGCCGAAATTAGCGTCGGTAGTTGTTCGGAGTGTGTGACACTTATGGCATGATTAGTTAGTTTATTGAACATCGAGAGAATGTTGGATTTTTCAGAAAAACGTTCAAGTTTAAAGTTTTGTGCAGTTTTTAATGGAAAAAATGTTTCAGCTTTGACATCAAAGTTCCACGATGCAAATAAACGATTTTGATAATTTTCGTGACATTATTACTTTTAGGTTGAATGCACAATATTCACCCACCGCATAGACTACCCCCACTCAACAACATCCACCCATCGACTGTTCAGTCAGCAAACAGTTCTGCTCTGCTTGTTTCAACAATCGTGTCAACAGCCGGCGGGCGGAAAGGTGGCTTAATTTCGCAACAAAGCTTCCATCGTGTCGGGATATTGCCAACAAAAGACGATCCTCTATTATACTCACATTAATGACCCTTTATGTTCTCATTACTACAAAGCTTTAATCCTTTACAGCTGGAAGCGGTAGTGGTTGGGATGTTTAATTTGCAACATTTAGCCAAAATGGTGACTCGATTTAGTATAATGGTATTAAAAAAATGTTTACCTCTCTTATAAAGCAATCTGATATTTATAGTCTGTGAAATGTGGATGATTAGAAAATGGAAAAACTGTCCATGTCCCAGAAGCTAAGCAGTATTTAAGATTACGTCATTATGGCTCCGCACACCGGATGTTTCTTTACTCCTTCGGGTTATATGTTGAACTATAAATTGGCGACTGCAGTGGCGTAGCCAAGGGGGAGTGGGGGGGTTGGGGGTTAAACCCCCCCCCCCAAACCAAAATTAATAAGATTGAAAAAAATTGATGCTGACGAATTTAATTTAACATTCCACAAAATATTTTTGGAAAAATATTCTCTGATCACTTCATTGAGAACTGTGTTTAAAGCGTCATGAGAACTTTTGGAAAATTGTGGAAAGGGGATCTTGTAACTTATCTCTTAGCCAAAATCCCATAGTTGTCAAATTACTTCAATGTAAAATAAAATAACTGTCTGAATTATTATGAGCTCATTTTTGGAAAGATGCTTCAAAATATGGATTAGAGACAATTTATCGAATGGGAATCTAAATTTGAATAGGTTGATTGCATATAAAACATAAGCTTGTTTACCGAAAACTTACATACATTCCAACATTTGCTGAAAATGTATTTTTTTTTAGATTGTGTAGAGTTTAGACAACAATTCAATATGGTTAACAACAAGAATAACATTTCAGAAACTAGTTGAAAGCTGATGTAATTTTGTCTCTAGCAGGTCAGGATCGGTTTTATGAGCATTGGATTTTTGTTGTATTATCAACTATATGAATAGCCTCTTAGCAATGAAATGAATGGCGTACTAAAATTTTGTGTGCTACGTACTAGTACTGCAAGTTGTGAGGTTGACTAATGAAGAAAAGTACAATTGGTCGGTGTTAGGTCAGACCGGACTAAGTGACAGTGCATTGATTTCGAGAAAAACGCGTTTAAAGTTTGAATCGCAGCCTCCTTTACATTATAATTGGAAAATAATTTTTGCCATAATTCTTGTTTATTGTTTCATATTTCAAATCCGGTAAAAGTGGAATGTAGATGAAGAAATTCTTTATCTAGTGCTATCATTAACTCATTTTTTGATGCTTTGCGACTTGGTCCGGTCTGACTTAACACCGACCAATTAATGCTCGATAAATTTTTAACGGTCACGATCACATTCATTCGAAACTGCCAAATTTCGATGTTAAGTAACATTGAAGAATTTCAAAACGTAAAACTGTTCATCTGCTGATAGAATAATTTTGACGGTTAATCCTCCTAGAAGTAATTATAGACAAGAATTACTCTTCAACCAAATTTGGGTCGAGACTTAATGTCTCCAGCAAAGTTTTCGAAAGTGCTATTTCAAACAACTTTGTCAAAGACATAAATCGAAATATAGTAGTAGAAAACCTTTACAACAAGCTATTCTGAAATTACTGTATTCGATAAATCTCTTCTGTGGTAATTAAATAATAAATTCACATTGCGTTCAAGGTGCCTTTGAAGCTTACACAAAAATAAGGGAACTGGATTTTAAACAAATAATTCCCAGATATTAAAAGGACTCAAAACCACAAAGAGTGATTCCATTTTCAGGAGCTAGCATCAATTCGGCGCAAGCTTAGTCCGCCCACCAAGTTAGTGTCGGATTCTGATGAGATGAAGTCGAAACGCAAGTTTCAGTTCCATCCATCCATAATTTAGTTATGGGTTTTGTGTTCTCAACTCGCAATGATTGTTTCAAACAATTTTATCCGTAGCGCAGAAAAAAATAGTTTTCACCTAAATTTTTCTTCACTAAGAAGAAATATAGCAGGCCCAGTCCATTTAAATCCCTATATGTTGAATTCATGTAGCCTTCATATTTTCAACAAAATTGTTTGAAATGACATTATCAAAAACTTTGCTGAAGGCACCATGTCTCTTAATATTTTTGAAAAATTAATTCACCATAATTACCTCTATGAGAGTTAATCACTAAAATTTCTATATCAAAGCAGGCGCTGTTTTATGTTGATAACTTCCCGAAGTTGTCAAACCTTCAAAGTCAAGGATTATTATATTAGGTGATCTTGAACGTTGAAAATTTTTTAGATCATTTATCCCACTTTAAAAGATCGCAATTTTTGACTTCATTGACATATCAAGCACGGTCAAATAGGGTCCTACTCCTTGACAAATACACTTCCAATTTCAGTTAGTCCAGTTCGAAGCAAAACATATCATCTCCTATAGATTGAACATTCTTTAGCGTTAGAGCTATGAGAAGAGAATTCCGAAATAATAACAAAATAATAATACAATTAACAATATACGATTATAAAAACGAACAACGATCAAAATAAATAACAAATATTTTTGTCTATATTTTGTTAGCATTGTAAAAATTAGAATGTGCGATACTTTACTATACTTAATCCCCTGAAATATCAACATTCGCCCATATATTGACGACGTTTGGCGACTGTAGTCTCGATGTTAAAAAGTTCAGATTGAACAAGTGAAAACTGTACTATTTAAAATAAACAATAAAAAGAAACTTTCGCGCTTTGTTGATGAAAGTCGCCCTCAAATCATTACGGAATACAAATGATTTTTTTTCTGTTCAATACAGCGTTCGAATGGTGAACGGTAAGACCGCCCTACTTCAGCATTCCCCGTGGCGCCCTTCATCTTCAAACATCGTCTTGCAACTATGAAGGTCAGATTACCGCGTGTTAATTCTGTCGCGTTACTGCTATATTATGCAACTACTATTGAGAGAAACGTCACGCAATACACTCAAGTTTTTTTTTACGCGGTTTTTTTTTGCGCGGTATTTTTTTACGCGGTTTTTTTTTACGCGGATTTTGAAATTTACGCGGTTTTCATTTACGCGGATTTTGAAATTTACGCGGTTTTCATTTACGCGGATTTTGAAATTTACGCGGTTTTCATTTACGCGGTTTTTGAAATTTACGCGGTTTTCATTTACGCGGATTTTGGAATTTACGCGGTATCCATCAATGAGGTTCCCTTTATCGCGGATTCTTAAATTTAAGTGGTCTTCATTTACGCGGATTTTGAAATTTACGCGGTTTTCATTTACGCGGATTTTGAAATTTACGCGGTTTTCATTTACGCGGATTTTGAAATTTACGCGGTTTTCATTTACGCGGATTTTGAAATTTACGCGGTTTTCATTTACGCGGATTTTGAAATTTACGCGGTTTTCATTTACGCGGTTTTCATTTACGCGGCTCGTATCCCCCGCGTAAAAAAAAACCTGAGTGTATTTATTTCTAACCTTCAAATGTTCATTTATCTTTCCAATAGCTTTTACAATGTTTCTTTTTGGATATCTTAGATTGGAACACGATTCTTCTACGCTATATTCTGCTCTATCATTTTAAACGCTATTAACTCTACCTTCGGGTGTACGGGATTTTGCTACTTTTTGGAAATTCTGCGCATGATTGAGTCACTTGCAAATAAATTTTCACATCAACTCAGACCATCTTGCGTGCAGATTGTCACCTAGTGGCGGAATCTATAACCGTCGAGAACCATGCTACTATACATCTATTTACACCTTTTCAATGATGGGGCCCCTTAGTTCAGTAGTGCTCAAGGGCCCCGAGTGGTCTTAAGACGTGCCTGTCCGCAGTTCAATTCGTTTGGAAAATTCGTGGCTCAAAAAAATTTCAATGTTCCAAGGATGATTTTTGTTTTCAAGAATTTTCCTCAAGAACATTATTTTTCAAGACTTCTATTTACCACTACCAAGGTATCAGGCTTTTTTCTAAATTGTATTTTTTCATTGACATCAGACCTCGTCCTTTCGTGTATTTTAAATTCTGAAAAAGGCCATGGGACAACATTCTCTTTTTAGTGATTTGCTGTCGAATCAAAATTTTCGTTCTTCACAATTATTGTTTTGAAGAACTTGTTGACATAAGTGTTTCAAATAAAATGATTATAAAATGGCGATATTGAATTTAATAGTTCAATGAGAAAATATTGTTACAAGACTTTGTGTGTGTGTGTGACTTTGTGTTTTTCATTGATATAAATTCTAAATACGTTTAAACACATTACACTGTACACTTCTATTGGAAAACATTATATTCGGACAACTTCAATATTACAAAGTAACCTTTTTTGCCTTTCTCATATAGAAAGGTTATGCAATCACTCTGAAAAACGTCAACCTAATCCCGGCCCGGAGGGCCGAGTGTCATATCCCATTCGACTCAGTTCGTCGAGATCGGAAAAAGTCTGTATGTGTGTGTGTATGTATGTATGTGTGTGTGTATGTGTGTATGTGTGTGTGTATGTATGTGCGTATGTGTCAAATAATGTCACTCATTTTTCTCAGAGATGGCTGGACCGATTTGCCCAAACTTAGTCTCAAATGAAAGGTGCAACCTTCCCATCGGCTGCTATTGAATTTTGGATCGAGCAGAATTCTGGTTCCGGAATTACGGGTTTAAGAGTGCGGCCACACAGAAATTTCTCATATAAACTATAGGAAAAATTAAAAATAGAATTTTTATTTTTGATGCTAAATGTCTTCAAGGTGCATAAAACGTCGAGATTTGATGCAAACTCGAAAAAAAATTTGACGACGATTCACTTTTTTGGATTTTGGCACATTTTTGCCTTTCTCATATAGAAAGGTTATGCAATCACTCTGAAAAACGTCAACCTAATCCCGGCCAAATTTTTTTTGACTCGCATAAGGTTTCTGGATTTTATCAGGGGCGTAGTTGATTATTTACGGAGAGGGGTTACACCCCCCCCCTCTACTGCTCACTCCCCTCCCTTAAAAACCTCCTTAAATCACCCCTCAGACCACCACTCCATCCAGCCCTCCCTTTCAACCCCATCATCTTTGAACCGCCACTATATCACAAAGCATACCAATTTAAGCTGGGGATTCGTTCGTTCATGGGACTTTCGCCCTCCTCACACGCCCACCCCCGCATGACAAAATGAGTTAGCAAGCAAATAACATTGATCTAATGCTGATTAGGCTAATGAAGTATGATATTTTTTTGTTTCAAGTGTTTCACCGTCGACACGTAGCTCATCAAGTTCGTGGCTGGCAAGCCATTGTATATAAATGCAAAGTGTACTAAGAATGTAATGGACATTTCCACAATTATGTTCAACATAAACAGCCTCCGTGCCATAGTTTAGAGAAATGAGAAAGGCACAATTGCACCGCTGAGTGGATTAAAACAGGTTTTTAATAGAGCGTCTAGCTAGTGGTCCAGTTAACTGGTAACTACTTACGAGGAAAATTCGAAACACTAAAAACCCAGATTCAATTTTGATTATTCAGCTTCAATCATTTATTTAGCGCAAATATCCAATGTTATTTGTTTTATCCGTTTAATCCATTTTTTCAATTCATTCATTTCATTCTATTCAATTCTGTACTTTTTTTTATTTTCAATATTTTGGTAATTTGATTAATTTTATTCGTCTTTTTCCGATTCGTCATTTCATTCGTTGTATTAAATTTTATTTATTTTATCAAGCCAATGCCTATTTTTTACAATCGAGAAACGAAATGTGAAACAGAGAAAACAACATATTCGTCATAGTACTAATAGAAAAAATTCATTTCTCGTTATTTCGAATTTACTTCAATTTTATACTTTCTACTACGTAACTTTGTCCCTATTTGTTTTGTTCGATTTATTTCAATTTTTCACTTTTAGCAATTTTGAGGGATTCCATGAGAAACCGGCCGACCGCAAAATATGACCATCGTCGATTCGAACGAAACTTTGCAGGTGTGTTCGGTTTATGAATCTCCATGATATTCTCTGGTAATTGGAATATTTTGATACAAGAGCAATTTTTCAAAAGGGCGTAAACGTTTCTACGTGCATGAATTTCAAAATTTTGTTGTTCGATTACTGTATTTTATACAGCAAAACTATCGGAGAACGAGTTACAGGGAATGAATACTTCTGCCCGAAAAAATATACACTGAAAAAAATGTTGTGCCATTTAAAAAAAAAAACAAAAAATTATGTTAAAACTTAAAATTGCGAAAAAACCCATTTTTTTAAATTTTTTATATTTTGTCAACAAAAACCTAAAGAGAAACATTTTGAATGTAATCGCATGATGGAGAACTTATCGGTAAAAAAGTTTTTCTAACAATAACTTTACACATGTTTTTAAATTTCATGTTAATTGGCATACAAAATTGTAATATTATTACAGAATATCATTTTAAGCAATATTTCCAATCAAAATGCATTTAACAAAAATCTTCCAAAATGCGATAGTTTTCGAGATATCTGGAATTTTGCTCCATCAAAAACAATTAATTCGAGTAATTATGCTCTTTTTAAAAGTTATTCGCGTTACCCCATCATAAAATGTCAACAAATGTTTATCGTTTTAAAGACGTAAAAGCAACTTTTTTAGTGTATTTGGATCATGGAGAAACTTTCAATAAAAAAGTTTTCCTAACAACAACTTTTGACATATTTTTATAATTCATACTCTTTGCAGTCAAAAATAAAATTTTCTTTTTGAATATTACATGTGAATTACCTGTGGAAAATGTTTAGTCTTCCATGCCGGTGAAACGTGTAAAGTTTCATCGGAATCGAAGATGGTCGGTCACGATTTTAAAGATTTTCGGACGGATCTTCGTGGAATTCCTCAATTTTGGAAGTCAACATACCGATTTTCGTTAGAAAATTGGTTAATTTATAAAGTAAAACTATAATTAAACGAAAAGTTCTCGTGGTTACCTGAATAAATCCTGAAAGAATAGCATAAAATCTCTAAACAAATGCTTCAGTACATTTTGAGTTTGGTGGACACAGCATTTTTTCAAACTACCTCTGGAGATTCAATAATTCTATTTAAATAAATTTTATTCGCCTAACATATTCATTTTCTCTTTCATTGACAATATTATTTCTATTTGTGTGAATTATCAACTTTTTACATTGCATAAAATATAAATAATAATTTATATAAAAAAACAAATTTCCTCTAGTTCTAGAAATTATCCAACTTCTATTAGATTGATGCCAAATTCTAGATTTTTTTATTTATTTTGATTTTAAAATAAAAACATAGAGGAAGAAAACATTTTTTAAACTAAAAATCGCAAAGATAATAAAGATATGAAATGATACCTTGTTCACGGTGTTTTTTCAAAAAATAATTCAGATTAAAATTTTTCAACCTTAAAAACCTAAGCCACATTGTATATTTGTTAATTAGTTTCAATTAAATGATCATTTCTATCGCTTTCGCTAATCTAAATTTCTATTTAAAACTCATATGTGAGCCAAATTTAATTTAAATTAATACATTCACCATCTTACCAATCAGTACCGTATGTTTCTTCCTAAAAATTTCTTTGTTGGACCTACGAACTAAAAAACTCCTTTAATACAGATGTAATTACAAACTATCCATTGTAGGCTGAGTATAGTATAGTCAATAAAATTGCGTGGCACCCTTTATTAATGAGATGAATATGGAATCAGCTAGTCAAGAAATTATTTTTCCACTGATATCCAAATACCATTTAAGTGGCGTCATATTCCAAGATATTATTTGAAACCGGCTGATTTTGGGAACAACATATGTAGTGATAGGAGAAAGGTTTCATCGCACTGTTGGGTGTATTATATCGATTTCTTCTCTCATATGTATGTTCTGTAGTGCACAAACAACTAGAAATACTTTATTAAAATATTATTCTTGCTGGTTTCGATTTGATTTACTATTTGAGTATTCAAACTCCTCTTGGTCAAAAATGCCTGAAATCGATGTATCCCTGTACATTTTTTGACGTGCGCCCCTTCTTAGGCCGATCACTCTCGTTATCTATTTTTTGATCCAATGGATAACGTTTAGGCTTAAGACATTATTATCACCGTTTGCGTCCCATTAGTTAGCTTAGACACCAGTGTTTTAAGGTACCCTTACCAAAATATGGATACCAATATCTCTTCCGAATAAATTAATGGGCAAAAATTCAGCAAAGTTACGTCAAATTCTACAAGCTTGCAGAAGTGAAAATATTGTTTCATTGTTGAAAAAAATTCCGAAAATGGGAGTACACCAGTAGGAAAAATTAAGGTTCTAACCGATTCAAATGCTTCATTAGGTTTCATGGATCTTTGCTGAAGATACCTAAGCACGAAAACATCATCGAAAGCCAGTAAACACTTTCGACTGCCTTTTTTTGCGTTTGGGATAGGATTTGATTTGGAAACGATTCATTGAAAAATCTTCAAATTTTACCTTGACAAAAATGACAATTTCGAAAAAATATAACTTTTTGTAACATCATTAGAAACATTATTCAGAGTCTGTCTGTACAACTTGAACCGATTCATGATTTATTATATCTTTATAATGATCTGGTTTTCGTGGTTGGGAATTAGTTCACAAAATTAAAACAGTCCGGATGTTTTCTTCTGAACCATTTCACGAAACTCGGAATATTATTCATTAATTCTTACCGATATGATACCGCGAAAAAAATAACATATCACGATAAGGCGAAGAGAAAATATTATGACAAAGCTGATGGTAACATTACATGAGTCACATAACTCGATGCATCAAATTCAAAAGTTATCGCGAGATGAAAATATCACGATAATGTTCATATAAATTTCGAAATTAAGATCCTAGAATCATGATCTTAGTATGTGACTAAAATATCAAAAATCATGACTAAAATCCTAAAATGATGAAAATAAATCACTCTACTCGTGACTAAAATATCACTATATTTTGATGAGGCATTACGAAACTCGCGAGTAACCTCTTGAAATGAAGAATATCTTTGCACTTTTGAATTTTTAGCTGATATAGTTTATACAAAGCAGTGAATCCCCGAATTATAAATTAAATTCATAGCAAACACTAAACCTATCCAGTGAACAACTAGAGTAACTCAACCAAATATTCGGATGAAACGCCATATATCTTTTTGACGCGAACTAGTTTCATAAATACGAGGTTTATTATTCATAACTTCAGAAACCTGGTCGCGATTTTCGTAAATCGTTCAGTTCACGGAGTTGTGATTTTTATTCATGAATTCACGAACGAGTTCCATGTAGGCAGCTTATCTAGTGAAATTAACCACAGAATGTTTCAAATACACTAAAATTAGGAATTCTCTATCTCCTCAACAGAGAGAGAGCAAAAAATACGGTTGTTCTCAGTTTTAATATTTATTATCTAAAAACTTAAATTAAATATGTGTATCCAACTATTTTCGCTACTGGCATTCCTCACAGATTGTGATATTTTCTAAATATTACGGCAAAAATGAATCATTGACCAATTATTTACGAACAACGCAAACAATCTGCTTCAAACCGCATGGTAGCGAAGCTTATGAGTTGGAAGAGATTCCATGATCCATAGCATTTGGATCCAACGTAGCGCACTATGCCTATGGTAACCATGGTTGATTACTTTTTCCGAACCCAACCGGTCCGAACGACGGCATCGGAGCAAACGCTTTCCATGGAACGATAATTCATTGAACGAAATAAATCTCCCTATCTTTACAGCGGCAGCAGTTTCAGAAGCTAACGAGTCGCTTATGTATGTGCACCGCCCTCATGCACAGTGATGCCGCGATGGCAAAAACCCCCAAAAAGTTTTTATTTAATTCATATGCCATATTATTTTTTCCCAATTGTACGGCACTTCAGACATCATTCTTCCAATTTTCTTGATTATCGTATGACAAATAAGCTCTCCAGAGCATTTTGAACTAGGGGTGTTGAAAGATGTTTTTCATTACTTTCATGGAAAACATATGGCGCTATAATGCAATAATACAACTAGGTTTTTAAATAGTAAGGAAACGGCAGAAACGGATCACTCCAACTTTAATTTGTGGCAATTTTTGTGTACTTTAAGGAAATATTAGTGCGATCTTGCGCAAATCTGCGACAAAAGAGTTATGATTAATTTTTTTCACCGTTGACTGTAGAAAGTACGTAAGGGCTAGGTATCAAGTGGTATGAAGTTGATAATCGCAATTTTTTTTTGATTTTCAGAAAATAATCCAAGCTGATCTCAAATTTTGATGTCTTATTTTGATTATTAAGAACTATTGTGAAATAAACCATCCAATGTTAAAAGTGATATTTTGATCATTTTGCACATGGCCCATAACAGTACTTCTCACATTAGCCAGGCCAACTAACGAATAAAATGGGTTTTTTGTATCGACAATGTTCAGTTTATATTAAACTTTATTAATATGTTGGTTTCCACCCTAGAATTTTTTTTCGTTCAAATGTTTTTTTTTCAAGACATAGTTTTTAAAATGGCGTATCAAAACAATTTAAGAACATTGTGAATTATAAAAGAAAGTTTGATCGAAATGACGAATGAGTAAATATCATTGCATAGTAAGTGGTAATTATTGACAAAATACACCGAAAAAACACCATTTATTGCACCTAGCAGTGATAATGAATGAAGTGAATAAAATGAACAATAAAATGTAATGAATGAAGTGAATATAATGAACGAAATAAAAGAATAGAATAAAATAAATAAATTGTATTAAATGAATAAAATGAACAAATTCTGGTTGGGCGATTTCAAAAAATATTTTTTTTTTGTTTTACATATTTGTAATCTATATATTTATCTATAAATGTATGGAATATCTATCACCCTGGCAAAACCGATTAAATCGTAAGTTACAATAATAATATTCTATTTAAACTTTTATTTTATTATGCGTTTTCTATAAAGTCGTGTTTTCGTTTGTGCAGGCATATCCCGTTCTAAAATTTTTAGTATATCGTGTGTTTACGAGTTTTGATTTAAAAAGTGTTACTATGGCCAGACACGAGCTATTTGGGATTCTAGGCAAAAGAAACAGTTAATTTTTTTGATCAGCGAAATAAAAAAAACCGCAATAAATACATCCTGGAAAACGATGCTCGAAATTCGACCTCACGGCTAGAAGACAGTGAATAGAATAGCATATAAATATAAAGAGTAGAACCAACCCAATGAATTAAGCAAATAAAATTAGCAATATGAACAAAATAAATAATATGAGGAAATTTAATAAAATTAATTAAATAAAACAAGGAAATTACATCAAAATAAATTAAAAAGAATAACACAAATAAATAAAATGATGGAAAAAATTAAAGAACAATTTAAATAAACAATGAAAAAAATAAACAATATGATTAAAGTGAATTCATAAGTGATAGGAATAAAAATGATTACATGAATAAATTTCATAAAAACCAATAAATTTAAACATCATATAAAATTTCTGTTCTTGATCAAACGATTCAAATTAATAAAATACAAAAATGAATCTAATAAACAAAATGAGCAAAAATAACAAATAAAATTAGCAAATCATCAAACTACATAGAATAAAATATAGTAAAGAATAAAGTCAAAAATAAATGCCTATATTATATGTATAATCAATAAAAA
Organism: Topomyia yanbarensis; assembly: GCF_030247195.1. NCBI lineage: Eukaryota > Metazoa > Arthropoda > Insecta > Diptera > Culicidae > Topomyia > Topomyia yanbarensis. The sequence goes on along the minus strand of NC_080671.1, from coordinate 48,641,853 downwards.
ATGAAAAATTAAAGATAATTTTTTTGTCATAGTTTCAACAATCTCTAAATATGAGCAATAGGGCTACTTTTGACGAAATTCGCGCCAACTCGAACAAATGTTGGCAGCACCCTCTCAGATTTTAATGAAACTTACTGTACATGAAAACTTTGTCACAAAAAGCCACTTTGCATACTTTGTTTTTCCAAAAATGATCTAGACTGTCTTTTGAAAAGGGCCAAACTTTCTTTACCAACTTTTTTTCAAATGGCTATAGTCTAAAAATGACAAGTCCTAAAAAAATGTTGTAGGAGTGATTTTCATAAAATTAGTCAAATTTTTGAATAAAAATATTGAAAAAATTCTTCGTTGACTCGTACACTGAAAAAAATCGATTTTAAAAATTTAAAGTCGATTTACAAAAATACCCATTTTTGATTTGGATGAAATTTGTTTGAAAAGTTATTTGAATAAAAATGTTCCTTGTCCAAACTAAACTGACTTTTTTGAGTGCATTTTTATCGAAAATTAAACCAATGAAAGTCATAATCATCTCAGATTCCATTTTCCCAGCTGCTAGTTGCCTGATACATGCAAAAAGTATCAGTAACGAACTTGGTATATATTCATAACAAACTTGAATAAAGACTGGAAGGCTGGAAGATTGGAAGATCAGAAGACTGGAAGATTGAAAGACTGGAAGATTGGAAGATTGGAAGATTGGAAGACTGGAAGACTGGAAGACTAGAAGACTAGAAGACTAGAAAACTGAAAGACATGAAGACTGCAGTTCATTTGTTCCTCTCAAAACTAATAAATTTCTAAAATTTATTTTATGTCTGATGGAGCAGTAGCACAATACAAAAATAAGAAAAACTTCGCAAGCTTGTGTAGATTCCAATCAAAGTATGAGTTAAGCGCAGAATGGCATTTTGTTGCAGCATCCCATGGAAAAGGACCCTGTGATGCTATTGGTGGTACTCTCAAGCGAATGGCAAAAACATCCAGTCTTGCTCGCGACTATGGAAATACTATAACAACTCCCCGAGAGTTATATAACTGAGCAGTTGAACAAACTGATAAAAATATCACAAAATAATGTTCTGCTACATATTCACAACAAAATGTCAAAAGAATTCGAAGAGCTGTATAATAACTCCAAAACAATATCTGGTACTCAAAAATTCCACAGTTTTGTGGCTATTCCTAGTGGCGAAGTAGAAAAGGTTTTCTAATTCAAAAGATGAACCAAAAATATTTTCCTTGTATAAAAATAGTACAAAATAGCATGCTTGAAGATAATTCTAAGACAAATGTTATATATAAAATTCAATACATAATGTTGTGGTGGTTTTTTTCTTTCTCTGATTCTTCCTCAGCACTAAACAAGAAAATAAAGAAGTAATAATGAAATATTCGTTTAATGACGTAAACTCTTTTTAATGGGATTCTTGATTAAGGAGTTACATACCTTTTAATGATAAAAATGTCAAGAAAATTTGAATTTATGTAAATGAATAAAGCAATTATTTCATTACATCAAACTTATAATATTTTGGTAGTACACTTTTCAGTGAAATAAACAAGCATACGTTTATAAAAATATTTTGATAATTGGTGGAGTTATGGCTTTTCCCGAAAACCGTTTTTATTTAAGAGGTTTGCGGTGATCACGATTGAAGACCAATAGATCATCTAAAATCCCAAAACTCAAAAAATTCCTTTAGTATATGAGTATTCCCCGTACCTTTACGATCAGTTGAATAAAAAATAACTTTTTCCTGCATTCGAGAACGTTTTTAGTAAAAAACGCTGTTTTAAGCTCTAAAAATTGTATTAAAAAATTCTTATCCATGAAACAAAAATTTATGAATGAAAAAAGAATCGTTAAGGTACGCGAAAAATTTATTACGATCAATTGAAAAAAATAAGAAAATTGATTCAGTAGTTTTTCAACAATCGTGATCGCGAAAAAACCATTTTTAGTAAAACTACATTTCGAGATAATCGAGTTTAAAATTTCAAATTACCACTGCTCTTGGTAGACGAAGCGCGCTTGGAAGCACTGTAACTTTCGATCTATTTCTCGGATCTCTATAAAAATATGGGATAACATTCTCAAGGAGTTGTACTTTCAGATAAAGTAATAAAAAAAATTCGATCTTATGAAAAATGAAAAAGTACTTAACCCCTAAATAAAAATATGCTTTGTTGCTAAATTAGACAACATCTTCTCACAAACTAAGTTTTATTGGAGTCTGAGATGATTATGGCTTTCATTGATTTAGTTTTAGATAAAAATATACTGAAGAAAAAAATCAGTTTGGTCAAGGAAAAGTTTTTTTTATTAACTTTTTTCCTTAAAAGTGACAAACTTGAATTTTTGACGGTAAGTAGGGAACATAATTACCTATCTTGGAACAAAATTTCATCCAAATCAAAAATGGGTTTTTATTTGCAAACCTACTTTAAATTTTTAAAATCGATTTTTTTCAGTGTAGGAGCCAATGAAGAATTTTTTCAATCTTTTTATTTCTTATTTGACTAATTTTGTGAAAATCACTTGTTTAACATTTTTTTGTAGGACTTGTCATTTTTAGACAATAACCATTTGAAAAAAATTGGGTAAAAAAAGTTTTTTCAAAATACAGTCTAGATCATTTTTGGAAAAACAAAGTATGCAAAGTGGCTTTTTGTGACAAAGTCTTTATGTACAGAAAATTTCATTAAAATCTGAGAGGGTGCTGCCAACTCTGAATACGATTTAGCGCAAAATTCGTCTTTTTGAAAGTTTGTTTACAAGTTTTTGGAAAAATGGTTACATAAAGTACCAAAAAGCCTGCCGGTACTTCCATTCCATTCTTTTCCATATTCTTATTTTTATTTTATTTTATAATTTCATAGTTTGTTTATAATTTAATCATTTAAACTTGTCATTTACAAAAATAGCTCAATTATGTGTTTAATCCTAAACTAGCATATTTCTATTTGTTATTCCTATACAATAATTGAATCCAGAAAGAAATATCAATCGCATGAATGGCAGAGATACATTGTCCTTTCATTAAGTACATTTCGGCACTTTTTGGGTAACACTATTAGGAGTCTGTACAGAAATGGGATTAATACGAAATAATTTATCAATTTCATTATTTTTCTATTATTCAAAAGTGCTTGAAATGCTTGTTTGTACACGAATTTATCACAAAGAAAACGGTTAGTGATATAGGGATACTTTATTCAGAAACATTATGTTGTATTAAAATATTGTGAAAACTTATTTTTGGAGACTTTAATAAATATTGCGATAAATTTGGAAGTCTATTCAAGGTAGAGAATTAATGTCTTCATAAAAGATTGTTTAGATTGTAACTTTGCTGAAAATGAAAATTTTCTAATAACATTTTTACAGTCGGTAGTTTTGTTGAGTTTTTTTATGATTACTGACCGCTGAGAATTACGATTAATGCAATCAAAATTCGACATTTATATGAGCCAAAACGCAGACTGTTGCATTACAGTCAGATGATCATTTCATCAAAAATTGCTCGATAAATACATACTTTTACTATTTTACCTTAAGGATTTATATATGTTGTGCTTGGCCAAAAACCGAAAATAAATTTCATGTATTTGTGAGTATCATATCCTCAATAGCGTTTGGTGAACTTTTCATGGCGAACTGAGCACTCTGAAGTTCATGGGGTATACATGGGAGCAAGCTATATCACAGTGTATTTCCGGAGACCTGTTTTAAACTTTAAGTATTGTTGTGCCGTGTTTCAAATCAACGGGATCAAATAAATAATAGTCTTCTGTGCTCTACGTTCGGGTACGTTTTCATTGAAATGTGAATAAATTACACAACGTGATTATCTCGAGGCGACTTTTCGAAAAGTGACCGCGTGATGACTAAAATATTTTAAATACCGCTGAACCAATCGATCTGAAATTTTCAGAGACTGTTTATAATTACACAATTTCAATTTTAACCATTTACACTTGTCCAAATATGAAAGCTCCCAAAAACCGTTTTTTAAGAAAAGTCGTCATCATTCTCGAAAAAAAAAATATCTTCGCCAAATCCGTTTTTCGCCAAATCCCCATTTTTTATGGTTGGTAACTGTGTGATAAGGTGTAGGTATCAAGAATATTACTATAATATTTTATTAATTTTTAAAGCTTAGCCTAAGCTGATCTCGAATTTCAATAGTTTTTTTATTGCTTGGAACAGTTTTGAAATATGACAAATGTTAAAAGTGATGGTTTCGATAATTTTGAATATGGTACACAATTATTCTTATTTCGTGTTTTAACTAGGCCAAATAGCCAAATAAAACTAATTTCTGTGACAATAATGTTCAATATGTAATGAATTTCTTGAATATCTTGAATATCTTGATTTATACCCTGTAATATCTTTTCGTCAAAATATATTAATAGTTTAATTGCTTTGAAGTCTGTACGAGGTAAAGTACCTTCAAAAAAGTTCCTTATGAAAAAATATTTTTTGTGGGAAGTTACAATTTCCTGCCTATATTAAATCGAATAATTGCTAATCTCACTTTCAGGCAGATTCGCCACTCACTTATAGAATTCGTTCTCTCTACAAGGAACTTGAACTCTTTCAGAGCGATCCAAAGATTTAAAGTTCGACAACAAGTTATCGCAAGGTTCTGCAAAATTAAAATATCTGCATTTATTGAAAATTGGGGTTCCTATTTTCTGCAACCAACCAGTTTGAAATTATTCACTGATTGTTTGAAAAAAAAATCATATATATTTCGATTTTATTAATTTTTCCATTCGATTAACAAAGAAGTTACGGTTAGTTGATAATATCGGGTTATTACTGTACTGCATTAATATTTATGAAAGATTGATTCCTAATTATTCAAAAAAATTCCACAGCTATTTGTTTTGGTGAGTTTCGTATCGTTATCGACTACCGGAATTAAAATTTCTGATTGCCACAGATAGCGATTATTGCATCGAAAATGCAACATCCATTTTCATAAAGAGAGCATGCGTTTAATTGTTTGCTCATTCAGCATGATTAAAATCATACATTTCTCGAATAAGATTATGTTGGAAATCGATTCAGAGACCTGAAATCATGGAAAAAAGTTATCAAATAAATGTTTTTGTACACCTTTTGGGTTATTGCCAACTTCTGTATGGAGTGGAATCACTGTGTCATGGTGTAGCAGCGTCCAGCTCGTAGGTACTGTGATTCTTTTCCCTGTGTAACAAAAACCGACTAAACTGTACTCAGCATGGAAACGGAATAAGTCGCTATCACACACACACCGGTTGGGAACGGGAACTCGGACGGTGTTTGCCTTCACTTTTGAGGCGCTGGTGCCCTTTCACAACCTAGGGATTTACGTACCCACTTTGTTAATGTATTATTCCAATGAATGAACGTTGCAGTCAGCGTTCAATCTTCTTTCCGTCCATACGTTTGCCTGGGCCTGGGTCGAAACCCATGCCGATTGAGCGGTAACAACTAGTAACAGGGCACTGTTCGCCAAAAATATCAGCAAAATCTAAAGCACTCTAAGTTTACAGCTTTCGGTCGACGTAGTTTCCTGATGCTGTATAGTCCAACCAGTTGGTAGTCCAAATGGCATTGATATTCCGTTCAATTCTTAAGCCGAATATGCGGCCCAAGTTAGGATGAAAATTGTGAATCCTACTTTAATCGGATTCTATTGGCTTCTTGGGGTATTGCAACTGGTACTGTACCTGACGGCGAAAAGTGGCGGATGTTTGAGTAATTTTTTGTTGCCTACCGGCAAGTTTGTCATACATATGTTATGTTCCCTAAAGCAAACGGAAGCAAGAAAAACTCGCGGCTTGTTAACGGAGACAAAAAGAGAAGAAAAAAGAACATCCAAATTCTCCGGATATTGGAACAAAAGTTAGATGAGATACTTATGGTAAACCATTTTCTTCGTCATCGTTGAAATTGTTCAATGAGATTGAATTATCAAACTAACAGCAGCTCTAATTTAATTGCTTTACATAAATTACTGCAAACTCAATTATATCATCAACCCCAATCAATCTACCAAGCCACTACTTCGTGCACGGATTCCAAAACATGTGAACGCTGCTGTTGTTAATTAACCAGCGACACGCAGGAAGACCCCGCACAAAATTGTCGCACTCTGTGGCAGACGCCCAACCCGCTCGTGATGCCTGCTCCCGAAGTGCACTCGATTCTTCAAGGGCCTTAGCGCATATACATACTCAAAGGAAGCAAAGTACGAACTCATTCAGCAAAAACCATATTATTATTCGAGCAAAGCTGCCGAGAGCTTATTGCACTTTTACACCATCCTCGGTCCTTGAAATCTCAGATGTGCGCCAGGGCCATTGGATTGGATCACATCGCAGTAAAGGGGGGTTTTATTCACACCAGAATACTTGTCGGGTATTTCTCATTCTGTTTCCAAAGAAAGCTGTTTCCTAGCACAAACCAACCCCTCAAGCGGAACCTTTTATACATGGTCGACTAAATGGCGCAAGAAGGAGGGAGTTGAACGGAATGGTGACATACCGTGCACATACATTTGTATTAAAATGACGCCTCAGCCGGTATGTCACTAGTTCTCGGGGAAATTAGTGATAGCGATGAAATCTGTTGAGTCGAAATAAAAAAAAAACCTTTTTAGGTGTATGGATTACAACGAATTACAATGCATTCAAACGAAAAATTATTTTGTTGGATTCTTCCAAACACAATTGTGGCAGGAAAACGAATGGACGTTATAAATTCAACTATCATATGGCCACTATTCATCATGCTGAGAGTTTTTTGCGGGATTTTTACGAATCCTATTACGAAATTTCTTATCTGCTGATATAAAACAGTTCTGCAGTAATACAATTGCGCATCCGAATGCTTGTGTCCCATACATATCCTAACTAAGTGCTTAAGGTTGAACAAAGAATGGAACCTACATCGGCAGCAGACTAAGTAGTTTTCCATAACGTTTCCTAAAACTTCATGAACATTAGTAAACTTATTCAAAGTATGACAACACACACTCAATTCGGTTCGGCAATTTCCAAACAACCGTGTAGTCAGCAAATTTAGAAACTAATAGCTCAGTAAAGTGAGATTTGTTAGCTGATTTTTAGCGAAATATTTTCCGACTCTCAGCTATGGAACGTCACTTTTACTGAGATCTCAGCAAAAAAAAAAATTTACTGAGATCTCAGCTGTTGAGATTTCGGCAAAAGATGCAAAAAAAGCTGAGATTCGGCAGAAAAAATTAAGTGTGTAGTGCTAACTGCTGATTGTTTTTCATACAGACTAAGCAAACGGCGTAGAAAATAATGATTTTATGGTTTTCAATTTTTGTACTATTCTCCTTTCAACCTCAACCTTACATACGGCCCTGACAACTTAATTTGCCACCTTCTCTTTTCGTTCAAAACACATCATATCAAGTGATAACTGATCTAACCCCATGAAATTGATTTGTTAAAAGCCTGGCAGCTCTTATTTCGCTTTTCATTGAGATAGAATGAAAAGTTTAAGATAAATTAAACGTTTTCGATCAAAGATGGTAATTTCCTTTTAGACAACGAATTTAGCTAATTTTTAGATCATCAATAGATCAAGATAATCGAGTTTAAAATTTCAAGCTACCACTGCTCTTGGTAGACAAAACGCGTTTGGAACCGCTGTAACTTTCGATCTATTTCTCGAATCTCTATAAAAATTTCGGAAAATATTCTCAAGGAGTTGTACTTTCAGATAATGTAATAAAAAATACGATTTTTTAAAAACTAAAAAGGCTTGTAACCCCTTAAAGCAAAAAAGGGAAAAATAACAGGTAAGTATTTTGGAAATTTTGATTCTATGGAATGATTTTTGTTTGGGTGAAAACACAGATATTTTCAAGACGTTCACCACTTTTGTTCTAAATGAGCATAAGGGGCTATTCGGACCCCCTAGTCCATCAAACAACGTCCAGAGGCTTGTGTTTACGCAGATCATTGCACACACCACAGCAAAGAAAATACATGATGTGTCGATCGACAGCTGTGACTAAACAGATTAAATTTTTCGTAGCGCATTTTTTTTTGGTTTCTTAAGGAGTTTCTCTAATAAACATTTCATAGGTAAACATAATACAATTGCAAAAAAAAATTAAAATATTGACGGTCTGAATTACCCTTACATTGTAAAAGGATGGAAAAACGTAGAGTTTTGCAAATCACTGCCTAGCACTGCCATGGAGTGGTTCAAATGGATTTGTATGGCACCAAAATGCAACTGAGGTTTCAAACAAACTAATAATTATGACCTTCGACCGATAAATTTTCTCACATCTATCCACTTAAAAGGGCTGCTTAGGTAAGTCCGAATTGCCCCGGATGCCCCTAAATATTACTTTTGATATGCAGCACTCAGCCTTTTTCTGAGATTCCGACTTCAACTTTAAGTAATGGGAACTGGGATATAATGTAAGCACACGTTTTGTGCGGCCATTGCAATTTTTTCGGCGCGTACTTACTTAATTTTCTGTCGAAAATATGTTTTATAAACTTTCATTGCCCCGCACCAAGGAATCACACCGTTCCACATTATTGGGTATTATTTTACAAAAGAGACACGAATCTTGGGGTACCTAAAGCCAATTGCCACTATGCGCCAAAAATTCCCATATCTATTCATCCCTTTATTGGGTCTTGAAAATTTACCCTAGAACGTTACATTACTTTTTCTACCTTAGAACGTTGCACTGGGGTACAAATGTACCCCTCGCGTTTGATCGCTATTTAAAAAAGTAAACAAAAGAAATGAATAATATATCATTTTCTATGACTTTTAATCGCGATAACAGCTGTGTAAATGAAAGTACGGAATTTATTGAATCAATAGTACATAAATTGACCCGAGCAAGAAAAGAAGCGATAAAATCGCGGTTTTGACTTTTATCACAAAAATTACTAAAACTTGCGAATTTTCAACCGATTTGGAAAAATTCAAATTATTCTAAAAGTGGAAAGAATGATCCAATAACGGAATAAAATGGAATTTCGATACTTTTTAAAAAGTGCAAATTAATCGAATAAATGATTAAAAACAAATGCAAAATACTAATTGTTACATATGTAATAAAATAACCAGTATTTGAACTGGTATTGACACGAGTCATATTTCAACTGACAGAACAAAACACTAACGGCAACCGTACACTGGGGTACAAATATACCCCACGCCAGCTTTGACTCCTGCTTCGACGAAGGCCAAAAGCAAACTGGCTCTATCACCTTTTCCTACTCGCACTATGAACTCAAAATTGAATTATTATTAGGGTTCCAGATTGGCAAATGCCGAATTTTCGTTTTCACACGGCTTCAAAGATGGTGTGGGGTACATTTGTACCCCAGTGCAACGTTCTAGGGTTAAACAAAAAATTCAATTCATTCTATGGTGGGCATAATAATTTACATTGTTTAATTCACGCACATGTTTTTTTTTTGATAAACAATTTTCAATAATCTTGGTGGTAATATAGTTGCCGCTGCCTTAGAGGAAGAGTTAAAAATAATCGAAGCTCATTTTTGACGGCTGAAAATGAACTTGATGCGACTCGTGGTGAATAGGAAAGATATTAATTCAAAAATCCATGTTATTCATTCAGTTGAAAATTGAACAATAATATTTGTTTCACTAATTATCGGGTAAATGTTTTCAAATGTTTGTAAAGCATATAAAATAATAACTATCATCGCTTACATTGGGCCAGAGCCTACATTGATGCGCTTAATTCGATACTGCATGTTCGCTTCGTTCAATGATCGGTGACGAATAAAAATCCGCATGAATGAATGGGTAGTTTGTTCGTTTCACGTTTTCATTTCACTGTCACTGCATATTGAAAATGAATGCGGATGAATATGATTAATTTTCATTCAACGAAATTGAATATTTGTAACTCTGCTTAGAGACATACAAGTATAGGTTGATTTTGGCAATATAGTTGCCACTGCCTTCGAGGCCCAACAACGTTGATGCCAACATGTTTGCCCCTGCATTAACGGCACGAATACATAATGGCGTATTAGTAGCTAGCAATCAATCATGTTTTATTTATATACAATTATATACATGTGATAAACTGCACAATGTAGCATTAGTGCTCATAACAAACGACTGTATTTCACAATAATTAGTATATTGTCGATTATTCAGTATAATTCTCTCGCCGTTCAACCCTTGTAAAGGCAAGCTAAAATTCTAACGCTAAAAGGCAAGACCTCTTAGATCCGGTGAAATTATATCCCTTCTTACAGCATGAGCGTAAAATATCCATATATTGATCCAATCATTGATAATTACAAGCTTTTGGAGTGCTTGAATGATTTCCCTATTTCAATTAGTTGAATAATGTAGAATAAATTATAAAAAACAACAACTTTATAAGTGAAAAATGAAGGACTTGTGTCAGAATATTTAAAAAAAATCAAATTTGATGCTCTCGCTTGTAGTTACTTGATATACTATACACTAATAAAGTGCGATTCTCACAAAAATACGAATCCCCGAGGAATACTCACTCAGGTGACGCCAAAAGTAAAAATATGTAAATTTTACATTACCACTTTTCGAATGTTTCGAGCAATATCTTTTTTACCACAGGCTAAAAATGGAGAACTGTAACCTTGAGAAACAACCATTTTTACCATTTTTGGCAAAAAATCTATACTATTACAATCTACAAGTTTGATAGATTTCGCTCAGAAGCAAAAGAGTGTCGGAGCAAAATTATGCTCTTCAAAACGCATGTCTCAAACTGCCGTAACTTTGTCAAATCTCATTTTTTTCAGATGACATCTTCGTGTGCTAGTATATTGAACGAAATTCAATGGATTCACCTTCGTCTCTTTGCTACCTTCTTGGTTACTAAATACATACAAAAGAAAAAAATAAAAACAAATCTCATTCATCTTTCGATCCTACGAAAACGGGTAGCAGAAGTGTCAACTTTAGTTTTACTATGACAATCCCATTATTCAATCTCCATCATATTTTCACTCAGTACTTTTCGATTTTAATTTAAATTATCATAAAATGAAATTAAAGCAAAGAGATTTAGCATAAAATACAATTAGAACACCGCGGTGCGACGTAAACACGCAATTTCTAGCTTACTTCAGTCATCCAATACTATCACTAGCTCATAAATACACAGAAATGAAAACCGACGAATAAATATCGTTACTAGTGTATGGTCGTTTCCCCAGCACTAAGTTCAACACCGAAGTTATACTCGTTTTTTCATTCTTCATCTCAAAGCGAAAATAAGTATGCAAGGAAATAATGAAAACACTCGCTTTTGAATATACACTCATGGTTTGTCCTAGGCCGTTGTCTCATTTTCGTTTTCGCAAAGCCCTGGTGGTAGAAAAAGTTGCATTGGCCTTTTGCAATTTCCCCTTGATATTGGTAAATGAAAACCTATGTACTTACCTACCTTGGCAGCAGTTTCACTCACGAAAAAATGTTCCTTGTACAGTAAGATTCCATTTTTGACATGTTCCATTGTTGACAACAAAAAAGTTCCGTTTTTAGCAACAAATGGGTTCCGTTTTTGGCAACATTTTTGTTGTACATAATAAATATTTTTAAAAATGCTCAATACCCATTTTGTTGCCATAATTGATGTCACTTTTGACTTTATTTCCAAACATGAGAGTAATATTAACTATTTTATGGGGGCGGGCATAGCGAATAAAATTAAATTTTTTGATTTTTTTCTATCATTTCATTCCATTTCACATATTCATATATAATTAATGTTATTGTAATATTGATGAAGTCACAAATTGAAATTCAAAGCTTTTAAAATAAGGTTCCAGTTTTAGCAACTGGAAAAAATATTGTTGCCAAAAACGGAATTATACTGTAGTTGGTTTCAATTGTCTACGAGCCAGCTAAGACTTCTTTATTATTCATATTATTTAAGCTTGGTGCAATTATTATGCACAGTTGGTTCTAAATACCTCGTCGAGAGAAACGTTCCAATCTTTTAATGATTATTTCCAGTCTTACTTCACAAAGTTCCAACCACCATGCCGCAAGATTTGTATAATCTGGAGCTCAGTCCTATAAGCGGTTTTGTTTTAAATGATGTTTATGATGTTAAGACCTGTGTTAGTACTTAGCCCCCGCAGAAATGGGAGAGCTATAATGCCAATTCATGATGATGAAAATTACAATGAACACTCCTTTCTATACTATACTAACTGGCTGAAGAGCCCATGAGGCTTACAGCGCTGCTTGTCATATTATTTCGCAATAACAACTGCTTGTTAGCTAGCGCGATATTTTGAAAAATGAACGACATCTTTGGGTTGGCCAAGTCCGTTTGTTGTAAAAATGTAAACATCTAGACCACTTGAGGGGGCTCAAAGAGCAGCTATAACCGCCCGCTAATATTCCGATTTTTGTTTAAATTTTAAATTTAAAGTATGATTATAATGTTGACAAAAATACGAGAAACATTAGTAATTCACTTATCTCATTTTGTTTAATAGAATCATGTAATCTTGGAACGAATCGACAAAATCAACAGTTGACACAAGTCCATTGAAATCTGAATCGATAACAAGATGAAATTGCCGAGCGACAACTCCGGCAAAGTTTCGGTTACAATCTTAAAAGTACAACAATGCTACGGGCGAACAATTTCATTACTTGCTTGCTATGCGAGGGACAAAAACTAGCCCATTTAAGAGTTTCAACGTCACAAAATGCTTAGCTTTCCGTGATTTGACTTCTTATCGGTTCCAGCAGTATAAAGTACTAAGTCACTTTACGCGTATCTGGGCATGCCACAGACGCGGGTGATTCACAATTTATAAAAATGCCAAAACATCCCGACTCTTTCGGTAGAAGACAAAAGGATTAAGTCGTCTGAAAACTTTAAGCTTACTCATACGACCCTATTCCACGCTTTTCTAAACTATTTTCATTCACCTTCTAGCTCTTCCTTGAGTACTATTGGTCTTCAATATTAAAAATATTTTACACATTCCAAACCCTTGCTAATTTAATGTCGTTATGTAAAAAGAAAAAAGTTTTGGAAATACTTCCAGCACCAGATAGTGGAATAAGACTTTTTTATCTCATTTTGTACGCCAGGTAAAAAAAAACTGTCAAACCTGCTCTAGCACATTTCATTCCCACATGTCATTTAATTACGTATCCTACGCTGAACTCGTAACCGAACTCGTATTTCATGAAAATGTTTAGACTCATTTTTATGGCTGATTTAAGAGCTTGTTTACATGGACTTTGAGAGATTCCACCATCATTACGAAACGCTGGGTTCGACTCGCTTTTAAATAATATCACCTTGTAAAAAACGCTCCCTGAACTGTCATTTTTTTCCTCTCGATGTCGTCATCATGCATTGTTCCATATTCAAAACGAAATACTGAGCAGATACTATTTGCGGGCGATTATTCTGCAATCGAAGCTCGTCCAAATTGTAAAATTTATGATCCGTGACCCTACAAGACTGATTAATATTTCCTCCCCCTATAATCGGATAGCAATCAGGAGACACCATCGTCTCACAGCAGACAATGGGAATTCAAATCAGATACCTCCCGAATGACCACACTTATCTATTCGCATAACAATTTCAGTTGGACAAAGACGGTCAAACACAATGTGCTTACAAAATCGTACTCGGACGCAGAGCTTGCAAATGTCCTGCCTTCAGTGCCATCACAAACGAATAGAATCCCCCATTTCCGTCGTTGTCAAGATATTCATCGCCAGCGCAATGCCGTCCTAACAAGCATCCCATACCTGATCCAACCCAGGAGTGATGATTGCATACTATTCGGATGGTGAATCTGTCCTTGCCTTATTCAATCAATCACAAAAGCCCCGCTGAGAGGCTCTCGACACAGTAGTATCATCATTATCTCAAATCATACCGCTTTCCGCCTCTCGGCTGCGTCGTGCGTTTTCCGTCGTCGTTGCACTCGCGATAACCATGGACTGACATCTCGAGTGCACTTTCCTACCATCCGAGACGCAACGCTCGCGGATGTAAATGATGTCCTTTCTAATTATAATAGCGCTAACGGTGAATCCCGTTGTCTCTTATTCTACCGGCAGGTTACAGCATCGGATGCCGATGTGGAGCGACCCAACAATATAATCTATTTTCTCACCGGTCCCGGAATCGATGTCGAGAATCCGTCGGAGAGCAACTTCGACATCAACAAGGCAACGGGGGAGATATTTGTTTTAAAGGTAAATGCCATTATTTTATTTATATATTTGTAATTGGCTCTCAGTAACGATAATCGAACAATCTTCCTACAGCCACTCAATCGTGATTCGCCCCATGGGCGGCCATCGTGGAAGTTCACCGTCTTTGCTCAGGATGAAGGCGGCGAGGGATTGGTTGGCTTCACCGAAGTGCAGATCAATCTCAAGGATGTGAACGACAACGCGCCAACATTTCCACAAGGAATCTATTATGGAAATGTGACCGAAAATGGTACCATTGGCATGTACGTGATGACAATAAAGGCTGAAGATCATGACGACATAAACGAGGGTACGAATGCAAAAATTATTTATTCGATTGAAAAGAATGCAATCGAAGAGGAGACCGGTCTACCGATCTTCGATATCAACCCGGATACCGGGGTAATCAAGACGGCTGTGTGCTGTCTGGATCGGGAGAAAACTCCCGATTACTCACTGCAGATTGTGGCAACCGATGGAGGAGGTATGAAGGGTACGGGAACCGCTTCCATCAAAGTGAAAGATTTAAACGATATGCCACCTCACTTCACCAAAGACGAATGGTTCGTCGAAGTGGAGGAAACCGATGGGAACATACTGCCAGAAGCTCCCATTTTAACAGTCACGGTCAATGACGACGATGAATTGAACAACTTCCAGTACAAAATCATCGAAAGCAGTGGATATGGAGCGGACAAGTTCGCAATGATCAAAAACAACGACGGAACTGGCAGCTTGAAGGTAATTCAACCGCTGGACTTCGAAGACCCGATGCAAGTAAATGGGTTTCGATTTCGCATTCAAGTGCTGGACAACGAAGGTATCAACGAAACTGACAAGTACCACGTCGACCATTCGTGGGTTATCGTCAAACTGAAAGACATCAACGACAACACACCCCGCTTCAGAAGGCCACATATGGATGCGAGTACCTCCGAGAGCGATGAAATCGGCAAATCGCTGGTTAGTTTCAAAGCCATCGACATCGATAATGCCGGTAAGAGCAAAATCACGTACATGATCAATAGGACAACGGACCGGAAGCGTCAGTTCGCAATAAACGAGGAAGGAACGGTCACAATCCAACGCGAACTTGATCGTGAGTCCGTATCGAAATATAGCCTAGAAATACTAGCAATTGATGACGGAGTTCCTCAACGAACAGCAACGGCCACCCTTACCATCGAGGTCAAGGACGTCAACGACAACGCACCAGTGTTCGCCGAAGAATACAGACCGATTCTACCGGAGAATTCTCCGCCATCGAAAATCATCGAAATATCTGCGATCGATCAGGATGATCGCAAAATGGGCAACGGA
This sequence comes from Topomyia yanbarensis, assembly GCF_030247195.1. Classification (NCBI taxonomy): domain Eukaryota; kingdom Metazoa; phylum Arthropoda; class Insecta; order Diptera; family Culicidae; genus Topomyia; species Topomyia yanbarensis. The sequence goes on along the minus strand of NC_080671.1, from coordinate 48,626,255 downwards.
GCACCATTTCAGTTTCGCCTAGACCCGGAAGCGGACGATGTAATACGAACTTCGTTCAAGGTGGAACAGAGCAACAAAGGTAACGGTATGGCCATAGTATCATCACTGGGATCTTTTGATCGTGAGTATCGAAAGCAGTACGAAATACCGATCGTAATCAAAGATTCCGGCAACCCACCACAAACCGGAACCAGCACTTTAACGGTGACTATTGGCGACATCAATGATAACATCATGCAGCCGGGATCGAAGGAGGTGGTAGTCTACAATTATCAAGGACAAGCACCGGATACGCCGATCGGGCGAGTGTTTGTGAATGATCTTGACGATTGGGATACCTCCGATAAGTTGTTCTATTGGGATGAAGTGGAAAATCCAAGATTTAAACTGGACGACACTTCGGGTATGGTCACGATGCGACGTGGTGCCCGAGAAGGTCGATACAAACTACGATTTAAAATTTACGATCGTAAACATTCCCAAGAATCATTCGCCAATATGTCAGTAGTAGTGAAACACATTTCATACGAAGCTATTGTTAACTCCGGATCGATTCGACTGATGGGAATTACCGATGAAGATTTCATCAGAATCTGGGACTACCGGACACAGAACATTTTCCGTAGTAAATTGGAACGCTTCCGAGATAAGCTGGCAGAGCTGTTGAATATAGACAGAAAGAATGTGGATGTGTTTAGCGTTCAAATGAAGCAAAAAACACCACCACTTGTAGATGTGAGATTTTCTGCCCGAAATGCGTTCTTCTTCAAAGCTGTTCAACTGAATGGAGTTGTTCTGCTGCACAAAGAGGAAATAGAGCAGACAGTTGGAATCAACATAACAATGGTAAACATAGACGAATGTCTCGCGGAAAATGCCGACTGCAACGGATCATGTACAAGCATTATGGAAGTTCAGACCAATCCTAGTTTGGTCAACGCCAACAAAACGGCCCTGGTTGGTGTACAGATCAAATCTACGGCAGAGTGTATGTGTAGTGCACGGGAGTACAAGCAACAACAGTCTTGCAAGTCACACCCGTGTTTAAACGGAGGTCGTTGTTCGGATAGCAAGTCCGGAGTTCGCTGTTCATGTCCACCCGGGTACAGTGGACCTCGCTGTCAGCAAACAGTTCGTAGTTTTCGAGGTAACGGATGGGCTTGGTATCCGGCACTGGATATGTGCGATAAATCGCATATTAGTGTAGAAATCATAACAACTAAAGCAGACGGGTTAGTTTTTTATAATGGCCCCATAGTCGCTCCGAACGATGGAGACGATCAACCACCGACAGATTTCGTTGCACTGGAATTAGAGCAAGGATATCCGAGATTTTTAATAGACTACGGTTCCGGAACCCTAGAGCTAAGAATACAAACCAAACAACCTCTGAACGACGGCGATTGGCATCGAATCGATCTGTTCTGGGATTCAGAACGCGTCAAAATGGTTGTAGATTACTGTAAAACTGCAGTAATATCGGAAGCCGATGACGGAAATCTCGTCGAATTTGTTGATCACACATGTCAAGCTGTCGGTCGTGTTCCGCAGTTCAACGAATACCTGAACCTGAACACACCGCTTCAAATTGGTGGAGTCTTTCGCGAAAAATTTGACTACACCTATCAGCGCTGGCAACACATGCCTCTAGCAGCTGGCTTCGAAGGCTGCATAAGGAACTTCAAGCACAACGGAATTCTCTATGACCTGTCGCACCCGGGTCTCTCTAAGAGTACTATGCCAGGTTGTCTCTACACTCAAGAGGTATGTGATCTAAATCCACAGGTAGCAAAGTGTATGGAGCACGGCAAATGCATCGGTAACTACGACGAAGCCAAGTGCGAGTGCAATCCGGGCTGGTCTGGAACGTACTGTAGTCTACCGACGACACCTACCACATTTAAATCGCATAGTTATGTAAAGTATGCACTCAGCTTTGAACCGGACAAGTTCACCACTCAGATTCAATTGCGATTCCGAACGCGAGAGACTTTCGGTGAACTGTTCCGTATCAGCGATCAGCATATGCGAGAGTACGGCATAATTGAGCTGAAGGATGCCAAGCTGCTGTTCCGATACAGTCTAAACTCCGGACAGGTTGAACAGCACGAGGTATCACTCAGTGCTGTCGAGGTGGACGACGGCCAGTGGCACGTGGTGAAAATTCAACGATACGGCTCGGCTGCCATCCTGGAGCTGGACGGTGGGGAGGGTGCTAACTTCAACCAGAGTTTCTCCTTCGATGGACATCAGTGGCTTTCGGTGGACAAGCAGGAAGGTGTTTACGCCGGTGGTAAGCCGGAGTATACTGGGGTCAAAACATTTGACGTACAGGCGGACTACCAGAAAAGTTGCATAGACGATATCAGGTGAGTACGATACTGCAGGGTTGAGATATTTCGGGACAGTACACTGTACCTATTTTACGATCGCATATACTAAGCACGTGTTCTGAGTTTTGTACGATAGCCCCAAGTTTGTGCTGTTAAAACTACAAAAATGATTCATGGATGTAAAATGTTGCATAAACATCACTGTTGAGATTCATAAAAGACATTTTAAAGGTGATTTATATATATATTTTTTTTTTGAAATAGTAAAACATACTGGTGAATTTAGATTGTCACTGAAATGGATTGGAACCTCAATTTACGAACCCAACCTGGAGTTCGGAAATTGATTTAGTTCGATTAAAAATTGTTTATCATTTGGGATTTATAGCGTAGAAAAGTTCGTTTGACATTCTTATTAAAATTCGTTGGTTGAGAAATATTATCGATAGTCCCAACAATATGGGTATTTATGAACAGGCTTGACAAGAAGATTATGAAAATGAATGCTTTGCTCCATTTTGAAATTCAGGATGGCAACTTCAGGTATTCTCGATAAACTTAACAATGCGGATATTTTTGGAAGGGGCTTTACAAGTAGATGATGAAATTGAATAATTGGAATCTTTTGAAATCCAAGATGACTTCCGCTTGAGCAATATTCTCGATAACCCCAACAATATGGGCATGACAAGTAGATGACGAAAATGGACAATTGGAACCATTTGAAATTCAAAATAGTGAATCCGCGGCGAGGATATAGAGAATTTATCTTTCCGTCATGATTTCCGTCATGTACTCGTCAGCACCATCCCAAAAATACCCATATTGTTAAGGTTACAGAAAAGTTATTAAAACTGGAAGTCGTCATCGTGGATTCCAAGTTGGCTTCATATATCGATTTCCATCATCTACTCGTCAACCCCATTCCGAAAACACCCATATTGTTGTGATAAGGACCTTATCTAAGCCAGAAGTTGCCATCTTGAGTTTCAAAATGGTTTCAGACATCGATATCCGTCATCTACTCGTCAACCCCATTTCGAAAATACCCAGATTGTTGAGGTTATATAGAGATTTTTTTCTAAACCACAAGTCGCCATCGTGGATTTTGAAATGGCATCAGACATCGAATCCCGTCATGCCAACCCCATTCTGAAAATACCCATATTGTTGAAATTATAGAGAATTTATCTAAACTGTCACCATCTTGAATTTTAAAATGGATTCATGCATCGTTTTCTGTTTTATACTCGTCAACCCCCTTTCGAAACTACCCACATTGTTGAGGTTATACAGAATTTATCCAAACCAAAAGTCGCCCTCTTAGATTTCAAAATGATTTCAGACATTTATTTCCGTCATGCACTCGTCAACCCAATTCCGAAAATACCCTCGGATTTTTAGAATGAATTATTGGACAAAAATAGTTACGGTTTCAAAAAAGTGATCAGTTTAGTTGAAGTTGATTAATTTCATTAATATACAAGGGATTGTTTGAACAGATTGAAACGATGAAGGAGAGTTGTGTCATTTTCAATTTGAATTTATGTTCATAAAAGTTGCATTAAATGACGAGATAATCGTTACCGATAGACGCTGGACATTTTAGAATATGGTTTGTTTTTTGTTTCAATGGTTTTGTTAGAGGGAATCATCTTATCTCACGTTACCGAAAAAAGTCTCATTTGATCAAACTTACCCCGGTGATCAAAGATACCCCATTTTACGGTCCACAAAAAACTACGTAAATCGTACATTATGCAAAAAAGAGTACGCAAATGGAGGTTTCAGTGTAGCAAAACGGCAATTCCTTTTTCTCGATTAAGGGGAAGTTCTCATAAAAATCCCCGAAAAGTAAGTAAAATTTGGATTTTTTTGTGAGTCAACGAAAAAACATAGAAGGAAACAGTTTTAGGGTTCAAAAAGCTTATATCTTCGTCATAATTTACAATTTTTTCAAGACGAAAAAATTAAAGGGTTGTGTGCAGGACAGGACCACGGTGACATTGAAAATGTAGTGTGCAATATAATTCGCGGCGTCGGTGGTAAAGCATGATGATGAGTTATGTTCTATAAACGACCATGCGGTACACTTGGATGGAAAGCCCAACTCCGACCAGCTGAAGGCAATGGATTCTTCACATTTTCTTCCGATAATGGCCATACGAGCCTGCCTAGTCCTAGTTTTCCGTGTTATGTTTATAACTGATTCGCTCTAGAATCCATATCTTTCAATTTCATTGCTTTTGTTTCTCTTGGTCTCAAATTTGCTGAAAACAGCCCACAAAATAGATACAACAATCCAAATATCGCATGTTTACTCTCTTCACGGAATATGGTCGGACAAAGTATTCATTTTGTCGAGTAGTCATTGACAACCGGGTTGTCAAACATAAATTGAGTTATTTGATGCCAACGAAACGTACATATTTTTTGTGTTTGTCATCATATTAAAAATATGTACAGTTTTTCCGCACATATATGAAAGCTAGAAAGAACTACTTAGACAGTTCGAAACCATGCATATGATAGCATAGCATAGCATAGCAAGAACACCTACACAAATCGTAGATGAAGTTGCAGAATTGAGCATATCTATTGTCATATCAGACTTCGCCACGATCTACAATGACGTAGACCCGCTTAACTCCACACACCTGGCCACGTCCTTGCAAGCGTTTTTATTTCATAATATCATCTACTTACGGAAAACGCTCGGAACCGAAACAGTTTCCATAGATGACGGAGATGTAAAATGGCGAAAAAATGTGATCTGGGGAATATATAAATTCATATGTTATAAATACTTACAATTCTCATGCCGGTTTGTGTGTTACATCATCTACTAAAATCTTTACCAAAATCTTGACGCCAGCTCCAAAAAAAAACGAAAACAACGTTGAATTGTTTTCACGCTTCTAATTTTTTCCTTTTACTATGCGATTATGACCTGGCTTGGTGAGGCTGGTATTTGGTAGTCTCAACGGGTCGGAAGCAGCAGCTTGAGGCTAGTTAAGATCCGATGAATCTCTATCACCGATGGGAATAGGGTGCAATCATCTGGATATTTTCTCGAAGAAACGAAGAGCTCACCCAAGGGTGACGAAGGCAACTGACCAAGTTTGCCAGCTTCATGACAGTCAGTTACATCAGTGGTGCTGAGTAGCATATTCGAGGCGTGCTGTATGGCTGTAGGATAGCAAACTAAAAATAAAAATTGAAGATACTTATCTGTTCACTCGATGTACGGCTGGATAACAAAATTAGTCGATCCTACCGACCAACAAACAGTAAACCGTTACAGATGCAAACACCTCCGGTAGCCTTCATTTCGGTAGCACAAAGGATGTGCAAAAAAAACTGCCAGCTTTCGTCACCCACGGAACAACCTATCACGTTGTCCAGATTGTAATGACGTTCGCCACCTACGGTGCAATTAATCTTCTGTATGAACTAGTAATTCTAGGGACTCAGTTCGAAACCATGCATATGATATGCATTTATTTAAAAATTTATTTATTGCGTATTTAAACAATTGCTTTCAAACCTACTTTTGTTGAGTCGATATGGTTCAACTTCGAGTTAAATTACAATATATTTCTTTCGTTTTGTTTAAATGACTTAAAATTAGCGAATATTTTAGTCACGCTTCGATTTTCGCTTTACCATTTCGATCAATGCATACCGTTTTAAACAACAGCCAGTACGGTGCCATGTATATATGACGTAGCACTTTAGTGGGTAGAGGGGTGTAGCAAATTTGTGACGATGTGTGACGCGAGGGGGAATATTGTGACAAAATGCTACGAGGGGTAGGGAGGGGTCGAAATTCGCCGAAAAAAGCTACGTCATTTGTGTACGGCACCAATCGGTAGGGTTACGATATGGGTCGAGCTAACTAGGGCTCAACATTTTCGACACGCACAAATTTTAATCTTTTATGTGGAACGAGTACCTAAATAAATCGAAATCAGCAAGAGAGTATGCCGGTGTAAAAACACCGAGTTTCAAGGTGTTCCACGAAGCTCAAAACAAACGGCTTTCCAAATTTGAGAACCGTCGATTTATTTTTTGTCAGTTTAAAAACTCTAGTGTCGCAAAAAGCAACGCGGAATAGATTCATCGCAACGGCATGCTGACACTGACACTAAGTGCCATAACTCTCCAGTTGTGGTGTGCAAAGCAGTACACACCGCACTGAATAATTTAAATATATCTGTCGGCTACTGCTATCGTCTCTGCTCCGATGTTCGACCAGAGAATGAGCTCGCCCGAGCAATGCTGAAAGTTATATATCCGAGGATGACGTCATCGGCAGAATCAATACAGCCAATCAGAGCCATGGAAAGCCTAGACCTGTCGTCGTCCCCACCCCCAGCGGTAGAAGTGATCAAATGCAGCACTCATCGCTGCGCATTATCAATATGCCTGATTGCTACTGTTGTTCTTTACGGCCCGACGTTCGATGGGAGAATGAACTCGCTCGAGGAATGGTATTCTTAAAATAGTCGAGGATGACGTCATTCATAGAAGCGTAGTGTTCTGGGTGCTCAAATCTGTCGTACGAGACGCTATAGGCACGGTGTTACTTGTTTGGCAAAAAAGCAACAATTAATTCAAGCAGGCGCGCGGCACATTTATTTATAACTTTTCGTGTTCGTTTGAGTTACTAAGATGCTCCCTATTGACGGCTCTGCCGGGGATAGTTTGACTGATGTATGGGAGTTTTCACGTTTTCCGAGATCTATTCATTTTTGATTATTTTTCAATAGTGTGCTATTGAAATATAAAAACACTATAGCAATAAAACATAATTTCAGCTAACTGCGAATTTTTTGGTGATAACTAGACGGAAATCCATCCATAAATAACAAAGTTATCAGCGTTCAAAATAGTGACGTAAAAAAGTGACATCGTTTGATTTTAGATTTTAGAATGACACCCCGGCACCGGTTCAACGTGGAATATTAAAATCGCAAGATATTCGCTTTCGACAAAAAAGACATATCCGGACCTTTAAATGTACAGAAATCATACAACGTTGCGTTTCGCAATGACACTGCGAACGATTCATCGTTTTTAATGGTCGGGTACTCACTTGCTACAAAATCTATGTATTTATTTAGTTAGATACAATAAATAGTTTTAAAGATTATGCAATGGTAACGTTTTAAAATTAAAGACTGCGACATTGATTGCCATGGTTAACTAAAATCAAAACTGATGTTCGACTGTATGCTGTTATTGTTTCGTTAAGTCCAAACGTCGTTCGATGAAATCTTGGCTAACCAGTAGGCTGGGGATCTTTACCAGACGCGAAAGTCCAGCAAGGACAGTATCGTCGGAGAGTCGATATCGTTGTTCAATAATTTTGCCTCAAATAATGCTTGATGATTCACTTGCGTCGTTCCAGTGAGTCTAGACCGATCAGACTACAACGACCCGGGTACGCTGGTAGTTCCAGAGGAAGCGAAGACTTCTCAGTGCGAATCGAACAGATCTTTTCCGCCCGCGTACGACTCGAAGATTCCATACTAGCTGATTGAGGAGTCCAAATCACGCAAGCATTTTCTAGTAATGAGCGCACCAGCAAGCAAGTCTTCAAGCAGTGAGAATCCTTGACGTCCCGACCGATTTTGGAAATAAAATCAAGCTATTTATTCGCTTTTGAGATTAAAGCTGAACGATGCGAATTGAACATTAGCTAAGCATCCAACGAAATACCGAGGTCACAAACGTAATTTACTCTCTTGATACTTTGCTCATTGATTTAGTAGTCGAAAATTTACGTATTCATTTGACATTTCGAAATGAAAACTGTGAGCTCGTTCCGTCGCCAACGACTCGCGAATATATCTAAAAAGCCTCAAAGAGAGGAGTGAGGGGAGAAAGTACTTTCGATGAAAAAATATCGATCTTATAAATTTCATTTTTCCTCTTGGCCATAGCTCAAAATATTCTGAACCAATCATCTTGTGATTTTTCGCAAAGATCTTCATCATGTCATTGCGCAGGTAACTACGGGAGCAATTTACAAAATTAATATCATTTATACAGTCACATGTTAATCGCTTTTTAAGCGACAATCAGACTTTTTGCTTCAAAGTACTACGAAAACTTAAGCAAAAAATAAAATCTCTTGTATACCTGGGGAAAGATATGAAGAAGAATTGTGCAAAAATTTAAAACTATTGGTCCAGTAGATTTGATGACGTATTGATGATGATTCACTGTCATTCGCTCAATTTTCAGCATGTGGCCTAGAAAATTTGAGAAAATATTGTTCAAGTGTGATATTATTAAATGGAAATTGAGTGAATATTCTAACACTATCAGTATCAACACAATATTTTTTTAAACGAACCTTTGTTTTTTAATTAATGTTGTCGCCCCGCCCCCTCCTTCCCCCTTAAATTAGGAGGCAGACATCAATAGAGTGGACTGTAAGCCACAGTTTCAAACCATCAGTGTAAACCAATTTGCACCAAACACCAATCAATAAAGCTACATCATTGAAGAACAGCATAAACAGTAGTAGTCTCATGTTGCTGCCTTGTGGGACTGCAGATTTGTTTGTAACCCGTGAGGAAAAGCAAGATTCTGTCAGCATACATAGCACTCTGTTACACAAGTAAGAACTTAGCCAGTCAATAAACTTCTGTGATGCACGACGCTGTGAAATTTTCTTGAAGGGTACCTTTTCTTCCATCCGCGAAATATAGGCGACGTAAAATCGAGACTTGTGTTTGCTGATCGTCCGGGTATAAGTCTATGTTGATCGGTGGAAATGCAGCTTGTTGCACGATAAATTATGGCAGTGCTCATAACTATTTCAAATAGCTTGAATGCGACGAATACACTAGTTATGCCAACTAGATTCATACGTTTCGACGACCACAACTTTTAAAAAGTGGAAACAAAAGTAAGAGTGTTTCCGAATCGCTAGAAATTACCCTGCTTTGATGATTACTGTAAATTATGGTTGGTATGCCATCTGGTCTCTTTGAGTACAACCTTTTTGAATTAATTCGCAGTGGCAAAAATAATTTCGAATATGATTACGAAAAAACTCAAGTCGATTAAATGTTCAGTAATATCTGATGACGCGACCTTTGCACTTCCGAAGCATTTATCCAGTAAAAACAGAACGTTACAAATAGCTCGCAAGAAATCATGTTCGAAGTTGATTCTAGCTCAAAACAAACTTTCGGTGGAATGGATTAACACTTTCACCTCGAGTTCGAAAAATTAAAAAAAAAAAGCGTAGTTGGTAAATCGATTGCCTTGTACGCAGCGCACCTGGGTTCGAGCCCCGACCCCGCACATGGGGTTAGAAATTTTCATAAGAGATTTTTCTAACCCGAAGAGGCGAATGACCTTAAGGTTAAAACCTCTATAATCAAAAAAAATTCATATTTTGCCCGCTTTGTGTGGGTTAAAAAGTGTTATAAAGGGTGCACGGAATCAAATTGTATCACAATGAAAGGTTCACCAAAATTCACCCGTATTTCAAAAGCACCATTTTATTTTTAACCGACGTGTTTCAGACCTTTTTCAAGGATTGTTTGTGTTTTTTCGTTCACTATATTTTTATGTAATATACCACTACCATTTATCTTTCCAATTTAAACGTTCGTCTTTTCTCCTCCTCTGAATTCGGTACACAGTTCTCAACCAACTGATAAAGTACTAGAATCATATTACGAATAAATACAAAATAATATTTTTGAAATCTTCAAACACAGAACACGTACTTAAAAAATGTAGTACTTACTCTCGATGAATACTGCTATGCATTCTTACCAAATGTTAATATATTTAATGGGCATTATTTTTCCTCGCCAGATTGGACGGCAAAAGTCTTCCTCTACCACCGGCAACCAACGGTACCCAGTGGGGCCAAGCGACGATGGCGAAGAACATCGAGCGGTACTGTTCTTCCAACAATCCGTGTCAGAACGCGTACTGTCCAGAGCCGTTCGAGTGTGTCGACCTCTGGAACAAGTACGAGTGCGCGTAAGTATTATGCAACGGATCAGTCAATCAGAAACAAATCATTCTCACTTTCATACCAATAGGTGCGGCGACGGGATGATCATCTCGCCCGAAGGAAAAACCTGCATCGATCGGAACGAGTGTCTGGACTATCCTTGTCTGAATGGCGGAACCTGCATTAACCAGGAACCCCGATTCAAGTACAAGTGCATCTGTCCGGACTCGTACTGGGGCGCGAGTTGTGAATTCCTGAAGGAACGACAAGCGTTGAAATTCAGCACAAGTGCCTTGGCTGCCGTAATAACATGTCTATTGTTGATTATTAGTAAGTGTGCAGTTAGAACTGTACTAGTCGGCAGTGGCTTTTAAACTTTTTTTTTTTAATTTTGCCTGCAGTTTTGCTCTTTCTGTATTTTTCTTGTTCTCGCCGCCGCTCGGCCAACTTCAACAAGAAACCAGCAACGAAGGACGACATCCGTGAGAACATCATCAACTACTGTGATGAGGGTGGCGGAGAAAACGACATGACAGCGTTCGACATGAAAACCCTGAAAATCCCGATAGGACCTCTGCCGGAACTGGTGCAACATAAAGCACCTCCCGCACGTAAGTATCCCTAATGCGACGGACTCACTTGTCCTATTCAATTTCTTTATCATTGCGTTCCATCACTTCCCTCATGCGTTCATCGTGTTGATTTCACATATCGTTTGAAATGCCACTCCAAACTGTTCTTTGCCTCTTAAAAGCGGATTCCTATGCCATCATCCAGGTCCCGATATTGCCGTCGTGTCCGACCAGGTCATCACCAAGGTCGACGTGTTCCTGGACGATCGGAAACGACGGGCGGACGTCGATCCCGCCTCCGGACCGTTTGACGACCTCCGGAACTATGCCTACGAAGGTTGTGGGAGTACGTCTGGCTCGCTAAGTTCCTTACAGTCAGGTAAATCTAAAAAAATACCCAAACCCAAAACCATCACCTTTCTTGAACCCGAGTCGATCACGATAATAACGTCCTAAAATTACCACCTACCGGAAATCTTCATTCCATCGTCACAACAACAACAACAACGACAACAACTGGCATCCGATCGATTCGTGTCTCGGATGTTTGACTTTCTTCTTCTTCAACTCATCTCACCGCCACCAGGTACTGACGATGAACCCCATGAGTATAACTTTTTAACGGCATGGGGTCCCCGGTTCGATAGGTTAGTTAATATATATGAACCAAAGTTACAAATCGAAGACGATGACGTTAGTTAAAACTAGCTTTTGGTTTGGGCCATTGGTGTTTTACTACTTCGCAACGTAAGTGTAGTTAATTTCTTTTTTTAATTCGAACAGTGTAGATATCAGAAGGAATATAAGTATTAAACGAATATTAATGTAAGCGATTAGAAAGCCTCGAAGATTGAGGGCGAAAAAGATGCAAACATGTTGTAAATTAAAAAGAAAATATTTAAATAAGAGTTAGATGATAAGTAGCTAATAAGTACATCAAGATGAAAAGAAGCAGACGTAGTACATGTTGTCTTTTTGGTGCTCTGTTTCACGAAACATGGAATGCTGGTTGTTTATTCTGGTAGTGAGAATTGATTTACTAAGTTGTTGGAGAGTAGGTTAAATAGTTTGCAAATTGTTACAGAACCTGTTTGATTTTCATTTTATTGACGAAACTAAAATCAAGAGTCGATTTAAACTAATTACATCTATTGCAATGCATTCCGTTGTAAATGAGCGCATCTCCGTTATCCCGCGGATTTATTCTTTAACATGGAAGGGACCTCATTATAAGCAGAAAATATATTCAATTCGCTCCTAAAATATATGTTTTAACTCAACCACGAAAAGAATTGTACAAAAACCCTATCGCTATTAAAAATCAAGTATGCAAATGCCGTGAAGTCCAATGCGTACACTAAAACAATACGTTACTCAAATCGTTGATGATTTCCCGGGCGACTCCATCGCTTCGAACATTTGATTGGGATAGTGACCTCCCTGTGTGGCACACTAGATGTGTCATATTATTGTTAGATTTTTTTTCGCCAGCTGGTTTACCGCATCAAACCGCGGCAATGCTGCCGATGATCTATTTTTCGGTAAAATATTTCCACCAACACTGGCAGAGCAATCAGACCGGAAACAAAAGGGTTCTTATTTATTTTCCAATCATAAAACTATTGAATAGCAATCCATTTATTCTGTTGTTCCTGCTGAGCAGATATCAAAACATTGCACGAAATCGGAGTGCATGGGATTACTCCGCAACAAACGGACCGAAACGGCAAAAGGGGCGTATAGACAATGCCAAACAAAGTTTCAGAGAAAAAAAAAGTCGCTATACAGGTACCAGAGATCCGAACGGATACTGCAAAGTGCAGGCGGCTTCGAGAAAAAAAAATCAATATTTTCGCTGAAAAATCAATCTGTAAATATTAAATGTAAGTTTAGACAGTCTTTTTACCATCATTGTTGTCGTCCAAAGAATGAGGAAAAAAAACATCTCAGCGCTCGAGAAACGATAAATATTACAAAAGTGCACAAACTCACACACAAACGAATGCGACTCCCAGATAGCATATAACAAACAAATCAAAAATGGCAATGGAAAAGGGGAGCGCAGATCATAAATTTCTGCTCGAATCCAATGTGAAATCAAATATTTGGAACTCTGGGGGAAAAACATCCCGCGATCCGAAAAAGCTGGCTAACCTGGCGAAGCGTGAATACAGTTGTATAGTTTATTTGTTGGAATGAATGTATACTTAACCATGAAGTAGCTCTTTTCATTCAGCAGCAAAATGATGGGTGCAGTGATTCGGGCAATCTATGCAGTTATTGTACCATAAAATTGAGGATGTGCAAATACAATAAAACCATTTGCTCAACCCTTTTTATTACAAGTGATTTTATAATAGATTTAAATCAATCTAATTATGATTTGGAATTTCGTTTTAGTGTGTTACGGATGAGAGTTGGGAATATTAAATACAAAAAATAACGGGACTTGGTTCAATCTCTGAATATTGTTCCTCCGTCAGAAGCTAATTCGAGCGCCTACCGCGTGTCACAATATGAACAACTTGCTGCATGTTTAGGGTGACCATATCAGTCGAGTAACACCCCAGGACAGTCTGAAGGAGACCTTCTCCCCTTTATTAAACGAACGCTTTCTAGTCTCGCAGTCAGAACTTTGTCAGAATGTCTCTCGTGACCATCCAATCACCGAGCACATCTTCGGATTTACTGACATTCGTTCCTTGCTATACCACAATCAACAAAGGTTCCAAGATGTTTTTGAAGAAATCTACAATCCTTGATTGAGCGGATAAGACGATATGTTTGGACTTGGAGGAAACGGGCCGACAAAAAGTCTACAGTACTAAATGTATGTCATTGACGTGCAGCAGAAACAGCAACGGCCCCAAGTAACTTCCCTGTGTTATTCCTGACATAGCAGTGGATGTGGGTGTCTGGCAATTTTCATTACTAACCATTATCTCTCGGTCTGTGAACTAGAATCGAAACAACAGCAAAAAGGACCGTTTTTTCCGAAATTCTTCATTTTAACGATTATTATATCGTACTTCCCTCTACCCAAAGCGGTAGATAGGTCGATGCAAATAATATCAGTTTGAGCGCGGTGTTCCATACTCCTTGTTATGTAGGATGTTAGACAAGACCAGTTGGTCGTTATTTAGCATCAAGACGTGAAGCCAAGTTGCAGTTGATTGTCGATTAGGTACTGTACTGCTTGCATTGATCCTTAAGTGGTTCCATAATCACCAACTCGAGACAGCGGCCAATTTTGTTTGTCCGGAATTTTCTTTCAAAGAGATTTTTGACAGTTGACTTTTAAGCCGTAATCATATGTTTGTCGAGATTTATTTCACTAATGAGAAAAAAAGCATGCAGCATTACTATGCTCGCGGCATTATTCTAACAAAAGCTACCGCTAATGGGTCCTTTGGAAAAGCTCGGACGATATTTGTCAATCTCACATCACCTGGATGTTGTGCAGCTAAAAATGCGATACTTTGCTGAAAATATTGCCTGAAACATGTTTCCTAAACCGCTAGAAGTTTTGTTCTACTAGTTCGAATCCCGTATAATAACATTGAAGTAGCAGCATGAAAATATTCCATTGAAATAGATATTAACGAGAGTCGCGCGAATTCACTGAGTGTAGCACGTTCAGATACTCTAGCGAAACCGTCTTTCAACCCCAGCGCCCGCTCGTTTAGTAAGCTATTAACACAGCTGCCGGACGATCAAAACTTAAAAACAAGATATCTCGAATATATCAAAATATGTATCCGGTGTATTTTCACATTTGATAGGACATATATGGTACACTAAAAAACGTTGATAATAATTCTTTGCCAAAACTTGCAACTTTTTGAGAAGGCTGATTTTTTAAAACAAGATATTTTTCAATATTTTTGCTCACATTTTACATCAAATGTGTCGAAAATTCGCAAAGCCTTCTATAATAGACGCAAATCATTAGTTCTGATATAAGCCTAATGTTGAATTTATGAAATTTTATAATAATATCTATAACTTTAGTTCTTGAAGAGATAGATCTTAACTATCTTCGACAACTTATCATAGTATTAATCGTTCTAAAAGTTTGCCAAAGATACCAAATACCTAGGATGCAAAATAAAAAATTAGTATCGCAGCACCATCTATGCGGTGAAAATCCAAACTAATTTATATCATCAAAATAAGGTATAGATAAAACCAAGATACTTTGCTGAACGTAGTAACAACTAAAAATGCGCACCCAAAGCGCTAGAGGTTTTGTCTTGCTAGATTTCGTTTCGATCCCACTATGCATTCGTTGCTAGGGTATTGAAGGAGCAACATATGGTTACAGAAAGGCATTTTCGACAATGGTGACATAAAACGGTACACATTTAACCCGTGTACAGTGGACCCGTGACCTAGCTGTGTGCAAAGTTCATCCGGCACTCTCCACTCTGCTGAGCGAGGTTAAACGTCAAATCAGAAGGATTCGAGTGGTGCTTGTTGAAGGGGAATACTTGTTGAAGTGGAATACTAACTAAAGCCAGCCAGAATTCTGGTTCATTTTCCTGTTGGGTTCACTCGGGTATATTGATCGCTTGTTTGCTTTTATTTTGTATAATTTGTGTGCGTTGGGTTGATAAGATTAGTAGATTACTTTGCTAGGTATGCGCCTACTGAAATGCGACTCATTCGAGGGTTAAGTCGAGATTGAATTAGGTTAGGAGAACGAGTCATGTAAGAGCAGTTTCAGTTAAGTAGATAAAGCGATTCTAGGCAGCCAATCAAAACTAAAGTCAAGCATTAATTGGTGTTAACTTGTATACTTTAGTACAAATTGGTATGAAAGAATTTAAAAGTAATACTAATCTTCCAGTTAAAGCTATTTTAAACTTTTTCATCAATTTACTGCTACTCAAAAAAATAAAACAACAGTTGTATATGAACAACTGAAAATAAAAGTCACAAGGACAGAACATGCTTTGTAACCCGTTTAAATTATATTAGAATATAAAATCCTGAAATAAATTTCAAGCGTAAAACTCGGCAAGTCTTCAGTATTAAATCCTGTTAAAAATAAATAAATCGTACGCAAGAGCAACCGTATATCATGATGATCAAGATTAAAAGTCAGTTAAAAAATAACTTTGTAATAATCGGAATTTTTTTTTCAGGTTTTCATACTGCAGGTTATTATCCGACTCTTGTCCCAGTCAGATTTTTACGCTTGGAGTTGGTCGGTGTTAGGTCAGACCGGACTAAGTGACAAAATATCGATTCGAGTGTAAAGTTTGAATCGCAGCATCCTTTACGTTATAATTGGAAATTATTTTTTGTCATAATTCTTGTTTATGGTTACATATTTCAAATCTGGCAAAAGTCAAATGGAGCTGAACAAATTCTTTACCCAGTTCATTATCTCATTTTTTGATGTTTTGCGACTTAGTCCGGTCTGACTTAACACCGACCAGTTAATATTCGGTTTTTATATTCTAATATATTTGAAGCGGATTTTACAAAGCATGATCTGTCCTTGCGACTTTTATTTTCGATTGCTCATATGTTAGTTGAAAGTGTTCTATGTTGATTGTAGTACACCATTTGAAGTATTTATTATTGAAAATGATAAAATATTCGAACTCTGTTTTCCACTTCTATATATATCGGGTCTGAAGAGCTCATGAAAATAACTGCATATTTAATGTCATTGTGGTCGTGCTTTGTATAGGGGAACCCGGGGCTATTCGGACCTACTTAAGCAAATCGCCCTTTTAGATCGATAGATGTGAAAAAGTTTACCGGTTAAAGATCCTAATTGTTAGTTTGAAACCATTTGGTGCCGTAAACGGTTCATTTGCACCACTCAATGGCATCGCTAGGCGACGATTTGCAAACCTCTGCATTTTTCCATCCTTTTACAATGTAATTCGGACCTCCCAACGAGGTGATTCAGACCGTCATTTTTCTTTAATTTTTTTACAATGAAAGATTTATAAGAGACACTCCTTAAGAAGCAAAAAAAAATAAAATGCTTTACAAAAACTTAATCTGGTAGGATACAGCTGTCGATTAGCGGCCCATGTATTTTCTTTGCTGTGGCGTGTGCAATGGTGTGCGCAACCGCAAGCCGCTGAACGGTGTTTGACGGAATAGGGGGTCCGCACATTTCGCACCAAAGTAGTGAGCGTCTCGAAAATATCTGTGTTTTCACCCAAACAAAAATTATTCCATAAGATAAGAGCCTCAAGCTTTCCAAAACACTTGCCATTTATTTTATCACTTTTATTTGTTGATTTAATCACGATTTTTCCATTATAATGATTTTTGTTTTGAGAATGGCAAAATAACGAAACACGTTGCATTTCCTTTCTACAAAGAATCAAATTCAGCTCTCAAAATTAATGTTTCAGAATAGCGGTTCCACAAATATGTACGATAGTCAGAAATTCCTGCTATTTTCTGAGAAATCGAGGGAGTCCCCCACTGTCTTAATAGCCCTGGGGTTCCCATACCCAAAATTCGACGGAGAAGATTCTATTACTTTTGAGTAAGATTCTATTATCTTTATGGTAATAGACCATGAAATTGCGAATAGCGGTATTAAACCCACATCACCGTAAAAATACTAATTCGGTATGTGCATCACACAACCAAATGGATATGTGTCAACCTCGGCTCTGTTCGCATGTGAAATAATTCGGTTGCTTTCTGTGATCACTAAGATTGTATAAAACTTTTACAAGTCGATACGAACTTTTGCTATAGATTCCAAATACCTGGTTCCAATATGGGCCTACATTCCGAATCTGGAACAGATCACAGATTCATCATCTATGGATGCGGAATAGTTTGATCAGGACCAGTTCCCGGATGCGGATCAGTTCACGACTCTAATCCATACCTGGTTTGGACCTGAAAAATGCCATGAGTTTTGGAACAATCACGTTTCAAGGTTACGAAACAAGACCTTGAATAAGAATCATGAGTTTTATTATTGTATACTATTTTCCATCCGTAACGCCTTCAAACTATTTTATTTGAGGAGATATCTATTTTTACGATCTTCAGTCACGGTTTTCGTTATGTCATTATCGTTTTTTACGAGAACTAGCTCACAATTTATGAACATTATTCGTGAACCAAATATCGACTCGTGATTTTATCCATAATTTAGAAACAATTTTTACTATCGGACAAGAACCCATTCAAGACGTAATAAAATATCTTGATAATAGTCTAGTTTTCGTGGTTATGATTTAGTTCTCAAAATCAAAACAGCCTAGATATTTTCTCGTAAACAATTTCACGAAACTCGGAAAATAATTCAGGGATACATTCACGTTTCGTGAACTGGTTAAGAAGATACGATTCAAATTCCATAAAGTACTCTTTCATTTTTAAAACATAGTACTTAATATGTGCATGATACTAAAGTTTTAACCACAAGAGTCATTTATTCTTGGTGGGACTCGTTGTCGGTTTTGCCCACTGTTGCTAGTGGAACCTGCCATCTACTTTCTCCCTTGCTCGTATGTACGTCCTTGTCGTCATCGTAAGAACAGTTTTGGTTTTTATTGTTGGTTGCTTTCTGTGTTTTCGTTATTACTTCTCAGGTATGTTCGGTGTTGGTTTGGGAATCCTGAGGAATATTATTTATCCGGCAATTATTTCGAGTAATGTGACTCGCGTCCATGATATCACCATTTTTATATTAATAGCCGTAATTTCGCCCCGCCTTATCGCATTTTTTTTTTTCAAAGTTGTTCGCGTAACCATGAATAATATTTTACTATTTTGTGAACTATTTTACGAGCACGGATATTGAATCGTGTCTAATATATAATAAATCATGAATTAACTAAAAGTATTTCTGAATAATATGCCGAATTCGAGAAATAATTTACGAAAAGATATCTAGACTGTTTTGATTCTGTGAACTAATTGACAACCACGAAAATCAGAGCTTGAACAAGATGAAATAAATCTTGAGGCAGTTTACGTCGTATAGTCGAACTCGGAATAATGTTCCTAAATGCATGAAAAAATCACGAAATTATCTTTTGATTTATGTTCATAAATTTATGAACTAGTTCGCGTATAGAAAATCGATTTTATAATGACATGATTGAAACCGTGAATGCAGTTCACAAAACAAGAACAAATATCTCCACTAATAAAAGAATTATGTAGGCGTTACTGAAGGGAAAGTGAACATAATTAAAAAACAAAAGATTTTTGTTCATGGTCCGGTTGTCGTATGGTGAAAACAGAATTGTACCAGAGTTATTGAACTTTATTTACGATTTTGTGTACGTTCAAACATACCGATGAGGTTGAGGGGTGCTCAAATCTAGAAGAGCAGTGAACATCAAGCAATTACCTGAAAAGCGTAAAAAATTGATACAAATCGCTAATACATAGTAATCGATTGCAGAAGAGCTCTGAGAGGAAATAGTTACCATTTACGTAAGCCTACAACTCAATTTTTAATTATATTTTTTGGAATTTTTTTTTCTCGAACTCGAGCAAAAAAATCAACACGTAGTTTATAAATTGATTTACGAAAGTGTAATATTATAAATGATTAAAGTTGAATTTTCGTATGAATACTTTTTTAATCAATGAATGGATTATTTTTGATAAAGGCCATTTTTTTAATATTTAGGATCATGTGTGCAAGATTTTGTTCAAAATTCAGAGTGGATCATGCAATACTTCAAACCGACAACCGTGGCAAAATATGGCAATGAATTATGCTTCCTCACCGACCATGCTTCTAGACTCGATAGGAACACCCGTCTCCTAACAAGAAGAAGGCAAAAGATTCTTCATATTTCCTTTCGTTCGTGCACATATGAGCCTGCTTGGTTTTAGTTTTCATTTTATGTACAAAGCTGATTTACTCTAGAATATCCAACCGTCTTTGAATTCGCAATTCTTTCGGTTCTTTCAATCATCAATTTGCCGATTGCACTGGTTTTGCACATTGTTGTAGAAGAACAGGCCACTTTTGTTAAAAAGAGCAACATCAGTGCAATTCACTGCTCCGGGGTTTTTCAACGAAAATCGTCATTAGCTATCGTTCGCTTTGCTTGATTGTGGCCCTGGATTCTAGATTGATTTAGCTGCATTAGTTAACGGCACGTTCAATATACCAGTATTATACGAATAAATTTTAATGATATGAATGATCTTTTCCAAAGGCGTCAACTTCTACTGTTACATTTGATCCCCTGGATAAAAATAATAGTGTTATTAGATAGCATTAGTTCTGCAATCGGTTGTGAAGTTTGTCGATACAGAATGTCAAATTTTCTGCATAACACTTTTTATTACTTTAAAGTTTCGGCTTTTTCACGTTAAGAAAACTAAGATCAAAAAACTTTATAAGGAATGATGATCAAATTATATCTAAGAAAGATTGACCGTTAAAATTGTTTTTTATGAAATCTGGTTTACAGTCCATTGTGCACACATATTATACAAATTTATTATTGAGTAACTCAAAAGTCGATCACAATAAATCCCGTCTTACCATTCGAAATAACATTTCCCTAACACAAAAAGGTAACACAAATACTCCCTAATTTCTCTTTCAGTCCGGACGATCCGAACATAAATAGATAAGTGGCAAACTGTGGCATGAGCACATTATTTCAAAGACACAAACCCAACAAAAACCACGAACCACGTGGTTACTAGAGTGGGTGGTATTCGGCAGCGGTACACGCTCTCGGTGGCTCTGACAGAGGAACATAGATGTGCTCGTAAATTAGCAATGGGAATTGTATGTAATCCAAATTCGGGACAAACGATGCACTTGCGGTGGGTAATAAAGTGCAATCGAGACCGGGAGATAAGTGGGTTGTGTTTTATTCTGTGTTTTATGTAACAATAGCACAGGCATCCAGCCAGCGTTAAAGTGCTAAAGAGTGCTTCGCTAGCTGGTTTTTGTTAAATTTTCTAGGACATTTAACGTTAAACCGTCAACGGTAGTAAAAAGGGTGCTGCTTCCTTGAGAGACAATGTATCATACGAGCTACATTTCCAGTTGATCAAATGAGTGAATTGTGTATGACGCGTCGAGCTCAAAACGGACACTATCTATGTAAATATATAAATTGAAGCCTACCAACCGGCAGGAAATAGAGAAAATCTTGTAACATATACGCAACAACGCAAAAATAAACTAGACAATTTACAATAGAAAAAAGTGAAGTGAAAGGAAAGAATCTCAATTGTCAACAAAACGACTTGAGTGTTGGATGTAGAGTAATGAATGGAAATGAAACCATAAAAAAACACATAATGTACATTTTTCGCAGAAGGATATAAACGAGGTCAAAGTTTTAGAGAAGGTAAAACATTCTGATACAAACAGCCCTTGCAGACGAAAAGAATTTAATGAAATTACGAATTGTTTTGTAAAATAATGAATAAAAATCAACAAAAAAAAGGTGGAATAAACTGTATCACGAGAAAATGTTTAATAAAAATTTAATGAAAATAACGATAAACAATAGTGTTTGATATTACTTTCCGTTGTTTATGTCACTGACAAGAGATTGGATATCGAAAACAGCAGGTAAGTTGAGTGATTGAGTAAAGGTTAAAAAAGTAACGCCAGTGCTGAAAATTCCTTCACTTTTTACGCTATCATCCCAGATAGTTTCAGTTTCTAACATAACTAAAAATGACGAACCTAATACACGTTTATGAATTTCTGCCATTTTGCCTGGACTTTTCATCCTATTCAAATTTTAACAATACATTAATAATTCTCTCGCAGTCCATTTTTTATGCGAAGTATTTGAAGTATTTCAAAGTCTACAAAGAAAACACTGTGCTCAACAGTACACTCGTCTTTTTCTTCTTCTAGGGAAAGCGTCGAAACTACCGAGAACACGAATGTTGAACGCGGCATGCCTTATACGGTGATGACGATGATGATTGCGATCATTCCATATTCACTGCATTGCGACAATCTTGATGTATCACGTGCTGGGTAGGGATTCAGAATCTCGCCTCGTTGAAATTGAATAGATGGAATATAATTTGTAGATAGGCTGGCAAACGATCCTTGGCTACCGGAAGAAGCACTCTATCCGGTGGTAAAAGATTCGTGTTGAAGTTATGATTGGGATGACGGTTTTAATTATGAATGGAGCTACTGGCGCTGGAAGTTGCGATTGGAGAAATTGGCCGGCGGGCAACAATAGCAATCGATTATTGTTGCAGGGGGTCTCCGATCAGGTGGAAAAATATTGTTGTTATTGTTGCTGTTTTTAATAGTAGTATTCCGGTTTCTAAATATTTGTTCTCTTTTACGCCTTCTAGCCTTATGCGCCTGTTTTTGTGGATTCCATCGATTGATTGGCCACATTGTTTAACGAAAATTACTATTTTTCCTTAATTCCTTGACCAATTTCTTTCATAACGCATTGCACTGATTTTTATAGACCAACTTAAGCCGAAAATATGAAAAAAGTTTATAATTGATGCTATGTATGGAAAATTTTCCATATACAATTTTGACACGTAATACATATTTTGTCATCAATACACACTTACGACACGTGTGAGTGCAACTTTTGTTTACATTCCAGGCGAAAATTCTCATTATGGTGAACCGATCTTTGTTATAATTGAGAGATTAACACAGAATAGATAGAAACATCAATTGTTTTCTCTGAATTATTTCTACCATTCATAAGTTTCAAAATATTCAATCTCAAACTTTTTAAATCTATTTTCTCGACGATATCTTATATTCTACAAGGTAATTTGTCATGCGAGCTTCGTTAATGGATTCTCGAAGATATCAGAGAGAATAGGAAGATAGACGAATAGTGAAAATTAGTCAAAACGGCAATACTCCCTTTATGATGATTTCAACACTCGCATTTTGGCAACCACTTTCACAGGCAGCACTTTAAATGACTCCTATTATATTTAAAAAAACATGTTATGGTGATCGTTGGTTTTGTTTTGCATATTATGTGAATTTCGAATCAAAGAGATCAAATAATTGTAAGGCTTGTTTTTACTAATGCATATACTCTAGAATGCACCGTACAATCACAATTTGATTAAATTCTGACGAAAATTTAGGTTTCTTTTTGTGATGGATGTACACTACTTATCTCCTCCAACTCAGGCATGAATAATGCTTATTTACTATAAACGATTGGTCTGCTTAATAAGATATTTATGGTTTCACAATATTTGTCTGTCTCCCTATTCTCCGTGGAAGATATGTGATTTGCAAATTTAAAACCTATTTTAATCCACCTAGGGGTGCAACTGTATTGAATATCTTCGACATGTTTCTTTTCAGATGGAAGGACAAATCTAACAATAATATTTACAATTTAGCATTATAGCTGTCAAATGTTAGCATATAGTTACAGATAATCATGTACTGCCAATCATTATTTTCTGTTTCTTTAGCGCGAGAGAGTATTTTTTATATTTCGAGATTACTAGTAGTAATTACTACCGATCGTGAAGCTACCTGTCAAAATTATTAATAAATGATAATTTATACGTATTTAAAAGCACTGCTGTTCAATGTACAATACATTATTTGTTTTATCACTGTGACTGGTGCAGCATACACTAACGAATTCACACCGTTTATTGACCTAGTAGAAAGCTCTAAACATTTCACATTGATTTTCTACTCCGTACGACTTTCTTTTTCACAGCCGAATGTGGTCTACGAACGTTCAACTATTTCTGAAGTGAAGTCAAAAACAGTTTCAAGTTGATAGATTCCACATTTATTTTTACAAAAACAAGCTGAAGGGTATTCTATTTCACTCCAATTACGCCTCCGGCATTACCCACCCTTCTGTTTTAGCGTGGATGTAGTAAATAGTTACAGGGCAATAATAAACCACTTTTTCTGTTCAACGCACCAATTCGCTAAAGTTTTGTCCGCTAAATTTTGCACCATTGTGCAGCCGCAATGAAAAGCATAACCAAGGGCTTTGTTATACTTCATTAAATATATTTAATTGGCTTCACCGCGAGTAATTTTGAAAGTTAACTACCTACAGTAAGCTTGAATTACAATGAAGCTTTGAAGCGATGTAGTCAACTGCTACTTGAAAGGCGTTGTTCTCCACCCCAAGACAAAGCATTCCTTCCGCCAGGCTGAGTTCCCAGAAAATACAATCTACTGGAACGGTTTATTTATGGGGGAGAATAGTACCTTTTAGAGACGGCAGATGACTGCACAGCTTCAAAGTGGCATTATATTTCTGCCGGTCAGTTGTATTTTAATCCTAATAATACACGATTATTTCTTCATCCTTCATTATCCTTGCTCGCAGGCTCCCTCAAATACTGATTACAAACGATTCGAGTGATAAGCGAAATGCCTAGCATGTTGAAAATTTGCAAACATATTTGAAAAGCTCAAATCATCAAATAATCGTTGAAATTGGCGCATAATGGCACGCGTGTGGGTCAATTAGTGAAGCGGCTCGTCACTGCAGTACTAAATTGGCGGATAAAGTCCAGTTCGTAATTCTCGTTCAAAACAATGGATTACCAAATGTATTGCCATATGAACCACGAAAACTGCAGAAATTCGAGAAACCTTATCTTATATCCAAAAACTTCTGGAAAATGCGCAGTTTCTGGATAAAACTTTAATATTCACAAGGAAAGCAACATAATGTGAATTAGGATGATGGGACATTTTTATTTCTGGAATTCACGCCAAAGTAAGAAAATCTTTCTCTTGTGCATCTCGTCAATGCAGTAGACATTTACTTCGGCAAATCGCCTGAAGATTTTCACAAATTTGCTTTTGAATATACGCGTCGAAGTCAAAATACAAGATATTGGCGTAGTAGAAATATTTTGAAGAAATTTGAAAAAAATTGAAAAAAACAAAAATATGCCAAATATTTTTAATGGAATTCTCAAAGTTTCATTTGTAAAACTTATCTTGTGAGAATATTTCATTACAGTGAAAATTGGTGACAGACCTCGACACCTACCGGGTAGCTCATTGTGGTGGCTAGGTCTACCGCCGAGGACTATAACGAGTAGATCGCGACGAAGCTGGGAACTAAACGGCTCCTGATATCGTCACAAAACTGGGAGCTTATTGATTCAAGAAATGAACATCGATACCGAGAGAAATTCCGCCACATTCTGTAGTCCTTGACTGACAGCGAACATGGACGACACGCGAGTGTGCGAGAAGTATCCATAGCGACCACCAGGCGATTCGCTATCGCATCGGCCAATGGAACACTGCTGCATCACGAAGGAGGACGACCGGCAAGCTAAAGTGGAAGGCGAAAGTCTTTATCAAAAACCTTTTCGTTGAGTCACTTCGGCGAACAGCGGAATCAAGTACGTTGATGCGGCCAATCTAACAAGACAGCTTGTGACGTTACAATGCCACGAAAAGTTGATTCATGCAGTAGATGGTTAAATGAGTAGCTCAGTACGCTACACGCTGCTTGTCTTAGAGCCAGAAGGCGGCCTCAGAGAACCAGATCAGAGAGTAAGAGAGGTGTGCAAGCGACGTTTCGAGAACCTAGGGACGCTTTAAAAAGCTTAGCAAGCCAGTTTGTCATAAGTAGCTGTGCTGAGTAGTAGACTCCAATCCCTGGGACACGAGTACTGAGTAGTCATGACGAAGATGAGGGCCCGTTGACACCAGCTGAAATATCCCTGGGTAAGCTAACGATAATCGTTGAGTCTCTTCTCGAAGCACGATCCAACTACCTTCGACGGTGATCTGTATTCGCTGAACCGCTTTGGAATTGATAACCAACAACACACACCACCAATACCTCCACTTCTCCAAGTGTCTCAATCATCACTGTTAGTGACACGTCGTCCACGAAACGAACGATTTTCACTTTCCCGAGCAGCCGCAGTGTTAAGACCGCATCCCGTTCCAAAGAGTTGGACCGAGAATGGATACCTGAGGAACGCCCGCTGCGTCTCGCATTGACTTCTGCCTTTCGCTCGTCTCGTACAGTAGTACTCTACTTTGGAAGTAGCTCCTCAGGATCTGGCCTATTCTTCTGTGCCGCGCTGCGGCATTGGCCTATACGAGGCTGGATCGCCAGGACTTCCCTGACTGTGGCAGCAACACCAGCTTCTTTACCTTCCACATTTCGCGGAAATTTCCATCACCTAAACACCTCTTCAGTAGCATCCTGAACATGTCCGGATATGCCAGGATCGCAGCTTTCAGCGCCACGTTTGGTATTCCATCCGGACCGGGAGATTTCTTTGATTGCAGTCGCATCGACGCTTCTTTGAGTTCATCGTTAGTCGCTTGCCACTCGGCTGTGTTTGCTCCTTCTTCTTTGTCGTACGGTGTCGGTGACTAGTTAGTTGGATCGTGCTTCGGGAAGAGACTCAACGATTATCTTTAGCTTACCCAGAGATATTTCAGCTGGTGTCGACGGGCCCTCATCTTCGTCATGACTACTCAGTACTCGTGCCCCAGGGATTGGCGTCTACTACTCAGCATAGCTGCTTATGGCAAGCTGGCTTGCTTAGTTTTTTAAAGCGTCCCTAGGTTCTCGAAACGCCGCTTGAACTCCTCTCTCACTCTCTGATCTGGTTCTCTGAGGCCGCCTTCTGGCTGTAAGACAAGCAGCGTGTAGCGTACTGAGCAACCACTGAGGCACGTGATAGCATCGAAGCGTGCACTGCAGCAATTGGGAGTGAAAATCGACGACCGGTTGAGCTTTAACAACCATGTTGATTACACCTGCGAAAAGTTGGTCTGTTATCTAGTGTTACGTCATCGATACTGCGCAATGGGGTTCCATCCTGGGGTACGATGCTGAAAACCAGGCGAAATCTTGAAAAACTCAACAGGACGTTCCCGCTGGTGGTCGCACGATTGCGTAATGCTCTACCCCATTTGGCATAATGTGATATGGCATAATGCCATTTGGCATAATGCCATATGGCATAATGCCATATGGCATAATGACCATTTGGCATAATGGCTATTTAGCATAATAGTCAGTTGACATAAAGGTGATTTGGCATAATGGCAATTTGGCATAATGACCATGTGGAATAAAGATCATTTGGCATAACGCCATTTGGTATAACGCCATTTGGTATAACGCCATTTGGCATAACGCCATTTGGCAGAATGCCATTTGGCATAATTCTATTTGGTATATTTTTTATTTGTTAAAGTGAACATTGGATTAACA
Source organism: Topomyia yanbarensis (assembly GCF_030247195.1). Taxonomy (NCBI): domain Eukaryota; kingdom Metazoa; phylum Arthropoda; class Insecta; order Diptera; family Culicidae; genus Topomyia; species Topomyia yanbarensis. Next base: position 48,599,173 of record NC_080671.1, on the reverse strand, counting down.
ACAAATTATCATCTAAGGGGTTCATTCTAATTATGTAAATTTTAAATAGAAATTTTGACATCTTTCTATTTATGATTGTGGTCGCTTTGAAATAACACTTTATGTCCTCCGTTTATTGTAGATATCACCAGTCGAGCAGAGCAATGTTTCGAAAAACTGCTGTCGTGCTTTCTGTCACGACATTCCCAGTAACGCGTTTTTTCTACCTGTATTGAAATATAGATATTGGTAATGAAATTCAAAGCTACCACGTGATTCGTACAACGCAACGTGCTCTGTGAGATAACCTCACTTATTCTCGATTATGTAATATTCGATCCAACTTACCGGCTATCTGTTCTCGTAAAACAGGTATCCTTTGAATACTAAAATGTCTTTGCCTTTGGATGATTTTAAAATTTCTACCTCTGGAACATTTTAAACTGTATCATCCTGAACATCACTATGGTCGCTATGTTCACTATTCGACATTTTCCACAAGCTACACCACGCACCACACGATGTATAACAATGATCGATAGACTGCAGATACCTTGTGGTTTACAGAAACTGAACGCAGTGGTACTCAGAGAATTTATAAAACAATAGCTAATTATTCCTGAGTGCCTTCTCTCTCCCCAAATGACTATCTTAACACTGTTGTTGTTGTTGAATAATTCTCTTACGACTAGATAAATAGCATCGAGAAATAGTGTGTAAGGTTATTAGAATTTGTCATTCGTAAGAAAAATCAATACAACAGGTTTATTTGAAATCAATACGGTTTAGCCTATATATTTTAACTAGCAGTGATAATAAAATTACAAAATGAAAAACCCGTTAAACACATTGAACGAATTTTATCGTAATCATGAGTATTCGGATCATCCATTTTTCACGGTTCAAGATGTGTGTGGTCCATCTTATTTATGGCCGCAATACATAGAAAAGGTAATAATATCAAACACGTTTCAGTATAGGGAGAGATGGCAATTGACTACTTTTTTCTATGTAAATGGCGTTCGTAGTTCTAATACCTGGTTGAACTTTATTATTAGGTTTAAGGAACCTCATTCATTCGATATGAGAAAGAACTAATTTCGTTATTTGAATATTTTAGTAAACCAGGTTGATCGTTCTTGGACCGTCAATCACCATTCTCCTTGCTCTCATAACGCATAGGCATTCTCCTGGTTTGCGCACATTCAGCAAATGCGGGGTGCTAATTGTTTTTTTTTTATTTCGTTTATTTAACACGGCTCATAGCGGTAGCTTAACGGAGCCGTGGATCTTTTATACGTTTACAATACATGTAAAAATAAAAAATACAAACAAGAATTAATTAATTGGATCTCATGCGCGCAACTTTTTATTGCGAGCGAAGACCTTTTTTCGCGAGGTCTGTTGGCAAACAGCGTTAGGGGGGGTCATTTAATTCTCTCTTGTTTTTCACGTCCCGGTCGAAGCTGGCTTGGTGTCCGGGATCACATGTTCTCCCTTGCTTCTTGCACTTATTGTTGATCACTGTAAATCCGTCGTCATTGTTATTGCATTCGTTGCCGAAGTTGCTTACAGTTGCTTTTGGGCTGCTGGATGATTCTTTTGCGGTTGTCATTATGGTCTGAACAGCTGCCACAAATTTGGCCACCGTTTGTGGTTCAGGCATTGGTATTGAAAACTCTGTTTTAGGTTGGTTTGCCGTAGATGAGTTGGCAATCGGTTGAGATGCATTTTCCTCTGCATCTTCCGCGCAAGGTTGTCCATGATGAGCTGTCTGATTACAATGCTTGCACGTAGGAGTTTGCCCCTCATGGGTGCATAGCGTAGTTTGCATAATTGTAGTTCCGTGAGTGAGTTTTATTGCCAAGTAGGAGGGTAAGTAGGGGCCTTTCAACCCGCATCCTCACTACAAAAACGCCGTTAGGAGTACCCGGGAAGAAGTTTCTCCAAGAATCAGGTGTAACGGATTCTACTTCTCCGTATTGCGACATGCATTTTGCAATTGGCTCAGGAGGGGTACGGTGTGATAGGTCATATAACCTTACATCTATATAATCATTCTCAATGTATACGGGAATCTTAATTCCAACGTTGTCACTTTCAACCACGTGTTTTAAGTTGTTCTTCAAAACGAAACGCTCGGCTTGTGCTAACGTGTTGAATGATATTAATTATTATTGCGAAGATGATGATACTGAAGGTACAAGACATCAGCAAGCCTAAGTTGCATTTTTACCTTCAGAAGGTATTCCACTTCACTAAAACTCGGTCGTTTTAAATTTAAAGTCAACGACCGCTGCGTTTGGTCAGAGTAGAGCTTTTTCATTAACTTTACTCATGATGACAAGAATAATCCGATATTTCCTTTGATCTCGAGACAATGCACACTAGATCGAGAGGCCTGTTCACTTGGCTCGATTGTACGTCTGACTGCGGCAGAAGTAGAAAATAGACTGGGGTGCTAATTGGTTATGCCAAATCACTCTTATGTCAAATGGTATTATGCCAAATGGCATTATGCCACATGGCATTATGCTAAATGACCATTATACTAAATAACCTTTATACCAAATGAGTATTATGCCAAATTGCCATTATGCCAAATGATCATTATGCCAAATAGCGTTATGCCAAAGGGCACTATGCCAAATGACATTATGCCAAATGAGATAGAGCCGTGTACAGAATAATATCTTCGGAGGCAGTATGCGTTATCGCCGAGATGATCCCCATTTGCATCACCCTGGCGGAGAAGATCAAGTGCTACAATCAATGAAATGCAAGAAACGTAAGGGAGAGATAATAATCGATTCATTGTGGGTCAAAAGAAAGCACGGAGAGATGACCTTCCACCGGAAGCAGCTCCTACACTGATAGAAAATATTCGTAAATCGTTCGAAATTAGTTTCGTACAGAAAATTTTCATAAAATATGCGAATTTTTCGGTCATATAATAAATTGTTCGTAGTTCTATTGAAACACTTTTATTTTTTATTACGAATTTATCGTGAAACCCACGAAAGGACTTTCGTTGGCTTATTACGAAATGGCTTCATTAGGTAAACGAATTGTTCGCTGCTATATACGAAAGTCTTTATATTATTTACGAGCACCATTCGTCAAACCGTCAACGTCAAAGAACGTCAAAGGAGTTTCTATAGGGGTAGAATATGGAGTCATTGTTGCTATACGTCAGATAATTGTTGATCATCACGACGCACAGTGGCCGGAGGCTGGCCAAAACCTCAAAAATTTATTTTTGAAATATTGATATTTTTCCTAAATTTCTCATGTATTTAATGATATATATATTCAAAATTTTATGATCATTGGATAAGAACACGATTTTTAACACGAGTTTAAACGTACCAAAGTCCGGATTTTTTAATGATTTTCATTTCCGAAACCACCATTGCTCTGTTCACTTCAAATGCATGTTGCTCTTTTGATTTTGATCCGATTTTAGCACAACTAGTTTCATTGTGTAGAGGAACGATAGAACTTGGTTAGTGATTAAAATTTATTTCGTAAATTTGCTTGGAACTATGACTTTTTAGTTTAAATATGTTTAAGGTGGTCAGATCAAAAATACTTTGTTCACTAATGTATTCTGTACAAATTTCGGAATCAGTTCGGAACGGTCACATAGTATACATTCTATAGGAAATAACCTCTACTTTTCGAATATCATGGTCTCGTTCTGCGCCTAGGTGCGCAAAAAGTTTTAAGCAGATTTTGAAGCTTTGTTGCTGATATGGAGACGCATGGTGTTTTGTGTAAAATAGTTGGACAATCTACAGTAAACCAACACGTTCAACAATGGTTTTTAAGTAGTGTTCTTCATTTTTTATGATATTGTTGACATTGGTGAACAGTAACGGAAAATCTATCATGAAAACGGGATCATAGTTATAAGAAAAGTTCAATGACACTGTATGGAAAAATGAATTTAATATTTTACGACTTTTGACATAAAAAATGAGCTCAGCACCTCAAAATTAGCTTAAATTGTGATTTTCAGCCAAATTAGGTAACATTTGAGGTTTTGTCCGACTTTTGTTTGAAGAGCCGCCACTGTGCGACGGTCTCGGTCTGACTATTTAGTAGCCGTATCCGTTCTGACTATTTAGTAGCCGTATCCGTGTCCACCGGTTTCAGGAAGATTTCCTGAACCTCTTTCGCTTTCATTTGATCCGGAATCCGGAGCAGTACGGATTCAGTTGAGCCATCGCGAAATAATCGTTGGTTTTATATGCATAAGTTTGAGTTTTTCTCTGCAGGAGCAATGTCAAAATAATATTCTATTAAATACGAAAAATTCTCTTAGATGAACGAAATGAATTCGTGCAAACAACGAGATTGTTCATAATATACACAAAGATTATTAAAATAAACAAAATATTTCGTTTCATTCACGAAAAATAATGTCGTTTTCAACGACGACATTCGTGCAATGTACACTAAATTAGTAAAATTTACGAAAATTTTCGTTCATCAAACGGCCATTACTTCATACCACAATAAAATCGATTTTGCCAGATCTGTTTCGTTTCTTTAACTAAAAAAACCGGAGTTGTTAAACATCGATCCTAAAAGATCGAATGAAAAAAAAATTCGTGAATGAAACGAAAATACATTTCGTTTCATTCATGAAAAATAATGTCGTTATCAACGATTACATTCGTGCAATGTACACTAATGAAGTAAAATTTACGAAAACTTTCGTTCATCAAGTGGTCAGTTCTTCGTACCATAATTAAGTCGATTTGGCCACATCGATTTTTTTAAATTAAAAAAATCAATACTACCAAACATAGATCCCTAAAGATCGACTGAAATCAACAACAGACTAATAAATACGAACACTTTTCTAGGATAAACGAAATAAATTCGTGCGACCAATGAAATCGTTCAACATATACATAAACATTTATGGAAATAAACAAATTATTTCGTTTCATTCACGAAAAATAATGTCGTTACCAACGATAACATTCCTGCAATGTACACCAAATATGTGAAATTTACGAAAACTTTTGTTCATCAAGCGGCCATTATTTCACATCACAATAATCCCCAATAGAGGTGAGCAGGTTGAAATAAAATCGATTTTGTCAGATCGATCCTTTTATTTAGTTAAAAAATCAATGTTGTTAAAGATCGATCTTAACTTATCGATTGAAAAAATAAAATGCTAATAAATACGAAAACTTTTCTAAGAAGAACGAAATAAATTCGTATGAGCAATGAAATCAGTCGTATAATACATAAACGTTCATTAGAATAAACGAAACATTTCGTTTCATTCACGAAAAGTAATGTCGTTATCAACGATAACATTTTTGCAATGTTATAAATAAGTAAAATTTACGAAAACTTTCGTTCATCAAGCGGCCATTTCTTCGTACCATAGTAAAATCGATTTGGCCAAATCGATTTTTTTTTTAAATTAAAAAAAATCGTTGTTGTCAAACATCGATCCCAACTGAAAACAACAACAGGCTAAAAATACGCAAACTTTTCTAAGATAAACGAAATAAATTCGTACGACCAACAAAATCGTTCTAAATATACACAAACGTTTATTAAAATAAACAAAACATTTAATTTCATTCATGAAAAATAATGTCTTTATCAACGATAACATTCGTGCAGTGTACATTAAATGCGTAAAATTTACGAAAGCTTTCGTTCAGCAAGCGGCTATTCTTGTACATGAAATGAACGAAACCTATTATTTACAATGCACGAAAATACTTCGTTGCAGAAAACAACGAATGAATTCGTGCATTGCATGAACGATTTCATTATATTTACGAATTTATATTATCAGTGTACTGAGCCACAGCTGCTTCAGGAAGTATCTTCAACGGTTCGGATATGCAACGTCACCATTGTGCCCGGAGTGTTAGAAAGTTGAGGAGACACCGGAGCATGTGATCTTCGAATGTCCGAGTTTTGAAGCGACATGCTGGGAGCTACCTAAAACGGGAGAATCGGGCATCAACCCGGATATTGTAGCCTACAGAATGACAAGAGATGTAAAGACGTGGAACGCAGTCAAGAGATGTAGATCATGACCGTCCTACAGCGGAAACGGAACGATGAACGTCGAGCAACGGTTTCGGGAGAGCAATCACCGCCAGGAAACTCTCCGCAGCAATAAGCCAGATCCACTACCGAGCACTGGTCGAGTAGCAACAGAGCACCGAGCATGGGTCGTCGAAACGCCAGTGAACCGGACATCACGCTACATCCAGAATGACCAGACCGACCACCGGTTATTCCGATAGACATATAGCGAAAACCAAACAGGAATATTGGTATTGGGAGAACTTCTTTCGTCAGGGAACTCTCCGTCAACGTAAGCTAGATTCACCGCTGAGGACTAGACTGAGTAGACCGCGGCGAGACACCGCCAGTCGCGCGCCATCGGGGTATCAGTGAACCGGCCTTGCTTAATTGGAATCGCCGAACTGACCTCGGTACCTATCTTATTGGCTCGGTTTCGGGAGAACTTCTCTTGCCGGGGAACTCTCCGTCGGAGTAGATCAGGTCCATCGTCGGCGAGCTGAATGACTCATCAAGGAAGTAGTGCTAGAGATCATCGGCCAAAAAATAGAAATCAGGTTGCGTGCAAGAGTAGTTGTATTAGCGGATCGGGGTGGCGACCCAAACCAAACCCGTTCCCTGAGTTGTTGGTTTTTGTACATACATACATGCGAATATTATATATATATATATATATATATATATATATATATATATATATATATATATATATATATATATATATATATATATATATATATATATATATATATATATATATATATATATATATATATATATATATATATATATATATATATATATATATATATATATATATATATATATATATATATATATATATATATATATATATATATATATATATATATATATATATATATATATATATATATATATATATATATATATATATATATATATATATATATATATATATATATATATATATATATATATATATATATATATATATATATATATATATATATATATATATATATATATATATACAAAAAATACTCATATCCCCCCCACCGATTTTTTTTACTACGCTACTGATATTCACACTAAAATATAATGTCAGTTAACATACAGTTCGATTGGGAAGACATTCAGCACGCTCCATAATAACCCCTGAAGTAATTGAATCTCCATTTGATTACTTATATTCTGGCATAAACACACAGACCGCCAACTTGCCCCGGGCCGGAGTAAGTAGGCAGGTTTTCCGCGTCCCATATTTTTGTCTATAAAAACAAAGACAATGAAACAAACACAATGATAAAATTAAGAGATGTTGCCAAACGTCTGCCCTTTCTGCCCACATGCTCTATTTTGCAAGATCTACCAACATATCGATCATATCGATACACACAATGCACGCAATGTTTACGATAAAAACAACGACACTTTTCGTTGGGTATCTATAGCTCAGTGCACATGAACCAAGTGCACCAGATAACTGTGTATTGTTCAACTTTTTTTTGTTTGCTATGAAAACTTTTCCTGGCCAGTATCGTCGGTGGCACCAAATAGACTGATTTTGTTGTAATTTGTTGAAATGAGTCAAGTATCAATTAAGTGGATTTAAGTGATAAAATGTGACAACCAATCCACAAATGACACAATACATTCCATCTTATCCGTACAAGCACACATACGGGTACGACCCGTAAATCATAATTTTCAGTAACGAAAATATTGAACTAAACTTTATCCCACAACGTGGCAGAAATTTGCAAAGTAGCAGTTTTTACCAATCAAGCTGCTAATTTGAAAATCGCTACTTTGTCGCTTGGGAAAAATGCCACCCAGAATGTCGGCGTTTGGTCTGAACAAAAAAAAATCGAATTTAAAAATTATTCCGGTGAAAAACTTTTCCCGGTTTATTCCCTCCGTCACACCCCTCTGCCTTCCGGTATGATTCGTCACTGCATCCCGTGCCAATCGAAATCAGAGGGTTTTATTCGTAAAAGTTTCAGCCAGTTTTGCGAGTTCACGGTGAATTATTTCCATTTTAATTTGGACGGCCAAAAACCAATCTGTGTTTTTGTAGGGTAATCGGCACCATTTGATGCTATTCGGTCATTATATAGTGATTACCATTTACTGATGTGTAGAGTACTAGAAAAAGCTAACAATACGAATAGTTATGAATTGATTAGTTGGGAAACGATAGGAAAAAAAATTCAGTTCAAATCCGTTCATCGCCCATAATGAGGGATGCAAAAAAAAAATATGGCGGTACGCCCGGTTGCGTTTTCAACTTGAATGAACTCAAACGGAGGCCTGAGTTTTGCTGAAAGAGCTATTAGTGTTTCGAACCGCGGCACAGTGGGCGGTGCATTTGGGTACTGCACACCAGGCAGGCAGCGGAATGGATGCCCCAAATGCTGCTGCCGAAAGAGCTCGTCAAAAGTGCAATCAGCGGGCAATCAAATTGAACTTCGAAGTGCTTTCGAATTGAAGTGAAATTATATGCGCTGGTATAATTTCACACAGCATTCCAGGAAGGTGCAATAGTGATTGTCTTTCCTGCCGTCCGAGTCCTATTATTTGTGTTCAGTTATCGTTTTGTGAGGAATAGCTTTCTGCTATTGTTTCAAACCTTTCAAGTATCTTCAGAATCTATTGAACGAGCTCAATTGAAAGAATAAAAAATGTTCATATCAAATATTAGGTTATGAGCAGAGAGTCTGATCTGAGAATCTCCAGGAAATATAACACATGTATGTGCATTTCATAAAGAACTGAGCGAAGTGTCTGGCAAGCACCACTTGCATCCTTTCCATGCCGTCGGTTGCATATGTGAAACTGGTAATTAGAGTAGTGCAAATGCTGCAAGAAAAACACAGCATTGCATTCATTTTTCATTGCGATTTCCTCTCAACTATGAGCATGTACGAACACATACACTAATGCTGAGGATGCTGTTTCACCAACCCCTCTCAGCCATCGCTTTCACGACATGATAGATTAGGCAAGAAGTAGCATTTCTATCCTCATACATACACACTCACACCAAAAACGGATTGTTCCCGAAAGCGACTATTGCCAAAAGACGACAGTGCAATTATTGTGAATTATTTATGACCTACCGGCATGAAGCTGTACCGCTTCTGAATGCTCTCTAGCAGTGGCAAAGTGTGCTGCACAGATGCACTCCACCGGTTCCTGCTAGGCGGAACCTATTACCGGCACCGAGGGTTTATTCTTTTCCGACAAAGCACTAGCGTGAAATGGAATCGTTTTGAAATAAGCCAAACAGGCGATGTGGTAGCGCTTATTACATCTTGCGGCATTTCTGTTTGCTAAATTAATGACCGAAGAAAGACACTCGCTTTGCGTCGTGAGCGTGCGACTAAATTATGCAGCACCCCTCTTTACTACCCACGAGTCGGGGTCGAGCGGTGGTGCTGTGGGTTATCGTGGAGGATAAAGCTTTCGCGTGATAAATTTTGTCGTACCTTTTAACTTATATTTATTTGGAATTTTCAAAAACATTTTAGCCAAAACCAAATTTTTTCCATCACCATAAACTCTAAGAATTAAAAACAAAATTGCGATACATAATGACGGAAATAAATTTAACAAAATCACAATTGTGGGAATGATCCCAGAAATTAGACAGCTTCTAATTGCCTTGGTGCAAAGTATGTGACTTTTCGTAACCTATAGAACACTTTTCGTTATTTTAAACAAAGACTTGTTTACATTTCATTTATTGACATTGTTCATTACGGCAACTTAACGGAAATGTGGGTCTTTTAAATATTAACAATATGTAAAAATAACATTAATAAAAAGAAATATTATTAAGTGTCTTTCGTATCTCGTCCATGCAACTTTCTATTGCACGTAGAGAGGAAACATTTGGCTGCTCACCTGCTGCATCTTGGTGGTACTTTATTTTTTCTTATTCACGTCGAGCCAATCGAGCATGATGTCACATAATATGTTTTCTTCGGTACTGTGATTACGGTGATAATCATTTTACTCTTTCCTTATGTTATCGAGTGCAGTAACAATATTTTTTTTTGTAACACCAAGAGCTATTCGCATAAGTATGAAAGCACATCATATCTTCGTATTCGTTTTGCTCTTCGTACATGTACAATTCTCACGACGTCAACAACAAAGCTATTAAACTAGAGCTTGATCATTTGCATGGAATGTCAGTGATTTCTTACTGAAATAACAGCAGACAGTTTCCCAGCTTTCGTGTCCTTCAAAATTACACAACCCCAAAATTAAATATCCTGTAATTCTTGTGCAAATATTTATTTTATTTTTCTATAAGTAGTTTTGAGTTCTTAAAAAAGAAGAATGATTCTGTTAAGCAATAGCTTTAAGCTTTTCGTGCAAAAATCATTTACGTTTGCTCTGCAGCAAAAAAAAAGAAATTGAGAAAATGAATGTAATATCAGTAATTTATCTTTACACGCCTTACAATTTTTAAGATAGTCTCCCACGGATCACTGATCATAAATCTGACTCAAAATATATTGTAATTTCAAGATATACTGGTCTCATCGCACAGTGGCACCTGTTCCTATAAAGATGTGTGGCAAAATTATAAAAATTGATTTATGGGGCTAAAAATTGGTATTTTAACTAATTTTAAGTCGCTGAATCCATTTCTGCTATCGGTTATGAAAGTCCATAATTCTTTTTTTCAACTGCGCATATGTAAAACAATTTAAAGACATCAAAGAGTTAATATACACGTTAATAATAGAAGCCAATCGCATCGAATAGCAGAGATGATTGACGAAACTAGTTAGAATCACTATTTTTTTAAAAGAATATGATGTCGTTTGGGCAACCAATTCGTAAAAAGACCTATGACCTACAGGACGTCTCCATAACAGTCGAAAAAAGAATTATAAAATTTGAACACTGATAGCTGAAATAATTTCATTGAACCGAAATTAGTTGAAAAACCCAATTATTAGCCATATAAATCGATTTCAATAATTTTGTCACTTTTTATGGAGAGGTAGTGTGTCGTCATTGGAATTAAGTTGCTCACCGATGATGCTAGCAGTTGATTCTTGGATGCTGTTTTTGTAGTTGTTATTATGGCGTAAAAAGCTACCACAAATTTGGTAACCAAGTAAGTAATGGCAATTAATAGTATTGAAAATTGTGTTTAGGATTGGTTTGGTTTGGTTGTGATGCATTTACCTCAATATCTTCCGCACAAGGTGCGGCCGGTCCGTTTGGTTGCAGTACTTGCACGAAGGTATCTGTTCTTCGTGGGTGCATAGAGTAGTTTGTTTAAGGGGTTATATCACCGCAGAATTTTTAAAAAATCGTTGTTTATTGATCTGAAATATGCTTTAGGGTCTTGAAAATGATATACCAAATAACCACAGGCGACAATCATTGCTAAATGTTTATACTTTCAATTCTGCCGCAACGCCTCTTATGTATACTCCGAGCGCATTGAAAACTTCAAACCGCGTTTTTCGCGTTTCTAAATATGTACAAGAAAGGATTTGCTCAAATTCAATTTAGTTCGTCTGCTAGAGCCCATCAAACTACCAACTATCAATTTTCAAATGATGCTGATAAAATCGGGTCGAAAAGCTGATAAAATCGGGGGTGGCCAAAATTGGGGGCTGATAAAATCGGGTGCTTTTTTTATAATTAATATTTTTGTTTAGGCCCAAATGCGGTAGCTCGACGAGGCCGATTGTTTGTTTTTTTTTACAATAAATAAAAAAAAACAGCTACGTTAAATTTTTGGTCTCGTTCAGGCGAAGCTTTCTGCTGCGTGTTGAGATCCTTTTTCTAGAGGGCGAAATATTGCCAGTGTTATCCACTGCAAGTTGAGGTTCATTTCGTTTGTCTTCTTTCGCGTTATCGTTCACGTTCATTTGAGTTTTCCTTAACAGTTTCTACGCAAGGTTTTCCGAGGTGCAGCTTCTTCGTGCAGAACTGGCACGTAGGAATTTGCCTTGGGTACGTGACTAGTGATGTCTGTTGAATGAGAGCATCGTCCCTTCCTAACACTGTGAAGCTTAAGTAAGAGGGAATTAGCTTGGTCACACGCATTCTCACCACACGAACACCGTTAGGGATGCCCAGGAAAAAAATCCTCCATGTATCATGTGTAACGGAGTCTACTTCTCCGTATTTTTGCAAGCATTTTTTAATCGCGCCGTCAGGGGTACGCGTAGCCAAATCATGGACCCGAACTTCTGCAGCTCCGTTCTCGATGTATACGGGAATGCTATAGGGTGAAGTGCCTATTTTCACCATACTAAGGAGGGCGCCTCACTGAATCATTAATTACTCGGCCTACAAACAATGGAATGCGTAAAAACTGTCATCAACAGCTTTGCTTCGTTGTTAAGTACCAAGATAATAACATACTTGCGCTGAAAACAGTGAAATTCTTGTGTTTGAGCGTAACGAAAACACGAATCGAGTGCCCCTATTGTTGCGCTACCATTTGACTCAATGCGTTAAACAAAGATGGCAGACACTGCTCTAACCAATGGCTTCAAATGGGTAACGTGATAATAGAAACATAGCGATAATGGGCTCATCACCCTATTTAACATTGCCGCATTCGGCGGTGTGCCGCATGTTGTTTCGCGAGGCAAATGACTCAGCTTGGTTAATGTTGTTGAACGAAATCAGCACGCAATGTTTGATATGATGCATTTGTAGGGTTTTCACTTCAGCCAGATTGAGTTCCATCTGCACTTTTAAAAACTGTTCCACTTCCCGAATGGCTGGTCTTACGGGGCATTTTGAAAAATCAACAGCAACCCAGTTCGGCCGCATCTGGGTTGCTTTTTGCTGGGAACCGTCACTCATGACTATATCGCACAGTAGGTATAGGCTATTGTTATATGGACTGCTTGTGTGATAGGCACCGATTGATTTTTAGGTAGAATTGACTGTTTCACTTGCGCGGAACGATTTTTTGCTTCTGCTCAGGGCGAGATGTGAAGACAAACTGAAAATCGGGTGCTGATAAAAGCGGGTGCTGATAAAATCGGGTCTTCACTGCATCACTTTTTCTTCAAAATGTACGTAAAACTTCGGTCACAAATCAAAACGATCGTCTTTTTCAGTTGAGAGAATTTGAGCAACCAAAACTGAGCAGAGAACCACCAACAAGAATGACGAGGGAGAGCGAGAAAAAAAAATGACGGCGCGCAGACAGCAGATTGAAGAAGGAACACTTACTTTCTCTTCTGTTAATAATTCGGTCGCTTTAAAATTTATCCCTCAACACTTTGCATAAATATGCTAGTCAAAACCACTGTCTTTCGATCTGTACTGTAAAATAAGTGAAAAGTGCTATAGTGACGCCGTAATAATCGAAAGAGAAAGTAAACAAAGAGAGTAACTCAATAAAAGCTCTAGATTTGTCTCTTTTCGTTTTGTTTACCTCGCACTATTTTGCCAACATCGCAAATTCAACAAGCGTAGTTTTAATTTACTAAATAATCACCATATATAATTTAATCGCCAGCCAGTGTTTATTGACTGTTCGCATTTGCCTTAAACTTGATCGAAACTCGAAATATACTTATAACTTATATGCTCTTAAATTGGTAGTAACGCATGTTGCTTTTTACCTGGTTTACTGCAAAAATATTTATCAACAGATAGAGCGTATTTTAAACTAACTGAACACATAAGCATGACCAAAACACTAAAAATATATTTCTTTTGGGGTTACCACCTCTTGAGAGGCTTTGACCCGGAGATTTTTGGATTTTGAGTAAGAGCAAAGAGCACTTTAATCGCTTTATTACTACGTTACAGTAAAACTGTATTTTTTCACGTTTGAGAACGTTTTTGTTGGTTTAATCTGGTGCAGTATTTCACTTCCCCGACTAAGTGCCAATCCAAAAGCACCAGCTACTCTCGCTGTGGAGGATAATTCGATCGAGCATTGCTCTCCCCCATAACTAACAAGAAAAGAAGAGCAAAGGAAACAGGGCTGCGGCATCACATGGGAAGCGGTGTCGGTTATTCATCACCAGAGGTCGCAACAAAGGGGCAAAACTCATCTCCCTAGCCAACAGTTAAGGATCGCTGCAGGAGTAGCAACAACATGGGAAGAACTCGTTTGATGTTGACGTAGTCAGTTGGATTAGAGAAAATCTGACATTCCTTGGTGCAGCTGGTGATAAGCACCACTAATAGTGAAGTGATTTGGTAAAATTGCAGCAAAATAACTTTTTTACACCATTTTGACTTAGTGGGATGCTACATTTTAATTGTAGCATATAGCGAATTATTACTTTCCTTAATTTGTAGTAAATTTGATTTGTTTTCCATTTTCATTGCTTTATGAAAGAAATCAGCAATATTTGGTGAACTCATCTTCGCCACCTTGAAACGAAAGGTTAGTCGGACAAAATAAATCTGAGCCAGAGTAATAGTAACTTAAACTTTAAATATTTTACAAGGAATCAATTAATTCCAAAAGAAATTGAGATTATGCTTCTTCCCACCAAACCCGGAGAAATTAATGTCAAACTCGGAGGCCCGGAGATCGCTCCCGAAAACCGGAGTCTCCGGGTCAAACCCGGAGGGGTGGCAACCCTACTGCGGAAGCTTCCAGGACAGACCGAACAAGTGAAAAATACTATGTCGGCTGACAATATGGATCAGCAAACTCGTTGGCGATTCTTATAATGAAGCCAAGGTTTCTATTTCCCTGTGCTATAACGTGAGAGTAATGGTTTCCGGATGTCAGTTGCGAGTCCAGGAGTACACCAAGGTCTCTGATAACTGACACTCTCTTTAGCAATTGGCCAGCGATGTTGTAGCTCCAGAGAATTGGATTTTTTCTGCGCCTGAATGATATTATAGAGCATTTAGACACACTGAGAGCCAACAAGTTGCGATTACACCAGTTACAGAAAGCATCTAGATGTCGCTGAAGTTCGATGCAGTCCTCTATTGACCGCACAATGAGAAAGAGTTTGAGATCATCAGCATATATGAGTTTGCACCCTGGGGGTATAACATAGCAGACGTCGTTGAAGAATAAAGAAAAAAGCAACGGTCCGAGATTGCTCCCTTGAAGTACACCCGACAAGTTGATGAAGCTATATGACACGTTACTTCCTAATTTCACAGACAGAGAACGATCTACGAGATATAATTTAAGCCATCCTGTAAAATTTGATGGAGCACCCAGCCGCTCGATCTTTGCCAGAAGAAGAGAGTGGTCCTCACGATCGAAGGCAGCTTTAAAATCAGTGTATATAGTGTCTACTTGTGATCCATCTTCGATGTTTTTAATACAGTACGATGTAAATTGGGCTAGATTGTTGACCTGCCTGCAAAAAAGCCATGTTGGTCCTTCGATATATAAGCTTTGGTCTCACGAAAGAGCATATTTCCTACTAGAATCTAAAACAACTTTGATCCAGCGCAGAGCGAGGTTATGACACGATAGTTCGCAACATTTTGCTTATCACCTTTTTTAAAAACGGGAAACATTACTGATTTTTTCCAACACACGGGAAACACTGATTGCGACAGTGATTGGTTGAAGATTAGTCGTAAAGTTGTATACAATGCGCTTGCGCATTTTTTCAGTATAATGGAAAGAATCCCATCTGGCCCCACCGATGTAGAGGACTTTAACTTGCTTATGGCAGCCATAATGTCTTCGTCAGTAAATTGTATGTTTCCAAAATTGGTTACATCGCGAGGGACATCTTGAAGGCCACAGTCCACCTGAGTTGAACTAGCCGATTCATTTTTAAACACACTCACATGTTTTGCGAACGAATTGCAGATACCACTGGGAGTATTGGACGTTTCACCTGCGAGGAACATACTGGAAGGAAGCCCATTTTCTTTACGTTTCCCATTTACAAAGGACCAAAACTTTGTTTTGGGTTTTAGGTTCGATTGGGTTTGTGCTGCGTGTCTTGAGTAGAGAGTTTTGTAGCTGTTACTGGCTATAGTGAACTCCCTTTTTGTGATCGGGTTTCTTCGAATATGTGTAATGGCGAAGCGCAGCAGCTCGCAATCTTTTCAGTTTACGTAGGCAGGCACATGTATACTGAAAAACGTGTTTAATCCACCTAATAGTGTGATGAGACATTTCTTATAACTCTTATCACTCTCTTCGGATATTATATCGTTTAAGAGCATTTAGAACTTTATGCTTCGCGATGTTTTTGATAACACAAACTACATGGGATAGTGGAAGGGCTCAGAGAATCGCTCAAATCAGCATAGGACAACATCAGTGCTAGAAATCTCAAACCAAATCAATGGGAAAGCAAAAAAATGGCCCATAAAATAGACATACCAACGAATTATTGTTAATGCTCTGTTAATAAAATATCTATATTGTGGTGGGAAAACTGAATTTTCCTAAAGGGTTTATATATTGTACTGAAACAAAAAAAACGATTTTTTTTTTTGAATCGATTTGAAGTTTATATTTTACTCAAATTTCCAACGCGACTGAGAACTGAGAAATCAACGCTTTTTCTTGAAAAGGGCGATACTAGCAGTGATACCATTCAAAGAAAATCAACAGTGAATATTTCCAGACTTGGTTTTATTTCCTATTTAGGAACTATTGTGTTTTTACATCCTAGATTACATGATTCAGTGATCGAAACCCAAAACTTCATAAAGTATTTGAAATTATTAAATTAAAATTTGTTTTTGCTATTGAAATTGACAAAATGATAGTATCGCCCCTTTGGCGATTGTTTACTTTTTCGGTCCCATCTATCAGCATTGAAGTATCGCCCTTACGTTTTTTACAATAGCTACCGTTTTACACCACCGATTTCGTCCGGGTTTTTTCAATAGAGCATTGTTACTATTTACAGCTGGTATCAGTTTGATAATCCTAAAAAATACGAAAATAACAGTTTCGCCTCTAAACTGCTAGCAAAAAAAGTATCGCCCTGTTTGTTTGCATGGAGCGTGGAGGGCGAAACTTTAAATAAACAAACAAAAATACAGTTTCGCCCGTTATATTTTTTGCTGTAGTTTAAGAAAGCAATATCGTAGAATCAAAATTTTTAGGTTAATTTGTTGCGTTTCAAAGCCCTCATTCGCATGTAAGAAAAAAGCCCTATGTTTACAAGTATCGCCCTTTTCACAAAAAAGCGTTGAAATGAAATCGCTGCTCCTGATATCACGCTATCTCTGAAGTACATGCGTGCATAGTTTCAAATTTTACTTCGACATCGACTTTTTCTAAAGGTGACTTCCCAGTAGTATTCTTGATTTGAATTATTATTGCTAATCCTAATGCCGAAGAACAAATAAAAACCTCACGAAAACGAACCGTTTGGGAAAATCATCATCATTACTGAAACTTTCATTTTCACAAAACTTTTCGATAACCTTCCGTCACTTGCGTTAATGCACTGGATGCACAGTAGGGTGACAAAAAAATTACCCCTATCGGCCCACCTCTGCGTCGATTCCTAGTCCCACCAGGAGTACTTGCACCAAATTTGAAGCAAATCGGACAAGTCTAACTACCGGACCAACGGGCCTGAAATTTGTATGGGAATTTTCAACAATTTGCATGGAGAAAACCCACCAGCACGCATTTTCGCCGCTAGGTGACACTGTATGCATCGTATTATCACTGTAAGTGAAAATAAGAAGGATAATTGAATTGTCTACAACTTTGTCGAAGACTGCAAGTAAATCCGACTTTGTTAAAAGAAGTTATTAAACTTTTAACGAAGTGATGTCTGAGTCAGTTTTGCATGGGGCCTAATAGTGCATGGTTGTGTATCAGTACTCGATTCACACGAAACTAAACATTTTTGTGAAATAATCGTTAGGTTTAGCTCAATGATATGTTCAGAAGAATTATAGTAAATAATACGAGTCATGCTTTGATTAGAAAATTTTAGTTCCACCTGTTACCGCATAGAGGGCGCCAACACTAACTTTTCAACGGAGAGAGATAGAAGTTTAGTGTCTTCTACAAAGTTATAGAACAGGCATTTTCCAGTATTTCTTCTGAACATCTTGATACTCTATCTCTCTTCTATGAAAAGTTAGTAGTGGCGCCCTCTATGCGGTCACAGATGGAACTAAAATTTTCCAACCGAAACATAACTCGTATTATTTACTATAATTCTTGTAAACATACTATTCGGCTAAATCTAACCATTATTTCACAAAAATATATAATTCGCGGGAGTCGAGTACTGATACACAACCATGCACTGCTAGGCCCCATGCAAAACTGACTCAGACATCACTTCGTTAAAAGTTTAATAACTTCTTTTAACATAGCTGGATTTACTAGCAGTCTTCGACAAAGTTGTAGATAATTAAAATATCTTTCTTATTTTCATTTACAGTGATAATACGTTGTATACAGTGCCACCTAGCGGCGAAAATACGAGCTAGTGAGTTTTCTCCATGTAAATTGTTGAAAAATCCAATATAAACTTCAGGCACGTTGGTCCGGTAGTTAGACTTGTCCGATTTGCTTCAAATTTGGTACAAGTACTCCTGGTGGGACTAAGAATCGACTCAGGGGTGGGCCGATTGAGTTTTCAAAAATTCATCATTATTCTGGGCAGTCTAGTGCACAGTGCTCTAAAAATCTAGCGAAATCGTCTTAGGGCACCAGCGGGTCTGTAATGAATACTAAAAATTAATTTCTATTCCATAATTTTCAGTTCAGCAATTCGAGAGTTCGTGCCCACCGCAAACCATGAAAAATAGACTACGTTGTGAAGCGATGATCACTATTTATTAAAAAATCACGGTTAAATAAAAAATAAAACTATTAAAAATTTTCAAATAGTTTATAATTTTCACAAACCTATTAGGAAAAATTGTGTAATAAGCTTTCGTAATATTGTGTAGACAAAAAGCTGAAAATTTGAAAAGAAATCTGAGGATTATGATTGATTACAGAACTCTGGAATTTTCTATTGGAATGTTTTCAGGCATGAATTTGATATTGATGCTATTAGACAACTGTGAAATCAAGACCAATAGATTAGTTACATATCAGGACCCCATTGCGACAATTTATCAAAAGTCCTCATGATGTTTACCACAACAGGTTATCAATCTACGGATCAGATAATGTTATAGTAATATTGAATTAAATCAGTTTGCATCAATAAATTTTCAACTCCAATCCAATATTTTTTTTGTGTGGTGGGGGGAGGGGGGGTGTATGGTGTTAAAACCTTCTCTTGGCTACGCCGTTGCTTGGAGTTATTTATTTCGCTTTTCATTTTCCGAAAGGTTTCAGATCGATCCGATGGTCAAATTAGAAAAATTGCAGTCAGAAGGTTCGCACAAATGAACATTTTTGCACTGATAAGTTATCAAGTTCCTTCCAGACAACTTGGAAGTGTTCGGTGATTATTTCTAGCGGTTGTAGATAGAAAAATGAAATACAAAATTCGATTTATCGAAATAATGTTTGGCTTATTTCAATGGATTATTACTATATTGAACAATAAATAGGCGACGAAGAGTAATCCACAAACAACAAGCCATAACTTTTAAAGTATTCAAAATAGATATTTTAAGTCTTTAGTAAAGTTATTCGCAAAAGTAAGAGCTACAAATTTGCTGAAGGCATCAATTCGTTATAATCACTTTCAAGAAAATTTGTGAAAATATCTCACTCATAGGGGGATTAATCGGCAAAAGCACAATACCAAAAGAAAGAGCATATTACCTCCATTAAATTCTCCGAAGATACTATTGACCTAAAATAAGCCGTTTTGGCGTTAATAATAGATTACATGTTTTTGGTGATATTTCTGGCAATGGGAAATGATAGAAATCTTTCGTCCGCATTTAATGTTAAATATCTCTTTTGATAATAGTCCGATTTCAACAATCTATAGCTTGTTCGAAAGCTATTCGTTCAAGCTGTCTAAAAACATATAAATTGTTAATCTATATTGTCAATTCCGGCAGATAATTTAAAAAAACTGCAAAAAACGCCATTTTTACGCATTCAAACATTCATATCTTAAAAACTAAACATCAGAATCAAAAACAAATTAATAGCGTTCATACTGTTTTTTAGTTCTTTCATTTAAAATTGGTTTGGATAAGATCGGTTCAGCCATTGCTGAGAAACACGAATGAGAATTTGTCCGTTACATACACACACACACAGACACACACACACACACACACAGACATTGTCCCAAATCATCGAGCTGAGTCGATTGGTATATAAGACTCGGCCCTCCGGGCCTCGGAAAAAATCTTGAAAGTTTGAGCGAATTCTATACATTTCTTTTATAAGAAATGTAAAACTGTTTTAACACCAGTGAGAGTTTTTCTACGGCAGCATCTATATCGATCGCGAAATTCAAGAAAGTCTCCCAGTCGATTGTTTGTAGTGAGTTATGAAGCCTAGAGAAGTCAGTCTTCGAAAAGTTGAACTCCCTGACATCCTCCATCTCGTCATAGAGAACCAGCTGCGGACAAATCTGCGTTACCAGAAGTGGAGGATGATGTGCGTCTACAGCAACTGAAGGCTCAAATGCCTCTGATACGGTACAGTTCATTGAAGCTTCTTCATTTATAAACAGGAGGTCCAGGATTCGATTTCGCCTATTATTCACTGTAGACATTTATCGCATGTTCAGTACAGACATTCCGTCCAGTAAGATAGTACTCGTCCTCGAAAAGGATGATTCAGAAGGGTCTGGGAAAGCATACCCGGATGGAGTGCTCTTCCAAAGAAGTTCAGGCTTATCCATTGGGGTAAAGAGCTTTAGACTTTCTCGAAGGCGATTTGAGCTACTTGTGAGATTAACTTATCTGCTGTTTGTTTTTGTGCTGTTATTTTTCCCACTCTTCCTATTCTACTTCCTTCCTCTTCTTTCTCCTTTTCTTCCGCTCAGAAAATGAGGAGAAGACACGGCTATGTACAAATCCCCGACTACATACGGATAACGTATCATTTGAGCCAATATATTCTGATTCCTGATTCTTGAACATCACCACGAAAATGCTACAAAACATTGCAACGAGCCATTATTTCTATTCCTACAGTGAGAATGGAACATGAGTGAACCTCAACGCGATATGCGCATTTAGAATCAATATTATATCGATTGATTTTAAGGGTGGCAGGATTTGGCGAAGTGTAATGTTCATTGGATGTTGCCCGATGTTGGATATCGACTTATTAGTAGTATTTTTCTTGGTTTTGATATTCTTTTCTATATAAAAACCCAGCTAACCAATTTTCTGTAGCGATTAGAGCTATGTTCACCTGTTAAAATATGTGAAGAAACGTGTAAGGAACAACCTTTGATGATATGTGGGCATGTAGGGCGTATAAAATCAGAGTGTTAGTGATCTTCCTATGGAAACATAACAAAAACACGATTTTTGATTGGAGACACCTCTAAATCATATCCAAATTAAGTCATTTTTGGAGAAAGTTCTTAAATTCACACCTAGAACCAAAATCTGAGCTGATCCATGTATATTTCATAACTTTTTAAAATGTGGAGAGATCTAACGTATAATGCACGAAAAATAATTTGGTTTGTTCAATGCACGAAAAATAATTTTCTTTCGTCATTTCTCCATATTTACAGATCAGGAAATGAATGAAACCAACTATTCATAATGCACAAAAATTCTTCGTTGTAAAGAGCGACAAACGAATTCGTGCATTGTATGATCACTTACGTTCTCTTTTCGATTTTATTTTTTCAGTGTTGAATGTACACCGTTTACCTCTGCCAAAACTGCAGGATCCACTTTAAACGCTTAAAACTCCAAACCATTGATACATTCGAAAAACCAGCTATAAAATAAACAATGAACCTGTCCATGATTTTCCTTCCACTTTCCGATCTCAGTAGACTCAAGTTGTTTTCTTGTCGAACAGCCAGGCCCGTAGCCAGGATTTTGTTTCGGGAGGGGCTTGAAAATTATTGCATAAATGTATAAATTCTGATGACTTGAGATATTCACAGTAAACTGAATGTAATTATGAAATGTTCTTAGTGAAAACAATTCCATAACTAAGACAATAGACACTAAAAAACCCTAAGAATATGTTGTCTGTTACAAGAAAAGCTATAGTGCATCGATGAATTAAATTTGATTATTATTAGTTTATAAGTTACAAATTTCTCTCAAGATTCTTCAAGATTTCTTCAAGAGATCAAAATATTTAGAGCTGATTGAAAATGCTACGCATTCTAGACTACACGTTTACAAGGTGTAGAAGACGCTAAATTGGAATGAGTACAAAAATATCCAAAAACCCGCCTAACGAAACTTTACACACATTTGCTAAACAGGAGAACGAAACCAACGTCAAGGTTGTCTCCATGGATAGGAATATATCAGTGTGAAATCCAAGTTTATCGTTGCAAAGAATGTCCGAACAAAGTGAACTTCAACTCCTATTTTCATGATCAGGCTACTATTACTAGTTCTGTGACTTCATCCGAAGTATGCGTTAACTCAACTTTATGAAATTTTCTGTTTAAATGATACTGATCATGTCGTAATTATAACAATCCTGAGAAAAACACATGTTTTTTCATTTGACTCTCGTGGGGAATGGGTTAAACACTATCTTCGACAATATTATCAGGCAACTGAGAATAACTATCTATTTATTTATTTAAGTAGATTCTTTTTAGATACTTTTATATCATTGGACTTACGAATTAAAAATATCGTA
Source organism: Topomyia yanbarensis (assembly GCF_030247195.1). Classification (NCBI taxonomy): domain Eukaryota; kingdom Metazoa; phylum Arthropoda; class Insecta; order Diptera; family Culicidae; genus Topomyia; species Topomyia yanbarensis. The sequence goes on along the minus strand of NC_080671.1, from coordinate 48,576,435 downwards.
GACTGATGTTCCTAGATCCCTGAAACTATAGTAAAAGTCAAAATGTAAAGTGAGTGCAAAAAACTACTGATTCCACTACAATGCAAGAATAAGATCATTAGCTCATTGACGTTCAGAATTTTGCAAAACCGTTGGAACTTGAGAAGATTACCTAGATTAAGTAAATATTATATTTGAACATTTGAATGTATTATTTCGGATTTCATGGGTTTTTGGACAATGTAAAATATATTTCAATGATTTAATCTACTAATGAAAACTACCCAGAATTTAATCTACTGAGCGAAACTGCTCAGAACTTGTTCACTAATCGAAAGAAAATTACTTAGCACTGATTAGTGAATGCTTCCAATTTACGTAAAATTAGGCAAATATATCATTGACACCACCAAAATAACTAGAAACTATAAACACAGGTGAGCTTAATAATTTCAGCATCACTTGCTTCCGACACATGGAAGAGAACACATCGCACTTACATCTAATTTGCAAAAGAGGCTTTATTTAGAGTTATCTGTTTTCAAATCACAGCAAATTATCCGTTTCCTGTGAAACTTTTGCAAAACTTTATGTCAATTCGTCAATTTTGCCTTTATGTTTGCGAATATCTGATTTCTTCCTTGCTTCTCGCTCTCAATAATTATCCTTCCGAATGGATTCCATTTCTCCCAAATGTGACATTAATCTGCGAGTAAGCGGTATCCGATCTTGTAGCGGAACATTGATGTTCTCAACGTCCATATATAGGAGGATCTTAATTATAGCATTGTCACACTCAACCATGTGTTTTAAGTTGTTCGAAATGAATGGTTTCGTCTGGGCTAATTTGTTGAGCGCTAAATGCCTGACATGGTAGAACTCGCTTCCGAAAGTCCAACCTCCATTTACACCTTCAGGAAATGTTCCACATTATGTATACTCGGTCCTAAGCGAATCATCAATAATTTTATAATCACCGTATTTGGCTGGAGCACCACTTCTTGCTTCTCGACAGATTACTACAGCAACAATTATAGTAACAGTTTCTTTTATTCTTTAGGCAAGACACACAATATAAAAGTTACTATTTTTGTCGTTCGCGTCGCACTGGCTCGAGCAAAAGCATAAAGTGACTGAATTTCGTGATCATTGCCTTTGGTGGTTAGAAATAGCCTTCTTCAACTTTTTCTCAAAGATTTGTTCAAACCAAATGAGCAACAAATTTTGTTAAAAGTCGCCGGTTTTTGAAATTCAATTTTGAAAAATTTCGGGAGGGGCTTTAGCCCCCTAGCCCCCCCTCTGGCTACGTGCCTGCGAACAGCGCTATTGAACCGCTGAATTCCGAACCACCTGAATCCCGAAAGTTTTGATTCGCTGATCTTATATTTATGATGATGCTTTTCCCGCAGCACATCCCCTTCCAACATATGAGTGCAAATCAAAATATGCACAAAGTAATATATAGCAACGAACACAGCACACAGATGTTTACCTTGCGCAAAAAAGCTCCAAACATCAGTAACTAAAACAGACAGCTCAAAAATGCAACTGCGGATATCTGCTTTCGCGAAACAACCCTTCCCTTCCCTTTAACACGCGGTGCTTGTTCACTTTCATCAACAGTCAGCAACATTTGCGCCATTCCGTGTGCTAACCTTCCCCAGATACCACTAGGCTAAACTCGATTTACTCTGAAACGAGAAATACACTCCACCACGGTTTATTTTCCCATCTCCTTTGCCGTGCCCAACTCGTGTAATGCTTCAAAATGTTGGTTTCCTGAATTTACTGGCTATAATTCCGCGCAATGCACTATAGTTCGTAAGTGCACGGGATAGCCCGAAACAAGTAAACCAAACTATAGAATGCCGGAAGAAAACCCGGCTCGGCAAAAATGATAAAAGTAAATTTATCTGCCTGCAAAAAAGTTAGCCAATTGACCAAGTTTGCTGATCGCACCGGCACCGGGTTGGACTATAGAGCAAAATGGAGAAAAACTTCAAACATTTCATTGAAAGTTTTCCGTTGATTCTATAGCGAAATCAAGTTTGGGATAATTCAACTTACGTCACATCAATACCCGAACTTTTTTTTAAAGGAAAATTTGTTTCATAACCAAAAAAATACCTTTCACATCAATCTCACCCAGTGCAACCTTTTTCGCCATCATCGCTCCACAGACAAATAAAGATGAGCTTACGTAAGTCGTTTGGAATGGTGAACGGTAACTGATGGTGTTGAGATTTACTGTTTCTTGTACTTCGAAAGTGCACTTTATTTCCACCGTATGATTTATAGGCGTGTAATCGTGAAGCATAATCCAATCAGACCAGTGGAGGGGCGGGAGCGGATATTGCACATCTACCTCATTGACAGCCTCGAGCACAGATCGTGGGGGGAAGGAGTTGAATGTGCAGGAAATTGGAAGTATAATGAGGCTATTTTTCAATTGTGGCTGGCAAATGGGGTGTGAGACTGAAAAAGCAGCTACTATTTCTTACCAATGTTGGTGCAGCTTACTGACAAAGGGTCCGCACCAGCTCCCGACTGACTTGAGTACGTTCAGGGCGGAAGCACCTAAACGATAGCAAGCGTTCAAACTAAACACGAGCAAGTTTAAGGTAACTGCCCCCTGGGAGCATGCCGTTTAATTCGAAACAATGAATAAATTATAAAGTGTAGGTCTAACAAAAACATACCCGGTGACTGGGTACAAAAAGAGGACAACAGGCATTCACAAGGCAGGGTAATTACGCTACTAGAGGAATACTAATTACAACTATGGTACATTTGTCACTGGCAACACGTGCCAGTGCCGGTGGCAGAACTAAAGTAAGAGCACATTGCTGGTGAGGGAGAATTAACTTTTAAATTGCTTTTCTGCAGAATCAGAGGTGGAAGGTTTTTTGGCGACAATTGTACGATGCTGAAGTTGAAATGGTTTTTTTTTGTTATTTTTCAGAGTCAATGTTCTGGTCTACAATGTGGTAAAATTATGTGTACCTAACCAAAATTTTTGGGCTAGAAATTCATGATTTTTTTTAAATATTTTTTTTGAGTACATTTATTTGACACGGCTGCAGGGTTACCAAAAATATAGAATAATCTGTATTTATACAAATTTTACAGATATAATTAAATAAAAAATCTGTCTGCAGAGATATTCTGAAATCAGGCCGAAATTTCTTTTTAGGAAGACATGAGCCAATTCAGATCGCTAGTCAATACAGATCCTTAGTTGTTTCTTAGCTATGGTAACACTACAAAAAGCGCATATACCATTTTCATGGCAGTAGCACTGCCACAAATTACAAAATTTTATGTTTCTCAGTTTTCATCTGTGCTCGCCTTTTTCACAAAAGCGTTGCTTCCGAGCGCTTTTGTGAAAAATGTGACGTGGCTCAATTTTTGTTGGTCATTGATTTAATTGATTAAATCAAGTGCGTTTTCGCGTTTGTGGATCATCTGGATAGCTTTCATGTAACATTTTTCTTTGGGTGAGACTATCAAATGTTTTTGCTTCTCCTTGATTCGGTGGATAATCAAAGCAAAATTTGAGAATTTTTTGTGAAAAAAATTAAAAGAAATACATACTTCGGCTTTTGATTCTTTATTCATTATATATCGATAATTAGAAAATAATGTTTTTCGAAAATTCAAAATGGCTGCTTCAAACTAGCGTTTTTCTCGAAACCATGTTCTTTGCTCTAACGGCAAGAACAGGGCTTGTTCTATTGATCTGATTTCCTTTTTCCAAAAAATGTTTGGAAGTATATACTTTTTGGTATAACTAATACCTAATATTGGCATGAAAAATCATTTATTTATAATTTTTAAACGAGATAACAGTTAAAAAAAGTGACAATTTTCTTTTTTTGTCCCTTAACGTCTATACAATTGGTTTTTTTCATCTATTTTTTTTTAAATTGGGTATAAATCATAGAAAATTTTATCTATTTTAATAAATTATATCAATTTCTCATTTCGGTTAACTACGAGAAGCCCTGCACTTAACGAAGTGGAACGATGCTTCGCGCGCAGCGGCCAATGAGATCAGCCAATTTGAATTTTTTTAAAAAAATCATTTTCTTATCGATCAATAACGAATCAAAGATCAAAAGCAAAAGTTTGTATATCTTTACATTTTTCCGAAAAAAACATCAAATATTGCGGAATCCAAGAGAAGGTCCCATTAATCGTTGAATATGCCATGGTCCAATTCGGGCCTTTTGCCATTTATAGAATCTGTTACGCGATGGGGAAAATTAGCTTCCAAGAAAGGTATTTTTGCAAATCGGTTGACAAACTTTTATGCTACAGCTCCGAACACTTTTAGGCTCGATTTAGACCAATTCCTACTCTATGCTTATTTATAGTTATTGTAAAAATTCACAATTCGAAGACTGTTCTTTTCTTAACTAAAAAGTTATGTAAAGTACTAGTATGATTGGTTTCCTATCAACTTCTACCGCAGTGAATAGAAATAATATGAACGGTCCTGACAGTTCTCAACACTGTCGGTAGAAAAGGCTACACCCGAATGCTGTCAGTTGACTTGCTACGAAATTAGAGTGTAAGAAATTGAATTGAAACAACGTAGGTTTAAATTATAGTAATATTCCTCGTGAACCATATTCCATCGGTATCCTGTTTTCGATTGTGCCTTCACGAGTCGTCCGTGTGTGAGTCCCGAAAGCTCTAACCGCCGGAAATCACGATCCTGCCTCAACAGGTCCAAATTAGACAAAGGTTTAAACTTTTGAAGTACTTTTGCGTGCAAGAGTTTATACACAATATGGCAAGTAGGGTTCGTCGCGGTGCGGATGTGGGCGGTTAACGAATATACCAAGGACTCATGAGAGAGGGAGAGAAGTTAACAAGAGCAACTGCCCCGGGGCCCAAGTCCTAGAAAAGGGTCCCCTTTTCTAATTGAAAATAAAATTGAAATTATCTTTTCATTCATTGAAAGTAAAATACTCACATAAGAGATTTATTAAATTATTATATGATGAAAGCGAGTAATAAAAAAACCTTGAAATATTTTAATTTACTAACTGGCTGATTTGAACACATATTGTGGATACCATAAATTTATTATGACAGATTCCATTTTTTAAATAAAAGCTATAGGATTGGTCTATTTCACAAGTTCAAACATGTCGATTTTTTATCGATTTAATCGACAGGTCCAACTGTCTAAGAAATAACCACAAATATATTTGAAGCTGGTTTCCGTATTTTTTACACGTTTTACTTTTGCGATTGTTTTGAATGGGAAATGACAACAAAACAGGTTTTTGAGCGGTTTTGTCAAATCATATCATCATCTGAATTGAATTCTCTTCTACATCGAAAATAAATCTTTTTATACAGCTCTATTTTTAAAAACATTTTTTTCCTTAAAATGTATTGGGTTGAGACAAAATGTTGAGCTCTGGGCCTCGCCAAAGATGCTTGTGATACCTATACTAAATTAATTGTAATTTATGTGAAATAAATACCATCATCAGTGCTCGGTTGCCCGCTATACTCGCAGCGTTTTTAGCGTACGATTTTTTATTGCTGTATTCTGTGTCTTTTTTTTTGTTGTCGATTCCTCCACATTCTCACAGCGTTTTGTAGCTGGATCTTACATTTGACGCATCGCTTGTTTCCAAAAAAGCCTGCATAAAAGTTACGATTCGAATAAAGTTCTCCGGTTTTCGTAGGTTTAAATATGAAAACTAATTTTGATGAATTTATATTATCAAACAAGAATCACGAGCTACATATCAACTACCTTCTCATCTTACTCACAACAGAAACTAACAATTGTTTTATCGTGTAGCTTTATCCATACTGAAGAGTCAAAACTTCGTATTCTTACGTTACGTGTAAACTTTTTTTGTGTAGGTTTTTTGAGATGCCGCGTAAGCTGTTTGGGAAGTGAACAATTATTGAAACTGTGAATTCAGCTTAGCGTGTTACAAGTTTACACTATACAATTGCACCATGTTCGGAATATCATTTGACCATAATCTAAGCAGAATCCGTTCGTTTCACGAAACAAAATGCTGCTCATCGCCAAATGTGGTTACCTAAAGTCGGTATATCGGTGTATATAGGCGGTGACACAATCGAAGTAGGAATACACAATTTGGCACCGAGTACCTCTAATCACTTTGCTAACCATTGTGTTCAACCAAAAAGTACTTTTAATAGGTAGATAGGGTGCCCAGTAAAGTGACAGGTAAAAATGACCCCTATCGGCCCATCCCTGAGTCGATTCCTAGTCCCACCAGGAGTACTTGTTTCAAATTTGAAGCAAATCGGACAAGTCTAGCTACCGGATCAACGTGCCTGAAGTTTGCATGGGATTTTTCGACAATTTGTATGGAGAAAAACCACTAACTCGCATTTTCACCGCTAGGCGGCACTCTATGCATCGTATTATCACTGTAAGTGAAAATAAGAAACATCATTTAATTGTCTACAACTTTGTCGAAGACTGCTACTTAATCTGGCTTTGTTGAAAGAAGTTATTAAACTTTTAACGAAGTGATGTCTGAGTCAGTTTTGCATGGGGCCTAGTAGTGCATGGTTGTGTATCGGTACTCGATTCCCACCAACTATACATTTTTGTGAGATAATAGTTTGGTTTAGGTCAATAGTATGTTCAGAAGATTTATAGTAAGTAATACGAGTCATGTTTTGTTTAGAAAATTTTAGTTCCACATTTTACTGTATAGAGGGCGCCAACACTAACTTTTCAACGGAAAGAGATAGAGATTAAGTGTCTTCCATAAAGTTGTAGAATAAGCATTTTTATATAATTCTTTCGAACATCTCGATACTCTATCTCACTTCTATAAAAAGTTAGTGCTGGCGCCCTCTATGCGGTCACAGATGGAACTAAAATTTTCGACCCAAAACATAACTCGTATTATTTACTACAATTCTTCTGAACATACCATTCAGCTAAATCTAACCATTATCTCACAAAAATGTATAGTTTGTGGGAATCGAGTATCGATACACAACCATGCATTGCTAGGCCCCATGCAAAACTGACTCAGACATTACTTTGCTAAAAGTTTAATAACTTCTTTTAACAAAGTCGTATTCACTGACAATCTACGACAAAGTTGTAGGCAATTAAATTATCTTTCTTATTTTCACTTACAGTGATAATACGATGCACACAGTGCCGCCTAGCGGCGAAAATGCGAATTAGTGGGTTTTCTCCATGTAAATTGGCCAAAAATCCCATACAAACTTCTGGCGCGTTGGTCCGGTAGCTAGACTTGTCCGATTTGCTTCAAATTTGGAACATGTACTCCTGGTGGGACTAGGAATCGACTCAGGTTTTCAATTCATAATTTTTCTGGGCACTCTAGTGCTCAGGTACCCACTTATTGAAGGGGTGATAAACATGGTAATTTTTAACCAATTTGAAATCAATAGAACAAAAATCTGTCAAAGTTCGCCTGCCTGGTAAGTAATCTGATGATGTAGAAAAGTGGGTTGGCCCTTAATCATATCTGAGATCAACAACACACAAATGGACAACGACAATGTCTACAAAAAGGATGGCTCACGAAGTTTTAAACCGATTAGGCATCAATCCACTATGTACGGACCGTTTCAGATTTGTACAAAACCAATAATTTTGTTTTTGTACCAAAAAAGATGAGCCTTTCAAATTATCAAACGGGAGAAATATACCTACAGTTAACCCTCCGCTATTGAAATCCAAATTCGTTATTCTTGTTCCTGTGCTATAGGAGTCAAGGGCCGCTCGTTCTCGTTCAGACAGTGAGGTTTGTATCGATCGAGATGATCTTCCGCGATAATGAGAATATTTCTGTGCGGCGTTATTGGACAGCCGTTGTGAATTTTCGGAAATCTAGACAACCCATACGAGAAATGGAGCACTTGCTGAAAGATAAAAAGTAATTACATAATCTGTCTCCGCATACACACGATAGCACTAATCGCCAATTCATGTCGCACCCTAATCCTTCCTTCGTGACCCTGCGACATGTCTCTATCTGTACTCAAACCACGTTGTGTACTTATGACAATCAGTCTTTCACGTGTCATTGCTGTAAATAATTTGTACACTACGGAAAAGCACTCATGATCTTTAACGAATTCTCTAACTATTTTTTAACCACCTACATTCATTGAAGAAAATTCTACATTCACTGATGGTTTAACACCTGTTAAACCATCAGTGAATGTATAATTATCTTCCAGAACTTCTGAAACAACAAACACTCCGTTAACAACAAGACAGGAAACTATGAAGATGGTTTCACGACCATAATACACAAACCTAAGAAACAAACCAAATAAAGGAACAAATTATCTGACAGCAGCAGTGACGATAGCATGAGCAATTCACACTGAAAATACTCCTCCGCCGCGAAAAGGAATCGGCAGAAGCCCTGGTAAATTACGTGTAAAGAATTCGATGGACACACGTATTATTGATGTATTATTTTTATATTTTAAAGACGTACGGCTATTTTAAATATACGCATCCAAACACTCCCGAGCTTCGCCCTATAATTGGGTTTTGAATCATCATGGATCCTTCGTAAAACCACCAATAGAAGCCATCGACTTGACAAGTCAATCATTACCCTAAGCCCAATAGAATGGGTCAAGGTAAATAAGTTTGCGTATTGGTTGTGAGAGAACGTTCAGTAAAGTAAAACTATCAAGTTTTTTGGTTTTCTATATGTTATTTTTTTTCGAATATTTTCAATTTTCAGTTCAGTGTGTACTTTGTTTTTGATGCCAACAACAGTAGCAACAATTTTTATAATTGCCTTAGCGCAATGGTCACTACTGCGAGTAGCTCAAAATTCGAACGTAGTAGATTGATTTTCATGTTCACAGAAAAACTTTTATAACTTTGGAAAAATTAAATGAAAAATTCTGCAAAAAATCATGAACACGCTTAATAACTTTGTACAATATATCTCAATCACATTTGAGGGATTGAAAAGTCTCCCATGTTCCCCTACAGTTTCCGCGATCGTTCTCTGGACGAATTGTTTTACTTATCGTCAAGATTTGAACCACCTTCTTGTAAGTCGACAGTCCGGTTCGTTTTTAGCACGATATAATGTTGTAGACAACACCCCTATCGCACTTGCGATATCTCAGACGGACAGGTTGGGGTTCACTTCCCTAGTAACAATTGTAGTTTCATTATAGTTTTATAGCCACTGATAAAACTTAGATTGCACTTGTAGCGTGCTATAAAACTTCAATTGTTACATGGGTTAAGGCAGCTGACCACTCTGTTAGTTGTTTATGCTTTTTTTCCTCCAGATCTAGTCTTCCTGGCTGTCTACAAATGTTTTCCGAACACATTTATAACAGTTGATTTGGCCAGTGTGCACTGTGAAGTAAGTTACTTTGTGATCAACAGTTAGCAACTGTAGCGTGAGTGAACGAATTTTCACATGCTTGCCAAGAAATTAATCAGAATTAAAAATAAATACTTTTGTTAATTTTGATTGCTGGGTTAGGTGAAGTTGGTGCTTGACAATACGGTTTGATAGTTTATCTCATTAACTAAAGCGGAATATTCCTTTCAAGTCAGTGCCCGAACTGTAACGATTGGCTTCACCCATGCTTCGCTACAGATTTCACAACGTACAGTTCCAAAAGTTTTTTTTCGCATTTACTACCATCTAATCGCGAATCTCATCAAAGTTTTAAAACCTGCTGCAAACTATCCAAACGATCAGCAAACACATTTCAAAATATCGTTAGAAGTGTTGATTTTTTATGAAATTGAATTGGCTAAACATTAACTCATACCTGATAAAGTAATTAAAATCACCAGGCCCCTCAAGTTATTTCGTTCCATGTTTGTGTTTGTGTACAGTCCCTTCCGGCTCAACAACCAAAATTAAACTTTTCATCCCACTCCTCAATATTTTTGTTTCTCGCTTGCATAATTACCAACCAAGTACCGAGAAACCGGTGAAGCACAAATCTCAGTAAAAGTTCTCCTACCCAAATCCCGATTTAAGCCTTCAAGACTGCAGTAATTACAATTCGTTCTGTACCTATAGTGAAGTAAAGTTTCAGTGCCGATTTTAGCAAAGAGAGAAATCAACCTTTCGGCGACCGAACTTGTGCGGAACACAATCAGTCGAGAAGAATCGGTGCAAGTTAGAATTTGTTCACGGGAAAACTTTCGCATTCGATCGACGCACGTTCCTACAGCACCTGTCAGCTCCGGCTAGCCAAACCACTCGTCGATGGTCGAGAATGTCATTAGGTGCCAGATTACTTAAAGTGCAACATAAAAAGGGGGATGCGGGTGGGCAAATTTCCAATTCTAGCAGAATAAATTTTCTTTGGTCAGCTAAAATGTGCTTCTTGATTTTCCGTTTGAAAAAAAACTGCCACTATTAGGTCAACGTAAGGTAATGACTATTTGTTGTTAACATAGAGTAAGTTTTCCACTTACTTTGCCGGATTCTGGAACGGATCGTTTCCAGATTGTTGCGGGCAGCAGCAGTGTGGTGGTGACCGTGAACGGTGGGAATTGTTGCATCCTAGGGCCTGAAAATTCTCTACTATTTCGCGCAGCCTCATCGTTTTCACCAGCATCTAGATATAATGCCCCCAAGTGCTAGGAGAAACTACGTTATGAACTATGCACGCTCGCAGTGGGGAACGTTTGCAAGTTATATAAATTTAAATGTGAATAAGTTTGTTGGACAACAGAATTAAGTTTAAATTAGCAATGGGTAGAAGATCGACGGTGCATTGTTCGTTGGCCGGAATGTTTCGGAAAGTTTTCGGCAGTTCTGGGGCTGGTGTAATGACCGAACTGAAACTATGTAGTTTGTTTGAAAATTAATTTAGGTATTGTCCGGGGGAAAGCATGCAAGCATGCACATTTGCAACCGACGCCGAAGGGGGTACTTTCTCGTATAATTGTAATAATGTGAGTTAGATTTTCGTGGTTTGTTTGGAGCAAATTGAAAGCGTTATCTTGAAATTGAATTGGAACACAAAAAACTTTGCATTATTATGGGAATATGCCTGTGTAGAAAACGGTCCCGCAATTCCACCAAACCTGCATGATAAAAAATCGGAAACAGCCGATTTTTTTGTAAAATAAATCCAACAAAGAGGGCGAATAGATATAACACTTGCAAACATAGTACAGGATCTGTATTTTATCATATTAAAAGAATTTTGATAAAATACCTGGCTACAAAAAATATGTGAGCAAAATGGTTTGAAAAACCTTTGCACAAATGTCTCAAGAATCAACAAGACTAGTAGATTGAACAAGTTACTTTCAAAATCGAATTCTTGTGCATCTGCTCTAATAATTGTGACAAACGAATCGATCAAATGGGCTTCGTGTAAGTTTCCGGGTAACGAGGGGAATATTACAGGTGTACTTCAAAGAGGATATGAGCACTGCAAGCATATATTCTAAAAAGATGGTAGCTTTGCAACAGGATACAGTCCATTAGCGTAGCAGGAAATAATTGTAAAATTCATTTCCAAAGGTAGATGCGTTACTTAGACCGATCAGTCTGACCTTCCATTTCAAATCAGGGGAACGTTCCGGGATGTGCTTTTCACAACATGTCTTTCAAATCAATTTTGGAAGCAGAACGAGTTCATGAAGAACATATTAGATTGCCGAAATCAGAAAAATAATCAAAATAACTGAAAAATGGCAATAGGGATCTTTAAGGGTGTGCGGGCTAAGGCATTTTCTGATGCAGAGTAGTATTGTGACTTAATATCTCAATCGCAGAACGAGTTCATGAAGAACATATTAGATTGCCGAAATCAGCAAAATAATCAAAATAACTAAAAAATGGCAATAGGGATCATTAAGGGTGTGCGGGCATTTTCTGATGCAGAGTAGTATTGTGACTCAATATCTCAATCCTTTTTCTGTTTTTAAGCCCGAAATTATCGAAAAAAACAGTTTTTAGTTTGTTTCCTTTTAGGACCCAAACCCATGCGACTTACACGATTCTCATCAGATCTACAATAGTTGGCAGATGAAACTTGGGATTGCAAGCTGCTAGCGGATTGCAAAAGTACCAGATCATGATGTGTGGGTTACTGTCCCGGTTAACAATTAGGAGAACGAGATATTTGCCATTTAGTAGAACAACTGTCAGTTTATTGGCTTGTAAATAAAAATTTACAAAATGTTTAAAAATAATATGAATGTACTCGTAAGGACACCCGCTATCAATACATATAAAAAACTGTCACAATTTTTCCTAATTAAAGCACCCTTTTCAAACCATTTTTGCATAGCCACAAGAACACGGTAATTGTTCCATGTTTGTGCATATAACGTAACTTTTGAGGATAAAACATCCTAAATAGTGAGGATTTTAACTTCACTGTTAGTAATAAATATAAGATAGAAAATCAAGTGATATAAAATACACTTTTAAATATCTCAGAGATTTTATGAGATGGCAAACAATCTTTCGGTTCACTGGTGAAAGTTAAATAATTTCAATATTATGATTCAATATTTCATAACCTTAATCTTCTGTAAACTTCAAAATTGGGTCGATTTTCGAATTTTTAACCCAAACCAGGCCATCTCCACTTCGAATATACGAAAATTCCGTAAACTTTCCTATAGCTAGACCGTAATCGAATGCCATTTGATTACACTGCCGCCATTGAAAATTCCTAGTACTTCAAATGTCCTAAATCTGTTATAATACATAAAAAGAATTCGAACCTCAAAAGTGATTTATAAACTTCTAGGAAACTTTTAGAATTTCATGGAATTGTAGCAAATTTTTTGAATATTTTTGGAAAGTTCAATGAGCTTCAGAAAAGTTATATAATTATAATTTTAAAAAGTTTTATGAGCTTTAGAAATTGTCTGCAAACTCTAAAAGGAACTGAAAAAGCTCTGCCAACTTCAGTGAAGTTATCCAAATCCGTTTGAAGTTATATGTGACGTTAGGAATTCAGCGAAGCTTTGCGAGATTCACTAAAACTACAAACTTCTGGGAAGTATTGAGAACGTCAAGGAAATTAGATAGAACATTATGAACTTCATTTTTAGGCGATCATTAAGTAAATTCGGTTTCAGGGAGCTGCGAACTTCAGGGAAGTATTGAGAACTCCCGGATAGCCTACAAACTTCAAGAAAAGAATAGTGAACAATGGGGATATTTTGAGACCATGGAATTAGCTATGCTATCTTCAGTAAAGTTCTGTAAACTCAGAGACAAGCACTATAAATAAGAAGATCTGTAAATATTTGCATAATTTACGTAAAATCGGACAATTTGTGGAAAATTCAGCGAATTACAGGAAAGCTCTTTGAGCTTCAAAAAGTACTGCGAGCTTCAAGGTAGTTTCACTAAAGCCAGGAAAGTATACCAAAATGCAGGGATGAGTTGAAAACTTCAGCGTCATTCAGCAATTTCTGAAATATTTTTTTCAAACTTTGGGGTAATAATTTGAACTTCAGGGAAAATCAGCAAACTTAAGATTTACAATCATCAAAATCAGCTAAATTCACTATCACTCTGCAAATTTCAGAGTGAATCATTTATCTTTTGATACATTCCGCTAATTCCAGCGAAGTTTTGCGCCCATAGCAAATAATGTTTGGTAAATGTTAAGGAAGTTCGGTGAACTGCCGGGATGATTAGCAACGCACGACGTTTTGTGAGCTTCAAAGAAACCTCGAACTATAGATTTTTACTTCTAAGCAAATTTTGTGAGTATGTATTTTGAACTTTGTAGAAGCTAAGCAAACTTCAGGATAATTTTAAAAAGTATGCAAACTTGCAAACTGATTGCTATAAAAATTTCAGATATTTTTGCGCACTTCACAGAAGTTGCAACATGTTCCGCGAACTTTCGGACATTTCAAGTAATAGCAAATTGCATGCGAACTTCAGAGAATTTAAAAAAAATCCAAGTTTTGGTCTTTGCAGGACAATACTGCGAACTTTATTGGACTTTCATGAAATTTAGGAAAAAAATTCGAGACTTTTAAGGACTATATGCGATATTGGCGAAATTAGAACGGTGAGCAAGTTCTATGACTTTCCACTTTGCATTGAAATATAAACACAAAAAACTTCAGGTAAGTAGTTTAGGGAAGTCAATACTAGCGTGAAAAACTGCGGATTTCAGGGAATCTCTACGAACCTTTGAGATGTTCTGCCACCAAAAGTTGTTTAAGCTTTGAGAAGTTCCTACACACTGCTCAATATCTGAGAGTTTGAAGGAAGAACTGAAAATAACTAACAATTGAAAGGAATTCGTTCAAAATTTCGGAAATTTCAGCGTATTTCATCAAAATTCTACGAAGCTTAGAAAAGTTCTGTGCACTGTAGGAATGTTTTGCCAATCTAAAAGAAGCTCAGCAAACTTTAGGGAAGATGTTCGAAAAAAAACTCCTTAAAGTTTGACGAAGTTTTCAAACATCTTCCAGAGCTTATCTAAAGCTAACAAAACTTCCATAAATTTGACGCAACTTTTTTCAAGCTTGCAGAACTTGCCTTACAACTGAAGAACTTCTTTGAAGTTAGTAGAACTTCTCAGAAGCTCTAATAAATTTGGTCAAGTTAACATAACTTTCATGCCGTTTGTAGAATATTCCCAAAGTTTGCAGAACTTTCGTATAATTCATAGTTTTCCTCGAATAATTTTCGTAAAATCCATAGAACATTGCTAAGATTACAGTACGTTTTTGAAGTTTGCAGATCTCCTTTGCAATAAGCAGAAATATAATGTTCTAATCCGTCATTCGAACACTTTCCCTCCAGTTTGCACTACTTTCGAAAATGTTAAAAAAAAACCTGTTTTAATCCACCTAGCGGTGCAATTGTGCCTTTCTCATTTCTCTAAACTATGGCACGGAGGCTTTTTATGTTCAACATACTTGTGGAAATGTCCATTACATTTTTAGTACACTTTGCACTTATACACAATGGCATGCCAGCCACGAACTTGATGAGCTACGTGTCGACGGTGAAACACTTGAAACAAAAAAATATCATACTCCATAAGCCTAATCAGCATTAGATCAATGTTATCTGCTTGCTAACTCATTTTGTCATGCGGGGGTGGGTATGTGAGGAGGACGAAAGTCCCATGAACGAACGACTCCCCAGCTTAAATTGGTATGCTTTGTGATATAGTGGTGGTTTAAAGATGATGGGGTTGAAAGGGAGGGGTATGAGGGCTGGATGGGGTGGTGGTCTGAGGGATGATTTAAGGAGATTTTTAAAGGAGGGGAGTGAACAGTAGAGGGGGGGGGGGGTGTAACCCCTCTCCGTAAACCATCAACTACGCCCCTGTTAAAATCCAGAAACTTTATGCGAGTCGAAAAAAAAATTTGGCCGGGATTAGGTTGACGTTTTTCAGAGTGATTGCATAACCTTTCTATATGAGAAAGGCAAAAATGTGCCAAAATCCAAAAAAGTGAATCGTCGTCAAATTTTTTTTCGAGTTTGCATCAAATCTCGACGTTTCATGCACCTTGAACACATTTAGCATCAAAAATAAAAATTCTATTTTTAATTTTTCCTATAGTTTATATGAGAAGTTTCTGTGTGGCCGCACTCTGAAACCCGTAATTCCGGAACTAGAATTCCGATCGATCCAAAATTCAATAGCAGCCGATGGGAAGATTGCACCTTTCATTTGAGACTAAGTTTGGGCAAATCGGTCCAGCCATCTCTGAGAAAAATGAGTGACATTATTTGACACATACGCACATACATACACACACACATACACACACACATACACACACATACATACATACACACACATACATACATACACACACATACAGACTTTTTTCCGATCTCGACGAACTGAGTCGAATGGGATATGACACTCGGCCCTCCGGGTCGGGATTAGGTTGACGTTTTTCAGAGTGATTGCATAACCTTTCTATATGAGAAAGGCAAAAATCATAATTTTATCGCAATTCACAGAACATCCCTGCAGATAAAACTTTCCAAAAGTTTAAGAAAACCAATTGTTTACGCTCAATGTACATTTCCAGAACAGAACCGTCTCCTACATAAGCATATTTGCGTACCACTGAAATTATCCAGTTTTGTACATCTCTATCTTTACCGTCAGTATAACCTCTATATACAGATAGATAGTTTCTCGGTCACTCATTCGAGTTGCATACACATACAGTGTGAGCCATATGCGCACTACACAAAACTGTGTTCATTATAAAATGTATCACTGCATATCGTCGAGTCCGTTATAGAAAGAAGATAGAAACAGAACGGTTAAAAGCAGTATAGGCCAAACAAACAGAGTCAGTTTTACATTCGTTTTCACGCAGTTCAGCTGTTACGAGACGGCCGGTTCACTTTATATTCCAAATTCGGTCAGAACAAATACAGTCCACCAGCAAAAGTGTACCAGATCACGCACTATAGTTTCCTTCGCAAAGTATCACAGGACCTACCACCATTCGGCAAAAACATTGGTCCTTCGAGCCGGATGTGAGTGCTTTTCTGCGAAGTGAAATTATTTCGAAAAGTATAGACTATAGACTGAGTGGACAAGCAACCAAATCAGTGCACACAATGCAAAGCAAAAATGTTCGCGCACATTCAAGCGTCTGTTAAGCTGTCGGATAATTATGACAAGGGAAATTGTTCGGTTCGCGGTGTAGTAAGAACTCGCGGTCACATTAACTAATTTCAGTGGGTTTATTCCATACTTATCATAAGCACAAACTATCCAGTATAAAACAAGAGCGTATCCGATATAATTCAACTGTAATTTATTGTACAGTGCAGTACTTGTATGATGACTTTTAATAGTGACTGACTATAGATAATAACTCTTGATACTAACTAACCTTGAATGATGACTGACTTAACTGTTAATTGTTTGAACTATATATAGGTTGCTACCACTATTAGATGAACACAACTGTTCTGTTCAGGAAGTAAGAATCTTCTAGAATCTAGCTGTAGTATAGGTAACGAAACGCAACAAACTGTTCCGTAACGCCTATCTACTCGATTCATTATGCTATACCTAACTGTCCTGTACTACAGTGAAGTCTCACTACCTCGTATGAATCTAATTCAAAAGCTGGCGCAAACATACCGCCCGCCTTGAAAGACGGATCTTTCAACAAATCCTGAGATGTACTATTCAGTTCTGTGCTATGTTATGCTAATAATGAATTCACTTCTTATTGCTAATATTATACTAAGTCTGCTGCTGTTGAGATGTTTGAAGATTAGTGGAGTACCATGGGCGTCGAGAACGGGAGACTTGAGTTCGACTCCGTCAACTGCTATGCAGCCGGCGTCGATAACCCAAGACCCGAACGACTCCGCTGGTCCCACCACTTACGTTCCTGTTGCTACTTCGATGTGTGTATGGTGGACTGTATAATCTGGTAGACTCGATTAGATGAATGCACGATTGCGTTGATTCAGCGACTGAGCTGCTGGTTGGCTGAAGCCGTCGATAGTACAGCGGACCTGTGCCGCCGACTGGCTGGAATCATCTTCGATACTGCAGCGGACCTGTGCCGCCGACTGGCTGATATCATCTTCGATGGTGGTGATGAATGCTGGGATAAAAAGAGGAATGCTTTTTAAAAGGAAAAATGATACAATAAAATGACTTCCCTGGAACGGAGGCCTCATGGCCTCCGTAGTCGCCCTTGGCAACGACGATACTGTCTGTCGCGACAGCTGCGAAGGTTGTTGCACAACCAGTTCGTCTACATGAACTATCTTTATTGTTCGAGATGGCCAAGTGAACTACGATGCATTGAGAATAGTTCCAGTGGATGATGAACCCTGAACTGTTAACCGAAGACAGGAGTGGTAAGCCGTCGTAGTCCGGCTTCTCCGAATTACTCGTTGAAATGTGAAATTTCCAGATGCCGACATGAGAAGAGGTTTTGATTAGGGTGTGCAGAGTCTGAATGGTCCAGGCTTGGCTGAACATATACTCCAGTGTCACTCACCTGGGCAAAATTAACGATGTGCTTCCTCTTCTGAATGACCGATGGTGATGGATCTCGTTGATTCTCTGTGTATTATTTTCAACTGATGTATTGCTGTTCCGATGCTGCTGTACTACATAAGTTTCGCGAAGGCTCCAGCGAAAGTTTTCACTGGACTGCTGCAGTGTTGCCTTCCGAACGAGCTCCGGCGGGTCTCGACCCCCGGACTCAATCCCAACGTTTCCTCTGCGTTGGAATCATCAACAGTAATTTGTTGATGCGATGTATACGATGGGGGTATTGGGGGTGCATTTCCAATTTACTGGAACACAGTCCAGCTCCGCTACACTTCATGTGCAACGGACTGTAGGGGCTTTCACAGCCGAGACGGTTCAACGTCGAACCTGGTTGAATTTGGCACAATTCAACCCGATGAAATGCACCCGGGATGGGTGAGGACAAATACCACCAACGTTGTAGTACTTCCTTCTGCCAAAGCTGTTACTTTGGCTCTGTAGACTATTGGACTGATTTGGCTCCAGTGAGACTCTTCACTGGACTGAAAATTATCTCTTGAGATCTCCAACGACCATTCGTTGGAATGAGTGATGAAAGATGTAGAATAGTTTCGAAAGTCGGATAATCTGATGACGTCAGAGTGGGTTGCCTTTGAACCACCGTACGAGTAGATTACTCGTTCCATTTAGAAATTGTGAATAGAAGAGGAAAAGGACTTTCAGTGTGTAGAATCTTCAGTGCCCAGCAAGGCTGGACACATACTTAAATTATACCTGGACGAAATATGAGTTGCGCATCCTCTTCCTATTCAATACACAGCAGTAGGACTGTCTCACTCCGCTGCTAATTTGAATCTTGAAGATAACTGTGGTTTTTGACCAGTGAACTGGGACTGGACTGGGATTATTTTCAATGTGTTCCCAATGAACTTCGTTGGACTGGACGAACTAAAATTTATGCAGCCTCTTCATGTTCACGGTTGGTTGCTGAATGGTGCGAACAATTGTCCCACTGGTGGTTGTAAGACGAGCCAACGATTCACGATTGCCTTTTGTTGCATGATCTGACTGATTGTTGATATAGGGCTCATTATGATGATGAAAATATTACAAGGTTCATTATGTTTATTAAATATAAAAGAAAAGGATTGTCGGCTCCTTGCCCAAGAAATATTGTTGGTTATGTTGACTGTACTGAAGGTAGTTTGTCACTCGATGATTCCCATCGAAGCAGTTTTCGAACAGCTCTCGGTGCTGCACGAACTCCAGTCTTTTCTTGGGTCCGGTATGTTGGAAATCCGGACAGTTGAACAAGAAATGTCGTGCCTTACAAAAGTGGCATCGCGGCGGAACAATTTTATCACGGCAATTTTCCTCCACCTTTGAAACCACCGTGACCTTGTTACCGATATTCGCTGCTCTTCGTGATTTGAGCAGCATCATTAGAAAAGCTTCTTGCAACTCCTCATCACTGCTTCGCACGACACCAGCATCGATCGAACCGCTTTGCCGCCACCACTTTTTCAATAATGATGAAGATGCCTTCATCCAGGTTGCCTCCTCCGTTTCGATGGGGCCGCAAGTACCCAATTGCTGCGATACAGCTATTAACTTTGTCGCCATTGCGCGGTGCAATGCGAATGCTGGACGTAAATTAGGACGATTGTCCATTTCACTTGCAGACAATTGCGCAAAATAACCGAACAGACCGACGAGAAAAAGGTTTAGTCTATCACCACTCCACGTTAATAATGATTTTCACTCGTTTGACGTTTAGCTTTGTCTTACTGACGAGCGCATGTTGTGTTGATTAGGTACAGGTTGTCGCGTTTATGATTTCGCCCGTTGCGGATGCACAGTGAAAACAGGTAGGTGGAAACATTTTATTGCAGGGATGGAATGTTCACTCAGTTCAGTTTGTGGTGATGAATTTGTAAACTCACATGGCACTTTAATAGTGCAAAATGGTAACTTGAAGCGTTTCCAATTATCAACAAAATGGCACTTGTACTGTTCGTGTTCGCAAAATTGTATTTAAACACACGTTCTCTCGTTAGCTACTTGAATCACTAGATTGTCTGTTTCACTGTGCGGTACTGTTCAGTTTCGAATAGAAAGTTTTTTCGCCCGATATAATACATAGGTGGGCACACACACATAATGACGCGCATCGTCACGCTATCTGGCTTCTTTTCACCAGTCGATTTTTGATTGAACTTTTTTCTTGTTATTTGAGGTGCAAACACATTTTTCATTAACACATGGTGACGCGCATCGCCACTTAACCTGGCTTCTTTTCGCCAGCTGATGTTCGTTGGTACGGCATTTTTCTGTCCTGTCTAGGACTATCTGAATAACTCGACCGCGATATTCAGCGACATTGTTCGATACTTCTCACACGGTTCGCGTCCGAAAGGAACGTATTGAAATCCGACAGCGGATGAATCCGGCTCGAAGGACCAAAAATGTTCGCGCACATTCAAGCGTCTGTTAAGCTGTCGGATAATTATGACAAGGGAAATTGTTCGGTTCGCGGTGTAGTAAGAACTCGCGGTCACATTAACTAATTTCAGTGGGTTTATTCCATACTTATCATAAGCACAAACTATCCAGTATAAAACAAGAGCGTATCCGATATAATTCAACTGTAATTTATTGTACAGTGCAGTACTTGTATGATGACTTTTAATAGTGACTGACTATAGATAATAACTCTTGATACTAACTAACCTTGAATGATGACTGACTTAACTGTTAATTGTTTGAACTATATATAGGTTGCTACCACTATTAGATGAACACAACTGTTCTGTTCAGGAAGTAAGAATCTTCTAGAATCTAGCTGTAGTATAGGTAACGAAACGCAACAAACTGTTCCGTAACGCCTATCTACTCGATTCATTATGCTATACCTAACTGTCCTGTACTACAGTGAAGTCTCACTACCTCGTATGAATCTAATTAAAAAGCTGGCGCAAACACCAATTAAAGCTAACTTTATTAAAGAACTCATAATTTCAGGATAGTTCCGCAAATTGTAAAGAAGGTGCGCTATATTCTGAAAGGTTCAATGTGGGAAAGTTCTACGGGGCAATTTTCCATTTTTCATATTTTTTATAATTCGTTTATTTGGCACGGCTCAAGCCGTTAGCTTCACGGAGCCGTGGGTCTTTCATATATTTACATGATGTAAACAATAAAAATAATAAATTAATGCTATGATCGATCCCGTACGCGCGACTTGCCATTGCGTGCGAAGATCCGTTTTCGTGTCGGGGAAATATTTGCATCCACGTCAACTATATCATGGGGGTCATTTGTATATCTGTCGTCTTCGCACATGTCCGGGTCATCATCAGGGTTACTGCCTTGATGTTCGCGATCAGGTGTTGTTCCTAACTTCTTTCCCTTTCGGGTCACGAGCGTGAATCCTCCGTCATTGCTAGTAGCTCCCTCATTGCTGGAATTAGCTGTTGAGTTTGTGGTACTTGACGCGGCTTTGGCAGTTGTCATTATTGCTTGAACAGCAGCCACAAATTTGGCAACCGTTAGTGGCTCAGGGAATGACATTGGAGACTGAGTGTTGGTATTTCTTTCTGTAGATGAGCTTTTCTTTGCGGTTTCTGAACAGGGTTGTCCGTAATGTGCCGTTTGTTCACAGAACTGGCACGTGTTAGTTTGTCCTTGATATGTACAAAGAGTTCGCTGTATAATGGTATCACCCCCTTCTGTTGTGTACTGTAGGGTAAGGTAGGAGGGAATGGGTTGGTCTTTTTTCAAATTCCAATATTTCAGAATCCAATTTCCATTTTTTAATTTCCCTTTGTTAAATTTTTCATGCACTAATTTTATTTTTCTCTGATCGATTCATTTTTCAATTTTTAATTTTCCTAGATCATATTTTAAAAATTTGTACCTTTCTTATACTTATTTTTCAATTATTCTTTGAAAAATGGTAACTTCAAAAGAGTTTATCACCAAAAATTCACAGATATTCTAATCTTTAATAAAGAAAGAAAAGCAACTTTCATAATATTAATCTGATTGTATCTAAGTAAAGATTATTTATTTTGTTATTAAGATCATCTTAAAAAAAATCAAACTTGTTTTATCTTGCTTAAATTTTTGGCTTAAAGCCGAATTTTCTAAATAACGACAGCATACTCAAAATCTACTTCAAAACCATCACTCGCACTTCCGGATACTTAAAACAAATTTATTTACTTTCAATTTAAGTAGGTTATACTAGAAACTTATCCAAAAGTGACAAGTTTTTGCTCGTTGATATTCTGAGATATATTTTTATAATTAAAATTAATTCCTACACAGTACATAAATATTCGCTTCTGATAATCAATCGAGTCTGTTTGACGATTTTTTTAGACGAAAGGCTAACGATGTTACCATCAAAATTAGGTCAGAAAACCACAATTGATCTCCCCCCCCCCCTTTGGTAAAAGTTTGGCTTTACCGAGCCGTAACGCGGGGGGCGTCGTGAAGACTATCTAATAGGAATTGAAAACAGTTTGAAACAACATCTGATGTTGCCCTAAATGTATACGATCCAAGACTTTGATCGTGCATCGAACCAAGTTTGTATACCGTACTATTCTCCATTCATCCTCGAATTTATCATAAAAATGACCCACACCAAAAAATAAGAAGCTATCGTGGCCGCTTTTCCTCCTTCAACGCAAATCACATAAGTAAGAGGTAATTTACACAGTAGGGATAACATATCAGTCTTTTCTCGAAACCTTGATATGCATAAAAGATTTTTTGTCTGGAACCCATTCAGTTTGTGTATGTGTGTGATATAGATACTTGCCAAGTTGTGTTTTGTTTAATTCGGTGTAGTAATTATTGCCAGGATGCTAAGAAGCAAGTAACTACTAATTGCAAGTTTTTTTATATTTCCGTGATTTTCAATTTTATCTTTATCTTAATGTGACATTAGAATGTAGAAGGTTTAGAAAGTTATTTATAATTCAAACACGAATAATATAGAAAAACGATACATTTGATCGAATTACTAAAAGTGAGCATCTTTAAAACAGAAAAAAGAGCTCTCATTCAAATATGCATATTGATCGGCTTTTCACGACCCGTTCGGTCGGTGAACCAGTGGCTAGTACATTCAAACAGGCTATTCAGCAGCCATTACATCCGTTTCATCTCGCCACTGTTTAAATTTGCCTACGATTTATCCGATAATAAATATTACGTGCTCATCATAATGAGGTTTTACATTGGTCTGTAATGTAATGCAATTCCCCTCCAGCAATAATCCGGACCAGAAAGGAACCCCACAAACGATTCATTTCGGATGAGTACGAAACCATAAAACTTCATTTCGTCTACCGCACATCCAACGTAGGATCGGAGTCAAAGTCATTAACTTCAGTGGCCCAAACGGGCGGATTAATGTTGCTGTGGGTATGATGTACTGGAATGCCAGATAGCGTATAAACCTAATTCGATTGTGAAGTTGTTTATATTTGCCATGCGTAACTGTGAATAAATTAGCAATATGTATTTAGAAAAGGAATATTAAGCAGGGTCGTATATTTGCACAATTTGGCGAAAGCGGTAGCATACAATTTAAACCATATAGTTTCAGAAATAGCCAATCCTGCTATCTCCTTTTAATGCGGTAAAATTGATATTCGTCGCAATAGCTGATACTAGCACTCCTAGCTGATATGAAGCACATCAATTCTTTGACTTTATAATGGTCATTTCGTGTATTAAAATATTTTAGCAATTCTACTAAGATTTATCCAAAACTCTTTAATACAGTGACTTCGAATCAGATGAAACATTATCGGTATAAAAAGTTTTTCTAACAACAACTTCAAACATGTTTATTTCAAACGAAAAATTGAATCGAATTCGTATTTTCAGAAATCGAATTCATATATTTGGTGCCAAATGTCTTTAAAATGCATGAAACAGCAAGATTTTATGTCATCCCGAATTTTTTTTTAGGGAAATCGACTTTTTGGGACTGCTGATTTCGCACCTTTTTCGCCTTTCTCATATAAAGAAAGGCTGTGCAATTATTAGATGCTGATTTTACAGTTGTTATTATGGCCTGAACAGCTGCCACAAAATTGGTAACCGTTTGTGGTTCTGGTGATGGTATTGTGTTTCGGATTGGTTTGCCGAAGATGTGTGGCAATTGGTTGGGTTGCATTCTCCATTCTCCTTCTTGGTGTGCCTTCTGGTTGCAGTATTTGCACGTAGGAGTCTGCCCTTCGTGGGTGCATAGCGTGGTATTCTTTATATGCATTATAGGATCCTGGACGTTATGACTCAATATCGTTTCGAAAGCTGTGAAACCCAGTGATTTCGGATCTTTTGACACATTCTTACTTTCGGATATTATAATACATTCTTGTGAATGATATTATCGCGGACGTTGTGACGCACTCCATTCAGACGTTATGACCGCGGGTGTTATGACACCACTCAGACTTTTAAACCTCGCGTAGATAGTGGATTTACGAAGCACATACTTGCCTCATATTCTGTCGTATTCCTTATATACATGGGACGAATATACAAACAACTCCAGTATATATGCCTTTTACTATGGTAAATTAAGCATTGCAAAAAGTTTGTAAAAGTGCGTTTGTAAAACCTAAGAAAATATGAAGAACCATGCGCTTCCTCCGAGAATGATTTCGGTGCAGACGCATGGTTGTTAGATACTGAGGATTTTATTTTCGCGAACAATAAACTAACTATTCGCCACCAAGCCAAAAAATTGACATATTCGTGACCACCAAAAGATTTCGTGTCGATCTAAATATGTTTTGTAATAAAAAAAAACCTTTGTTTGGTTTTTATTCCGGCCAACTTCACGTTCGTTTTTTAATATTTTTTCATTAATCACACACTGACCACCAAACGTTAAAAACCGGCTACCAATCACCATCAAACTATTATAATTTAGATCATCAAATTTCCGCGAATTTTTCGGCCAACTTCACAGAGGTGAATCAAAGATACTTGGATTATATTGTCCACTATCGATAATTCCGGAGTCCTGTGTTCCGGGCATATTCCTGAACTAAAGCCACTTCGGTGAAGACAACCAACTTCTACAGTCTCAAATGGAAGGTATAATAAGAAGTTGGGTGTATAGCTATAGGCTGTCAAAATGCGTCCACAAACGATCGATTTTCAATAGCGAAGAATGAATCACACAAAAAGTATTGCTTTACTTATGTTTTAGGGGAAAAACTAAATAGATTTTGAATATCGAGGTATTGAAACATATCAAGGAATTCGATCCCGAAAGCATGTTATGGATTAACTGAATAATTAACTACTTCTCAAAAATTAATATGAATGTTAAATACAAAGATAAAAAGTAAACGTTTTTCAAAGATTGGCATTTGACCCTTGCAGTAGGCATTGCGATCAACAGTGAGTTTGATATTTGATAGTACTTATATAAATACACAGATCGTCAAATCTGTCTTCTGATAATGAGGTAAAAGCTTTTAAAACTAGTAAAAATTTAAAAGACACAGAATACTTACTAATACTGTTTCTATCATCACCCTATTCAAACGAAGTGGTTGGTTAGAGCAGCATCCCGACCAGGAGAAAATAACTGGGCAATAACCCGAGCATACTATTTTTTGGTATTCATACTAAAACTTATTAATTATTAATTCATTATTATACCACATTGAGGTATTAAGCAGGTATTGAAGAAGCATTTTTCAATACCTGCTTAATACCTAAATGAGGTATAATACTTTATTTTAGTATTATTTATGTATTCCAGTGAGTTTTTCAAATACCAAATCAATACCTTATTGAATACCTCCATAGAGTGATTTTTTTACTGGAAGGTTGAAAAATGTTTTATTATTATTCAGGTATTATAATAACTCGTTTTATTATCAAATAGTTAATTGTGGAACATATCTGCGTTATTTTTTTTTGTATTTTACCTCTTATGTAGAGTTCATTAATACCATATTGCGGTAAACAGTCGTTGGTATTGATACCTAAATTTAGTATTTCGCAGTTAGTTTCTTCTGCTCGGGATCCGTCAAAATATTTGGATTTATAGGAGTTGTTGTGATTTAAGACAAATCTGCGAATGAGGCAACCTTTGAACCTGCACCCCCACCATAACAGGATGTGCCCACAAAAGCACTTTTATCTTCAATTTTTACAATACGTTTACTGCCAAATCGAGAGCCACCTTTCATTTCCTTGTTATCCTTTACTCATACCAAGCTAAGTACTTCACGTATTGTTACTTGCAGTTCTCTTAGCAAAAAACTACAGACAACAAAGTGCACACTGAACTCAACGTAATATGTACAAAAACAGTGTTTTAAACTAGGTTAGCTCCAATTTATAAATCTAATCCCACTCCAAGGATTCCCATCGAGAGGGCGCGGAAACAACAGCGAGAGCAGAAAATCGTAAACACGACACAGTGAACAAGAGAAAAGCGGTAGTGCAGGTACACAGGGAAATGAAACGACACGACACCGCATTCTCGAGTTAGGTTTTTTGTCTATACGTACTACCGGTTCACTTCGTCTGCGCCGGTATCCGTGGTGCGACCGAGGGTCGGTACCCACGTGTTATGTTTCTACCCATCTGCCGCCCCTTAAAAATATGTTTTCTGTGAAAGTGGAAATATTGGTGTGGGAATGATTCGATATCACTGTAAAGTTAATGGGTTCCCCTAGGGTTTGTAAGAAATATTAAGGCGTTATCCGCTATTTTTAAACACTGAACATGGAAGAGGCGCAGATTTTTCTGAGTTATATAGGGTTTTGACGAACTGAATATGAAAAGTGGAGGCCCTCTAAATCAAAATTCAACTGAACAGGTCAATGTTGAGTAAACATCACAGAAACAGATTCCAAAAGCAGCATCTATTTCAATAATTTAACTGCTATGAGCCTATACCGTGCTGACACCATTTCCAACAACAATGCCTCTAAACCTATTTCGTTCTCGATTGCAGAACGCAAGCTTCAACCTAAGTGCACTAGTTTGCTATGCGGTCTAGGAAATGCCGATACTCAGGATGATTCGAGCCGGCAATTTGCTGCAGCTGTTTTCATTTTCTTCCTATTCAATATGTTTACTGTGTGCCTGCTTGCTGCAGCACAAATCCATTCGGTAGAAAGAACGGACCAACTCCAGCGATACAAACACGGCAGTAATTCTTCTCGCATAGCGGTGTCGTGGAATGCATCCTCCATGCTGTATTACAGCCAACCTGTCGTCAGTTGTCTAAGATAACAGGGCGAAGTATATCAGTTGTTTCCGGAAGCAATGATGCTTACTGCTGCACATGTTGTTGAATTTAGCGGATCGAGAAGGTCACAGGTCGTACTGCACTGGTTTATTTCGGCATTCCGCAGTTTGTGCACACTTCACTAGCAAATGTGTTTACGGTGCCCCGCATGTTGGTTTTCCTTTCTTCGACAAATTTGCAACCAGCATGTTTTGTGCAAGCTTTCCGGTGGGTCTAATTTTGTTGCCGAGTAAAAACCCTGCCATTGTCCTGCTGTTATTTTAACAACGCTTGCAAACGGCAGTAAACTGTTTATTCTACTATTCTACCGCGAAGATGAACAAACACGATGTGTATCCTTGACGTGAATGTATCGTTTCACATCGTCCGTGCCGGTGGCGGGCCGCACGGAACCATATAAAATTTCGATCAGGTATTTTATGGGGATAAATTGTAGACCAAGAGGTAATGTAGCGCTGCTTAGGATTTATGAAAGAAATCGATATTTCTACTGAGGGGCTATGTTTCATATCTTTCATATTGCCATATACCGATGGGAATATACATATTCACTCACCCACTACTCTATTTTCCTATAACAAATGGCAATTTAGTAGTTACTTTAGTAACTATTGAGGCTATATGGTCGGTTTTAAGTCAGACCGGACGAAGTCGCAAAGCATGAAAAAATGAGATAATGATAGCACTGGATAAATAATTTCGTCAGCTATATGCGGTTTTTGTCAGATTTGAAATATGTAACAATCAACAAGAGTTATGGTAACAAATAATTTTCAATCATAATGTAATGGATGCTGATGCGATTCAAACTTTAAACTTGTTTTTCTCGAAATCAATATTTTGTCACTTAGTCCGGTCTGACTTAACACCGACCATACGATACTTTTAAAATTAGTCTTCAAAACTTATATCAAGTGTGCAGTGCATACAACGATGATTCTTACGAGCTCGAAATTTCGGCACAGTTTGATTAGCACCTAAGAATACCTCGCTTCTTTTTTCTTATATAATTCGTACAATTGACACGGCCCGACGCACAGAGGAGTAACTGGGGTCGAATCCTGGCCAAAACTATTTATTGCGGCTATTGCTGTTATTATGCCTTAATATGAACTAAAAATAGAAAATAACTGGTTTTTGGGACTATTTGGCATCTATCCACCTTCATCCTTTCGAATACTAGTACTTTCGAGATGATATTTGTGAATACATTTGTTTTTCCCGCTGCATGAACAGTTGGTTAGTGGAAAAGGAAGAAGAAAAGGGATACCTGTGCACATACTCACAAAGATTCATTTTGCCAAATATAGTATTTGACCCTACAGCATTTTGGTGAACCACAAATTAGTAAAAATATCAATATTTTCAAATCGTTTGGAATTTGTGGATCGGAAAAGATCGGAAGAGATTGTATGTTTTTTGGATAGCCGGAATCTTGTTTTGTAATGTTGTTTCAGCAACTTTGCCGGATCTTGCCGTATAATGTAACTTTTTTATCATTCAAATTTGGAATAAATTGTTTAAAAAAGGTGTTTTTAAAGCTGGTCCAATACATGGCAACACTACCATTTTCGGTTATTTTTAAGCTGAGGTTATACAAATAGTTGTGTTCAATTACGTTTGTTATAATATTGTCTTATTTAATACAGTCATCATCATTTGAAAGCGATTTTGCTGGATATATAATAAAAAATGATTCGAAACCCTTAAAATATCACCATTTTGCATCCATGCAAAAATTCTTTAGCATTTTTTGGCATACTCTTCATTTTGCCATAATATGCAGTATGCTTTAATTTAATAATACATGCCGAGTTTCTTTTGATTTATTTCTTATTTTCAGTATACACCGTACAGACAACTTTTAAAACTATATATTTCTTATTAATAACTTATATCTATGCTTGTAAATGTTAAAATCCAACACTGAAGAAGCTTCGTTAAATCTGCGGCAACATCTTTCCAGTGGATTATTTTATACATATGAAGTACGGTATCTAGAGATCCACAACAGAGTGGGGTTACGAAGAACACGAGGCGGCGCATACAAATTAATGCCCGAGAGACGATCGGGATTGTCGATATTACCTGACAGCAAGTCGACAACAAAAACTCTTTGCCGTAAGATACAGAGAGTCGCCAGAGTCTGCAGACCGAGTAGCATACATCTATCGGCATAAGGAGGCAATATAACTGGTTCATTCAATGGAAGTTTTCTGAGGGCGAATCGCACAAAACATCTTTGTATACGTTCTAGTCAGTCACTTTGAACGGCATGGTATAGTGCCCACACTTGCACAGCATACTCCAGAACACCTCTAATCAGGGCGCAGTAAAGTGCTTTAAGAAGCCCAGCATTCCGAAAGCCTTAGCAGTTGTCGCGGTGATATGGTCGGAAACGCTCAACTTCATATCGAATAACACCCCAAGTCACGGATCGAGTCAATGCTTTCAGTTATTCTTCCTTTTAGGCTGTATTCATAATGTCCAGGAGTAAGCAAGCGTCCGAAACTAATTACTTTGCATTCATTAACGTTGAATTCAATTCCGTTAAGCGTGCACCATTCTTGAATAGTACAGATATCTTCTTGAAGCACTACGGCGTCAAGTACCGAAGCAATAGTTCGAAAGATTTTGAGGTAGTCCGCGAATAGCAATTTCCCAGACTAGATCCGACTACAGATATCGTTGATAAACAAAATAAAAATAAGCCGCCCCAAATGACTACCTTGCGGGACACCTGTGGGTGTTCTGAATGTGCTTGAGCGCGTGTTTTTCATACTCACGAATACCGAGCGATCGGAAAAATACAACTGCAACCAGTTAGTCAGCCAGGCGGGAAATCCCAAACGCTTTAATTTCAGGATTGCGATGTTGTGTCGAAGGCTTTTGAAAAGTCGATATAAACTTCTCGAC
Organism: Topomyia yanbarensis; assembly: GCF_030247195.1. Taxonomy (NCBI): domain Eukaryota; kingdom Metazoa; phylum Arthropoda; class Insecta; order Diptera; family Culicidae; genus Topomyia; species Topomyia yanbarensis. Next base: position 48,546,233 of record NC_080671.1, on the reverse strand, counting down.
GGCGGGAAACAACTTAGAAGTGTATGCTATCAGGTTAGAAGTTGTTGATCGTTTCGTGACAAACCCGTGTTGATACTCCGAGATAATGTGGGATGCAGCTGCCTACGTGACGTTGTAGACCAGCTTTTCGAGAACTTTGGAGCGACAGTTTAATAATGAGATACCTCTCTAATTTTCGACGTTGTGAATATTGCAGCTTCTTTCAAGGCGATAGAAAAAATTCCTACAGCGAGAGAGCGAAATGATGCACATGGGAAGAGACAGCACGTGGTCGCAGCTTTTTATAAATTGGGGCGAGAGATGATCGGGGCCAGGCCCTTTCGACAAATCAACAGCAGTCAGAGACATCAAGACGTCAGCTCGATTTACAACGGGACGGGGGAGATTTATGTTGTACGATGGTAATGTTTCCAAATACTCTTCCGAAGGGACGGTATAGTCGCTTCTAAACACTCCGCGAAAGAAATCAGCAAACAAATTTATCAACGCTGGAAGTTGCGCGCTTGCATTTCCAAGCAAAACGTCAGAGGGAGTACTACCGGATAGTTTTCTGTTACTAACGAATTTCCAAAATGTTGCAGGGTGATCACGAAGGCTATGCTGCACATTATTCAAATACTCACGAAAAGCGGAATTCCGGCAGTTTCGTATTGCAGTTCTGTCCGTCAAAGAGTAACTTTGTTTTCCTCTGATTTATGGCGGGAATAACGCTTGCGTTGTTTTCGCAGGGCATTACGCAAACGGCGAATCTCAGCGTTCCACCATAGAAGTTTGAAATCCACCCTCCTGTTGACTCGTTTCAGTGGAACCTTTTGGCGGAGTATATCTTATAATTTGCTATAAAACAGCGCGACTGTTTCGTCAAGCTCATTACAACACATTAAGCCGGTCCAGTCGACAGTAGCAATCAGTGCGGAGATTTCGTCAAAGTTGCAACGGTTAAAGTCAAAATCAAGGTCATCAATCCAGTGAAATGAATCACCTCCAGTGTTGGTACGTACATCTAGCCGCAGGACAAATGGTTTGTGATGAGGATCGACTTTGAGAATAGCAGTCAGAGGTTCAAGCAGCTCTGCGATATCCGTGTTGTTTACGAATGCACATTCGTCAGTGAGAAAATCTGGTATAGACCGCCAACCATAGACTTCGTTACAGTTATTTCTTGTTGCGAAGAGGCATTAATAGGTAGGAAACATTTTAGATCGTTATCGAGCAACCACTGAAGGCGTGGAAGATTGTAGTCTCCAAAGACGAGAACAGTGTCGGTGCTGCCAGCATTGTCTAGAATTGTTTGAACAGCATTAGCGTGCGCGTGATACAAATCCGAATCACCATTTGGCCTTAGATAAACACAGCTAATATATACAGATTGATTCGGGAGGTCGATACGCACGGCGATTTTCTCCAAGCGTTCAATTCCAGACAAGCTTAGCTGTGAACCTACGAGGTTGTTCTTTACCGCTATTAGGACGTACCGCCTCGGCGCAGATGACTGGTTGTTGAGTTGCGGTCGCAGCAGTATATTACGTAGTTCGACAAGAGTTCAGCGTTTAATATGTCTTCGCAGCCAGATTTCCGTTAGGACAACCACGTCGTAATCACTAGAAGAAAAGTGCTAGAGAGAATTCCTGTGTTTTCGTTCTCATTCCTCTCACGTTCTGGTAGTAAACGGAAAGGAACTGCTCGGAATGTGCGGCTAGTTCGGGAACAGGCAATACAGAATGTAAAACAGGTGGTATAACTATTTGGAAGAGGGCGAAGAGCAGTGGAGGTCATCGTTGCTGAGTTTCCAAAAAACCTTTCTGGAATCCAACTTCTCTTCGAACTCACGATAAGCAATCCCAACTGGCCATGTAGACGCCGTCATAGACTTTTTTGAGATTCGTAGGATGCCAACTTTGTAGGAAACAAAATTCAGCGTTCTAGGATCTTCGCCACGAGGGACCAACTTGTCGATAGTGGTGTCCGAATTCCCGAGTTTATCCGCCGCTAGCTTGGTGACACTTTCATCAGGAATATCGGGCGAAATTCCTGGCAGATACAACCAAAACTGGTGGTGTCAATGAACCGGTGGATTGGATTGGAGTCTGTATCGTCGTTGTTTCTCTTACTTTTAGAAGTATTAAAGGAAAATTGCCATGGTCTAGGAACCGCCGTTTTGGTACAGTGTCGATACGTTTTGAAGTTGGTCCAAATATCCACCTTTAATTCCTCCAATATGTCGTTGCGAATTATATTTTTAAGTTCCTTGATGACCGTTTGGTTTGTGGACTCAACGGACACTAATGCGTTACGAAAACGTGCTTTGCCCATGATATTTTTGCAGGTGTTACACATCCAAAATAGGTTAGACTTGTTAACAACAGCGGAAAAAAGAATTCATCGTTTAGTCCGCAGCATTTCGCGTAAAATGACGAAGAGCAAAAACCGGCACATTTTACAGCAATACGACCATCGAAAAAATGCAACTCTCACAAAATCCAGGCATTTTATGGTGTGCGGTAGTGTATATGAGAGGCTGAGAGCAAGAGTGGGTTAAAAATTCGCTGCGAGCAAAAGCGGTATACGTTTTATTTAGAGCAAAACCGGTTTAAGTACCAGTCAGAGCAGAAATGGGATAAAAAAACCTTAGCGCAAAAGTGGGTTAAAAAGATATACCACTTTTGCCCTAAGAGGATATATATATTCCATTTTTATTCTAAGAATGTTTTCAAAAATGATTTATTACCAATCAGGGAAAACCATCATCAATATGGGTATCATTTGAAAGGAGGTGGTTAGTAGATATGGGAAATCGATAATTACGCCATTTTGAATTCCAAGATGGCGACTTCCGGTTACCACAAAATAGTGAGAACCACCATCAATATGGGTGTCATTTGAAAGGGGATGGTGAGCAGACATCGAAAATTGACCATTACCGCCATTTTGAAATCCAAGATGGCGACTTCCGGTTACCACAAAATAGTGAGAACCACCATCAATATGGGTATCATTTGAAAGGAGGTGGTTAGTAGATATGGGAAATCGATAATTACGCCATTTTGAATTCCAAGATGGCGACTTCCGGTTACCACAAAATAGTGAGAACCACCATCAATATGGGTGTCATTTGAAAGGAGGTGGTTAGTAGATATGGGAAATCGATAATTATGCCATTTTGAATTCCAAGATGGCGACTTCCGGTTACCACAAAATAGTGAGAACCATTATCAATATGGGTGTCATTTGAAAGGGGATGGTGAGCAGACATCGAAAATTGACCATTACCGCCATTTTGAAATCCAAGATGGCGACTTCCGGTTACCACAAAATAGTGAGAACCACCATCAATATGGGTATCATTTGAAAGGAGGTGGTTAGTAGATATGGGAAATCGATAATTACGCCATTTTGAATTCCAAGATGGCGACTTCCGGTTACCACAAAATAGTGAGAACCATTATCAATATGGGTATCATTGGAAAGGAGGTGGTTAGTAGATATGGGAAATCGATAATTACGCCATTTTGAATTCCAAGATGGCGACTTCCGGTTACCACAAAATAGTGAGAACCACCATCAATATGGATGTCATTTGAAAGGAGGTGGTTAGTAGATATGGGAAATCGATAATTACGCCATTTTGAATTCCAAAATGGCGACTTCCGGTTACCACAAAATAGTGAGAACCATTATCAATATGGGTGTCATTTGAAAGGGGATGGTGAGCAGACATCGAAAATTGACCATTACCGCCATTTTGAATTCCAAGATGGCGACTTCCGGTTACCACAAAATAGTGAGAACCACCATCAATATGGGTATCATTGGAAAGGAGGTGGTTAGTAGATATGGGAAATCGATAATTACGCCATTTTGAATTCCAAGATGGCGACTTCCGGTTACCACAAAATAGTGAGAACCACCATCAATATGGGTGTCATTTGAAAGGAGGTGGTTAGTAGATATGGAAAATCGATAATTACGCCATTTTGAATTCCAAAATGGCGACTTCCGGTTACCACAAAATAGTGAGAACCATTATCAATATGGGTGTCATTTGAAAGGGGATGGTGAGCAGACATCGAAAATTGACCACCACCGCCATTTTGAAATCCAACATGGCGACTTCCGGTTACCACAAAATAATGAGAACCACCATCAATATGAGTGTCATTTGAAAGGGGATGGTGAGCAGACACCGAAAATTGACCACCACCGCCATTTTGAAATCCAAGATGGCGACTTCCGGTTAGAGGTGTGCGCCGCCGCGCCGCGCCGCCGCCGCCGATGATTTTGACACGCCGCCGATTTCAGGAAAAAATGGTCAGCGCGCCGATTGCCTTTTTTGTGCTGCGCCGCCGATCATATTTAAACTCGCGCCGAGTCCATATTTGACCTGAATGTGTATTGAGTGAAAGAATTTTGGTTTATTTTGCGATAATCTTTTTGGTTGTAATAGTTTTGTGTGATTCTTACCATTACCAATCTTGAGGCAGGATATTGTAGTCCATATGGAAACAAAGCTGCTTTCGAACCGCACGGCAATTCAGCAAGAAATTAAACTGTCACCGTGTCTGCGAGCGGTTTGCTTATGAACTGTGAATTTATATAGTGTTCCGCTGTTTAAAGACTGGACAAGCGAATATCAGCCGAATAGGTCGGTAAAAGGTATTAAGATATTCAGAAGTTAAGCAATATACTTGTTCTAAGCATTTCTTGTTTTACTAATCAATCAATCGATATGATAATAAAATAGCCTGGACAATACTTTTGCTGACTTCCTACCCGCATAGTCACCCGGATCGCAGCAATCAACCGTCAGTCTGTGGAAACCATAATACTCCCTACTGTCGAGTTCTCAGTAGTTAAAGACACAAGTTACTCAGTGCAAGAAAATATTCGGCTCATGCGGAATTAGATAGCATATCGAACGAATTATGTCACTTTTTCATGGTTAGAAACAGTTAAAACCTAATGAACCGACATATAAGCCAGTACAATTGTTTCTACAAAATCTGTGTAAATATTTAAATAAAAATACATTGCAAATTACCATCGCACGCGTGAATCACCATTCTACTCAAATTTGCACGCAAGCAAAGCTCGTATAGCGTCATGCCTTCGATATAGTAATTCAAGCCGTACGACTTTTAACTATTAACCTTGGTCTGGTAGTTCAGAGGGTAAGGCGTTGGTGTCGTATAAGCCACCCGTCGTATAAGCCAGCCCCCGCCAGGAAGGATTCTTAGTAGTCAGTAGCCTCGTAACACTAGCCATGCAGTAGCACTGCACATTCCTAAAACCTGGCTGCAAAGTCTGCCGAAATGAAACTTGGAACGAAAAACTAGTGCTAGACATACTTCTGTCAACATAATGGAAGGTTACAACTGGTTCTCTCTAGAAAAATCCGCATTTCAATTTTCTTATCCTTTGCTTCTCTTTTCCTTTAATTCACCGAAAAAGTCTACAAAATCGATACAGTAGAACTTTGCCGCAATCGAAACTACCATACCATATTGGCCTATTGTTCGAAAGTGATTCGATGTTTAACCTGTATTGGAAGCCGCACCATTTTGTAATTTTATCATGCTAAGGATTTTTTCCAACGATATACGTGGGCAAAATATTGAGTGCGGTGTATCAAACGATCAGAGTGGCCCAGAAAACGTCCCGTTGATTTCTATTTCAATATTTCAGCAAAAAACATTATTGGTTATCCGCAGAATCTCGTGCTCGTGATTTTCTATTGAGAGTGGAGACCTTCTTTAGCGGTGGGGATACAGTTGACTGCTTGTCTGCTGTATCTTTGGGATTATTTGCTTCTCTCATGTCTGACGTCCAGGTCTTCATAGTTAAAGCTGTATTGGTGCCGATGGTCGGATGTTGTATCTTGCTTCTTGCACTTGCGCGTGAGCAACGTCGCCTTTTTATCCTCACCGATAGTGCAAACAGTTGATTTTGGGGTGCTGGATGCTGGTTAGTAGTTGTCATTATGTCCTGAACAACTGTTACAAATTTGGGAACCGTTTGTAGGTATTTGTATAGAGATCACTGTTCAAATAGGTATATCGTCGATGAGTCGGCAATTCGCTGAGATGCATTCTCGTTTGTATATGTATCTTTGTATTGCGCAAGGATTGTTCACGATGTGGCGTCTGATGTTAATACTTGCGCGTAGGAATTTGCATGTTATGGGGACAAAGCGTGGTTTATTTAATAGTTCTGTGATTTTTAGTTGAATAATCGATCCGCATTCTCAGCATAAAGAAATTTCTTCAAGTAACAGGTTAATATATTCTATTTCACCTCACTCGGTTGTATAGGTCTGGCTCAGGCAGAAGTAGAAATCAGACTGAAGACCAGGTATTGTTATTTTATCTCAGAGGAACATTTATTAAAATGAATGGCATAAAACTTTGCATGCTTTCTGAAACTGTGTTAGCATCGATATTCGTAACAGTTGGCATTGCAAGTATTAGGAGCGGTTGTTGAAATTTATCTTTAGTAATCGCAATTTTGGATATTTACTTTTATTTTTTTCCATTTTCTCAAATAAAATTAATTCCCGGTTAAAAAACAGTGTTATGCTTAAAGCTGATGACACCGCTACGTCATCAATATTTGGTTTAATTTTGAGACACGCAGACACAATAGTCAACATAGCAAGATGATTGAGCAAATTACTACTTTCCATCCATATAAAAAAATATCCCACGCCGCTTTGCGCCGCCGCCGCCGCCGATGATTTTAGCAAACGGCGTCACGCCGATACGCCGCCGCCGCCGGCCCAAATCACACCTACGCCGCCGATTACGACATTTTTCATCGGCGCACACCTCTACTTCCGGTTACTACAAAATAGTGAGAGCCACGATCAATATGGGTGTCATTTGAAAGAGGATGATCAGCAGACACCGAAAATTGATCATTACCGCCATTTTGAAATCCAAGATGGCGACTTCCGGTTACCACAAAATAGTGAGAACCACCATCAATATGGGTATCATTTGAAAGGAGGTGGTTAGTAGATATGGGAAATCGATAATTACGCCATTTTGAATTCCAAGATGGCGACTTCCGGTTACCACAAAATAGTGAGAACCATTATCAATATGGGTGTCATTTGAAAGGGGATGGTGAGCAGACATCGAAAATTGACCATTACCGCCATTTTGAAATCCAAGATGGCGACTTCCGGTTACCACAAAATAGTGAGAACCACCATCAATATGGGTATCATTTGAAAGGAGGTGGTTAGTAGATATGGGAAATCGATAATTACGCCATTTTGGCGTATTGGCGACTTCCGGTTACCACAAAATAGTGAGAACCACCATCAATATGGGTGTCATTTGAAAGGAGGTGGTTAGTAGATATGGGAAATCGATAATTACGCCATTTTGAATTCCAAAATGGCGACTTCCGGTTACCACAAAATAGTGAGAACCATTATCAATATGGGTGTCATTTGAAAGGGGATGGTGAGCAGACATCGAAAATTGACCACCACCGCCATTTTGAAAATGAAAGTAGACATCGGAAATCGACAATTAGGCTATTTTGAAATCCAATATGGTCACTTCCGGTTACCAGAAAATAGTGAGAACCATCATAAACATGGGTAACGTTTGAAAGGGGGTGTTTAGTAGTAGCCGTTTTAGATCCGATTTTCTTTCACTGCAAACATTACATTGCAACAACACGGTTTTATGCCTAAATGATCGACAACGACCAACCTGCTCTCGTTTACAACATATGTACTCGATGGATTTACTGACGGATTTCGAACTGATGCTATTCACATGGATCGGTTCGGCCTTCGACAAAATCAACCATGATGTCGCAATAGCGAAGCTGCACAAACTCGGTATTCATGGACAACTTCTGCGTTGGTTCCTCGATGGAAGGCAATTCCAAATCAGCATTAAGGACTGTCTATCTGCACCATTCTTCACTACATCCGGCATCTCAATAGGTAGCCATCTCTGTCCATTAATTTTCCTCCTCTACTTTAATGACATCAATATTAAATTACAAGGACCCCGCCTTTCTTTCGCCCATGATATGAAAATCTTTCGACAAATACGGGATAAAACCGATTCCGAGTTTCTTCAGAGTGAACTGGAGAGCTTTAGTACGTGGTATGACCTAAACAGAATGGTTTTACATCCGAGTAAATGCTCAATCGTTACGTTCACTCGGAAACGCTATCCGATTCAGTTTAACTACCATTTATTCGACTCGAGCACTCCAAGACACTCTCACGTCAAAGGTGGTGGAGTCATCATGGAGGCAGCACCACACACTTCATACTTCGTGGATGAGGCATGAAGACAATAAAGATAAAACAACCCAATGCAAGAGCATGGGAGGTATGAGCCTAGAAGCGCAAGAGCATGGGAGGTATGAGCCTAGAAGCGACCGGGCCCACTATATGTTGGATACTGTCAACGTCTGTACATCAAGATACGGATGCCACCCCCTGGATAAGAATGATCGACCCGCGCGAAATTAAAATTTTGTGATTTGTTTCTCGCATCAATAAAAATATTATATATGCAATTCCATATTAATTTTAGTGGTTTTAAAATAGGTTATATGAGGACAAAAGCGAAAAAATGCTAATTTTCAATAAAATTGCTTTTGGTTCACTTCAATCCATTTTTGGGTTTATTAATATTCCTTGGATCTTCAAATTTTAAAGGTGTATGAAATGACACCCATACTGATGGTGGTTCTCACTATTTTGTGGTAACCGGAAGTCGCCATCTTGGAATTCAAAATAACGGTAATGGACAATTTTCGGTGTCTGCTGATCATCCTCTTTCAAATAACACCCATATTAATGGTGGTTCTCACTATTTTGTGGTAACCGGAAGTCGCCATCTTGGATTTCAAAATGGCGGTGAAGGTCAATTTTCGATGTCTGCTCACCATCCTCTTTCAAAGGACACCCATATTGATGGTGGTTCTCACTATTTTGTGGTAACCGGAAGTCGCCATCTTGGATTTCAAAATGGCGGTGAAAGTCAATTTTCGATGTCTGTCCCTTTCAAATGACACCCATATTGATGGTGGTTCTCACTATTTTGTGGTAACCGGAAGTCGCTATTTTGGATTTCAAAATGGCGGTGAAAGTCAATTTTCGATGTTTGCTCACCATTCCCTTTCAAATGACACCCATATTGATGGTGGTTCTCACTATTTTGTGGTAACCGGATGTCGCCATCTTGGATTTCAAAATGGCGGTGAAAGTCAATTTTCGGTGTCTGCTCACCATTCCCTTTCAAATGACACCCATATTGATGGTGGTTCTCACTATTTTGTGGTAACCGGAAGTCGCTATCTTGGATTTCAAAATGGCGGTGAAAGTCAATTTTCGATGTCTGCTCACCATTCCCTTTCAAATGACACCCATATTGATGGTGGTTCTCACTTTTTTGTGGTAACCGGAAGTCGCCATCTTAGATTTCAAAATGGCGGTGGTGGTCAATTTTCGGTGTCTGCTCACCATCCCCTTTCAAATGACACCCATATTGATGGTGGTTCTCACTATTTTGTGGTAACCGGAAGTCGCCATCTTGGATTTCAAAATGGCGGAAATGGTCAATTTTCGGTGTCTGTTGATCATCCTCTTTCAAATGACACCCATATTGATGGTGGTTCTCACTATTTTATGGTAACCGGAAGTCGCCATCTTGGATTTCAAAATGGCGGTGAAAGTCAATTTTTGATGTCTGCTCACCATTCCCTTTTAAATGACACCCATATTGATGGTGGTTCTCACTATTTTATGGTAACCGGAAGTCGCCATCTTGGATTTCAAAATGGCGGTGGTGATCAATTTTCGGTGTCTGCTCACCATCCCCTTTCAAATGACACCCATATTGATGGTGGTTCTCACTATTTTGTGGTAACCGGAAGTCGCCATCTTGGATTTCAAAATGGCGGAAATGGTCAATTTTCGGTGTCTGTTGATCATCTCTTTCAAATGACACCCATATTGATGGTGGTTCTCACTATTTTATGGTAACCGGAAGTCGCCATCTTGGATTTCAAAATGGCGGTGAAAGTCAATTTTCGATGTCTGCTCACCATTCCCTTTCAAATGACACCCATATTGATGGTGGTTCTCACTATTTTGTGGTAACCGGAAGTCGCCATCTTGGATTTCAAAATGGCGGTGAAGGTCAATTTTCGATGTCTGCTCACCATCCTCTTTCAAATGACACCCATATTGATGGTGGTTCTCACTATTTTGTGGTAACCGGAAGTCGCCATCTTGGATTTCAAAATGGCGGTGAAAGTCAATTTTCGATGTCTGTTCCTTTCAAATGACACCCATATTGATGGTGGTTCTCACTATTTTGTGGTAACCGGAAGTCGCTATCTTGGATTTCAAAATGGCGGTGGTGGTCAATTTTCGATGTCTGCTCACCATTCCCTTTCAAATGACACCCATATTGATGGTGGTTCTCACTATTTTGTGGTAACCGGAAGTCGCTATCTTGGATTTCAAAATGGCGGTGAAAGTCAATTTTCGATGTCTGCTCACCATTCCCTTTCAAATGACATCCATATTGATGGTGGTTCTCACTATTTTGTGGTAACCGGAAGTCACCATCTTGGATTTCAAAATGGCGGTGAAAGTCAATTTTCGATGTCTGCTCACCATTCCCTTTCAAATGACACCCATATTGATGGTGTTCTCACTATTTTGTGGTAACCGGAAGTCGCCATCTTGGAATTCAAAATGGCGGTAATGGTCAATTTTCGGTGTCTGTTGATCATCCTCTTTCAAATGACACCCATATTGATGGTGGTTCTCACTATTTTATGGTAACCGGAAGTCGCCATCTTGGATTTCAAAATGGCGGTGGTGGTCAATTTTCGGTGTCTGCTCACCATCTCCTTTTAAATGACACCCATATTGATGGTGGTTCTCACTATTTTGTGGTAACCGGAAGTCGCCATCTTGGATTTCAAAATGGCGGAAATGGTCAATTTTCGGTGTCTGTTGATCATCCTCTTTCAAATGACACCCATATTGATGGTGGTTCTCACTATTTTATGGTAACCGGAAGTCGCCATCTTGGATTTCAAAATGGCGGTGGTGGTCAATTTTCGGTGTCTGCTCACCATCCCCTTTCAAATGACACCCATATTGATGGTGGTTCTCACTACTTTGTGGGAACCGGAAGTCGCCATGTTGGATTTCAAAATGGCGGCAATCGTCAATTTCCGATGCCTATTGACCTATACGGATCCTATATTACACGATTTCTAAGGCATCGAAAAATTTAATAAAATTTCATTTCCCACAAATCCGAATAAGAAAATTCTGATTCTTTTCTTAGCGCAAAAATGGGTTAATATTCTATACCAGTCTTGCCCTGAAAATTTTGTCGAACCATTTTTGCGCGAATTAATATTTGATCCACTTTTGCCTGAGGTGTGATGACTATACCATTTCTGATCTAACAGAATATTTTAACCCACTTTTGCTCTGAACAAAATTTTAACCCACTCTTACTCTCAGCCTCTCATATATACATCTGAATCTGAAAAGAGTGTTGAATAAATCGAGGGTGCATTCAATAGCAAAACAATGACCTGAATGTTGGCCATAGATTGACAGCTTTTAAAGTTTCAATTAATTTCCAGCCTTTCGACTGCAGCGAAGCTAAATTGAATCGAAAGTATAACATGCTAAACTGTATTCATCCATGCCTAAAAGGTTGTGAGTTCTCGAAAGAAGAGACAAATAGTGGTCCTGATAGTCTTTAAAATACGGAGCAACGCAATGAAGCCTGCATGAAGTTGCTTATCCACAGCCGATACCGATTAATAATGGAGCTATCGATTATAAATAAATAATGTTCGAACAACTAGTTGCTGCTTGAAATCAGAACAAAACCAACTATTACTAAATACCCTGCTTGTCGAAGCTTATCACGAAACCAGTAACATATAGAAACTATCATTTTAAGGTCTACCACCGAGCTCTGCTACCGGTCGTATTTTGTAGTGGTTAAGGTGTGAGGAAATTTATTCCTCATATCGGCAGAAAGCGGAATCGAGATATATTGAACGGGAGCAGCAGCTATGCTAACATTTAGGACGTTTCGAACCAGCAGGTAAACATATTCTCTCTCTCTCCTGGCCGAGCCCCACCAAAAGTTCATCGATACTGTGACGGCGATAGTATCCAGTCAGCCTTTCTGTTAATTGAACGAGCCCAATGTTAATCTATTAGTATGCGCATGTTTGATAGAAATTATCTGCCAACGACACGGTGTTCGATACCTAAGGCACGACCCGGGCTCGGGATCAGAATGCATTATTTTGAATGCTTGTGGCTTCCCACCAGCAATGGGTATCACATGGAAAATCAGCCAGTCGGAGGATCGCGCGTTTGCTTTAGAGCTAGATATATGCCCGGTACACGTTGAGGCTGAGCCTGTCCCTGCTCGAGCCCGCAGCTCCCCGGTTGGCACTTGTAGCACTTCAACCAACTGGTGGTAACGTAAACAATGTGCTAAATTGATGCTGCACCCCCAGTGGGGATGAAGCACACTTCAAAGCTTATTGATGATGATGCATATGGTTAGGTTGGGTTATAAAAATAGTAGAGGATTTGATTGGAGTGGAACCTTTGCCCTGGTCTGATTGTACTGAAATAAGTCAGTCGTCGTGTGTTCGAAATGCAATATTTGCTTTTCAATTACAATGCTATCAATCGACCATACAGACCATCGAAATACAAGGCTCTGGCATGTTTTTCTCAAATAGAGTTCCACAACTGAATGTAGTACTGAAGCTTTACGTCAATTCTTGATTGATTCTAATGAATCATGTTTAATTCTTCTTTGCTCTATCAGTGTACGACAATATCCCGTGTCACAAGAGACGACTGAAAACAGGAGTCTTCAAGTCAAGGAAGACCGAATGGCTGGCGGAAATATAAATTACCAGTCGAGAAGGATTAACATGGGTTTTAATTAATCAATCCTATGATATAAAAAATCATCATGAGCCTTTCATTTTATATAATTCGATTATTTCACGTGATTCTATATTTTATGCTTGGCTTGCTATACCAGTAGTTCAGTTCGTATTGCACTAAGCTCAGGGAACTGAGTCGATTAGTATACAAACCACAATTCTTTGAGCAACAAAAACAATAAGATGAAATGAGTTTTATATAAATATTATAAAAAAAATTGAGTTATAGTTGAATAAATAGAGAGTTTTTTTTCTTACCAAGATTTCCACCTACAACCACAAAGTTGTTTCAACTATGTAGATACATATTTGTCTAAACAGTAAGTAAAAGACTCACTGCATCTGCGAAAACAAATATACACTTCGAGTGACACTGAAATGTGTCAAACAATAAAATATATATGACTAAGCTATAAACAGATAAAACTTATTTGTTGCATATACTTGTTGCGTTAACTGCCTTCATTGTGAATGCATTGCAGTAGCTAACAGCTTCGCATCCACACAATCAACACACTAGATAAGAAGGTACCGGAAGAAGGAGGAAGTCAAATCCGCTCGTTAAATGAGCTTTTAATATCCACAAGACTCTACGATGGAGCGAAGAGGTGATACGAAAATAGCTCCATTGCCAGAACAACTTTTGACTGGTGCTATTTGAATTTAATACAATTTTCATGAAAAAGTTTTCGTCCGATTCCGAGCGTGGTAAATTCCACTGCTAACAATAAACTATCTTGCTGCCCTTTCCTTTCAGTGCCTAATATGATTAGTAGGAGCTGCTAGTGGGAGAGTGTTTAGTTTCACTAAATTATAAATATACGCGCATTCTTCGGAGACGCGAATCAACACTAATTTGGAACAATTGCAGGTATACCTCGATAGTACGTACACCTTCGCTTCGTTTAGTGTACGCACTATCGTGTGTACTATCGAGTCACAAAAATAAATTTCAAAATATTACTTTTTATGTTTAATATTGCATAAAAACTTACAAAAATAATATTTATAATTTATTACTAATCAATCCCCATATTAGTGATAAACCGTTCTATAACTGGGTATTTAATTTTAGAAAAATGTTTTCCAACAAAAAGCCTGGTTGAAAATGTAGAAGCATTTTCTTGGACTCGTATTTTCTTGAGCTCGTATAGTTTCGTAACGCATGTACGATTTTTCTGAAGTTCGTTTAAAATATTCCGAATTTGTAATAAAACCCGTAAACAAAAAGACGCCTCTGAATATTGCAAGTTCTCCGAGTTCCATTCAAAACATTGTGTAATTACGCACTCACATTTTATGTACATAATATTTGAAAATCAATTAGCAAATATTTTTATCATTTTTATTACCTACAAAGTTGCTAATATCTTGTTTGATGTTCGCAAAAAATTCTCTAAATTTTACAGGTTATCTAGAAGTTAGTAATACTTCTCTGATACTTTAGGAACATACCGTACATAAATGCATGCAAAAGCTTTCGGTCAGACTTTCTTAATTTTGTTAGTTTTACTTCATCGAAGTTAACTGTGAGTTTGTAAAACTTGCAGACAGTCCTTGATGTTTGAAAGATCTTCCAGAATTCCTTTAAATATTATTGAAGCTTCGTAAACTTTCCGGATATTCTAAAGACTTCATTGAAGGTTGAAGAATTTTATGAAGTTTGCAGAATTACCCCGGATTTAGTAAAATATGCGTGAACATCATGAACACTCTATTGTTTATAGAAATTGTTCGAGCGCACAAAATTCTCTGAAGTTTGAAATAATTTCCTAAATTTTATATAACCTTCGAAGTGCCAACCTTAACGATAATTGAGATTCTCTGAAGTTTGACAAAAAAGCTATGAATGATCAGAGCTTCGTACAAATTGTCTAAAGTTCTAAGGATCTCCTTGTAAGTTTAGCAAGCTCCCGAAATTTATAAGACTTTCAAGATACTTGTAGGACGTCCTTAAAGCTTGTAAGATTCTTTTCATAGTTGATAAATTTTCATGATACATTTGTAGTTTACTTATACTTTGGAATACATTGCTGAAGTTTGCAGAACTACTTTGAGTAGCATAGAACTCTTGACAAAACCTCTCTAAAGTATGCAAAAGTAACATGTAACCCGTAAAACTTCTATAAAATGTGTCGCATTTTGTTGAAGTTTACAAAATCAAGCGAAAACAATTTTTTTTTCGGTAGATGTACGTACTATCGAGGCAAAATGAACGTACTATCGAGGGTACGTACTAACGAGGGTACGCACTATCGAGGCATACTGTACATTTAAATGCGGTTAAGCTAACAAACGTCTTAAATAGTTGTTTTTTGTGTGTAGATTCTTCAACACGGCTAATTTATTAACTTGAAAGTTCAGTGGGTATATTATATGCACTTTGAGCTAGAAAATTTTACCGGAGCTACGAGATGTTGATAGGTTGATTTAAACTCGATGGAATAACAGATTTTAATTCATGCCCAACTCTGCCCAGTTATTTGTTGCTTCCCGCAGTCATGCAGTCCATTCTCATTTTAGTTTCAACGTACTCCGGCCCCAGAGTAAGCGGGTTAAATCGGCGCCAGGAATCAAATGGAATGTGCTGATTTTGTTTTACTTCGACGCGTACTTTATATTTAAAAGCAAATTTTCGATTTTTTTTGCCGGTGATTGGACCAAGTAATTGTCCAATTTAATATAGGGACACTTGGGGTTTTGTTGTCCCACGTGGAAATTCCTCTTAGTTTCTAAGATTCCCGAAACGAGGAGCCACTTACTTCGGTTTTGTAATAGCACCCATTTAGGGACACTTTCAGGCCTTCACGAAGAAGCTTAGGAGAGGAAATGATTTTCTTTTTTCGAAAATTTATAGGAACATTAGAACATGTTCCCTCAATGGCATTGTCAGACTCTCACTCTTTAGTGGACAAGGGAAGCGTAGAAATTAGTCGTGGTTTCTACGTTTCTACATTGGGTAGCTGTATGGCCCAATTGTTCGCAATGACGGCTTGTCCCGAGGCACAACAAGGCGAACAGGTAAACGAACCCCGTTCAAAAGAACAAAGTTTGGAAGAATAGATTCAGCGAAAGGATCGACATGGGACTGATTGAAAATTAGCTCTAATACTCATCGTTTTATGCCGAACGCATTTACTTGCAAGACAGAATTTTCACAGTCTGAAACAAAGGGTTCTGGAAGGAGCCGACCCCATGTTGCGCAATTAGGGCTCCTGTCGGAGACTACACCATCAATCTCTATTTCCCAAGCGGAGACGTAGACAAGATACTTCTTCGTACACGTCCGAGTATTGTTTAGTTAGTTTACGCGATATATCGACGATGTTAAATGGGTGATATTCGGTCCGGAAGTAGACCTTGCAGGGGCCTGTTGTATTAGCTGAATATAATTTATATCGAAAAGGAAATTTATCGGCATTATTTTACCATCGGATAAATATTCAAATCAACCTCCATTGAGCCAGATAAGCTGTCTGTTGTCGGAGATACCTTCTCATTAGTCTACACTATCATACGGGTTTCAGTACCCGTGCAATGAAGGTTTTATCGGAGGAAACAGGAAATTAATGCAACGAAATTTAAAAGAAAAGAGTAATTGGTACTTAGCTGTGTAGTAACAGTAATCCACAAAACATTTTCGCTGAGCCATCTGTCACACAGCCCGCTAACAAAGGGTATTTTCAAATTGCCAAATAGGTATTGGTGGAAACTTGTCTGCATATATTTATAAATAAATGCACACATATCCATAGATGCCCTGGCGATGAAAGGTAATAGCTCTACTGTACATCCAACGACCCATTACAAGAATGCCTGTTCTTACACGAACATTCTGTGACCGCCTTCATATACAATAAGCACCACGCGAATACATTCATGTCTAGATGTAGCAATAGGTTGTTGTACAAAATTGGATTTAATTGTGTGGACTTTGCTAGAATGTAAATTGCCACTCGTATTGATTGATGCGTGCAAATCATTCACTGCACTCCTTTACGGATTTTCGGTGAATCAAAAATGGAGTCACTTCCCATAGCAACAGGTGGGAATACTGGCAGTTGCGCGAAGCGTGCTTCTTCTAATCTCTTAAAAATGGGGAAAAATTGATTAATATAAAAAAGCGCAACCACAGAGCTGCCCTCTCAAATAATGCTTCGACTCATTGTATAGAGTCTTCGAGTCTTAAAACTTCTTGAATGCAAGCAAGGTTAGACAAAGGTCACTTTTCGATTTCGTTGGTGAGAACAGGGGACTTCCGCTTT
Source organism: Topomyia yanbarensis (assembly GCF_030247195.1). Lineage (NCBI taxonomy): Eukaryota > Metazoa > Arthropoda > Insecta > Diptera > Culicidae > Topomyia > Topomyia yanbarensis. The sequence goes on along the minus strand of NC_080671.1, from coordinate 48,528,978 downwards.
ACTGTCGAATCATATAGCCTTTACCAGAATAAGGCATTCCTATTCCGAGGAATCCCATGGAATGCTTGAAGTGTTCTGATGTTTTGATGAGGCTAGATCTCTATAATCCTTGTTCCGAGGGCAGTTTTCTGGGAAATTTTGAGAACCAAGTTGATTGCTGAGAAATTACAAAATACCATCAAAATAAATTTTTTGGTCAGAAGTCGGTGCAATTGCTTTCATTACATAATATTTAACAATATAATTTGAGATTAACTCACTTTTGATAATTCTTGACTTGGGTCGTTCTTGCACTGAGCCCTGAGATGCGGAAAAAAAGGGAAAAGTTTGAATTTTTGTAAATATATGTAGCCATATTTTTGTGAAATACTTGTTATACGTCTAACGTAGTACAATGTCCAATTTGCAAAATCCACTTAAGAACATGAAAAAATATTAATAATTGTCGAAGTTATAACAATTTCCTTGAAACGCGTTTTTTGTTCGAAAACGTTTGTCGTGACTAAGATTCCAGTCCTGAAAGCATAAAACTAAACAAAATTCATTAGAATAGATACCTGTGATGTCCTTGAATGATCCATTAAGAAATGTTATTCTTTTGTGTGGAAACGGTGACGATTTTTCCAAAAAACACTATAGGGCGAACACGAAATTATTGCGACACCGAAAATGTCATGCCAATTTTCTTATAATGTTTAAAATCAAACCAAAATTTTAGGGTAGTTTTATTTACTTCAAAAATCAAAAGAAAAGTTAATCGATGGAGCCTTGAGTGTAAAAGCTAACGCATTTTCGCTTGATGCCCTCCATCAAAGTCTTTACAGTGTCATCCGGTACCAGTTTCTCAGTTTTTTTTTCCATTTTCTTAACATGTCCTTCTCGTCTTTGACTGTCTTCTTGCTCTTCCGAAGTTCCCGCTTCATCATTGCCCAGTACTGCTCCACAGGGCGCAGCTCCGGACAGTTTGGCGGATTCATGTCCTTTGGAACAAAATGGACAGAATTGGCCTCATACCACTCCAGGACACTATTAGAATAGTGGCATGATGCCAAATCTGGCCAAAATAGCGGAGCTTCGTCGTGCTGCTGTAAGAACGGCAAAAGGCGCTTCTCGAGGCACTCAGATTTGTAGATCTCGCCATTTACTATGCCCCTTTGTTACGAAAGGCTCACTCCTCAGTCCGCAAGAGCAGATGGCCTGCCAAATGAAATATTTGGAGGCGAACTTCGACATTTTCTTCTTCTTAAATTTGTCGTCCACATAGAATTTGCTCTTGCCGGTGAAAAACTACATCCTCGGAATTTGCTTAAAATCGGCTTTTATATACGTTTCGTCGTCCATCACACAGCAGCCATATTTTGTCAGCATCTTCTCGTAGAGCTTCCGTGTCCGAGTTTTAGCCGTCGATTGTTGCCACTCATCGCGGTTTGGAAAGTTCTGTACCTTGTATGTATGTAGTCCAGCTCTCTTCTTTGCATTCTGGACGTAGCTCTGCGACATGCCGATTTTTTAAGCCAAATCACGGCTTGAGACGTTGGGATTTGCTTTAATCATCCGCTTCACCTTTCCCTCCGTCTTTTTGTTCTCCGGTCCCGGTTTTCTTCCAGCTCCTTTGCCGTGGTCTAACGTCAACCTCTCCTGGAACCGCTTCAACACTCTGGAGACGGTTGAATGGTGAATGTTCAACATTTTCCCCAACTGCCGGTTCGACAGATCAGGAAATTCCAGGTGTTTGGAAAGAATTTGTTCTCTCGACTCGCGTTGGTTCACCTCCATTTTCGTTGAATCGAAAAACACGACTTCGAGTTTGACAGCATGTAAACAATACACATCAATGAGAAAGTGTGCAAAATTTAGTTGATTTTTACCCAATGGTAAAAAAGTTATGCCCTTTTGAATGTGTCGCAATAATTTGGTGTTCGCCCTTTATTTTCACCTGGAAAACATTATTAAAAAATTCATAACATCGATACAAAAATTTTGACGGAAACGTGGAATCGTTCAAGGACACAGCAAAATTACGAACAATGTAAAAAAAAAGTTTTGAAATCGGTTAAAAACTTTTTCGGCAATCGTAGTCACCGCAAATAGGTTTTTGGCAAAAATGATTTCGAAATAATCGCGTCAAATTTTCAAGTATAAGCCACGCTTCCGTAAGGGAACAAGATTAAAAACGCTATAACTTTTCGTCTACTGCTCCGATCTCAATAAAAATCTTAAGAACCTAAAGATAGAAGATTAAATTTTTCTTTTCAAATTTCAACATATGTAACCTACATCGGCTTAAGCCGAATTTGAATGCCAATACCTCTTGGGGAGTATTGTCGTTCTTTTATCTCAATATCCTGTTTGGGGGTGTTGATATATTTGTTCATATTTCCGCATTGTCTATGATTTTCCTTGTCCTTAACCTTACTACTTCCCCAATAATTCCCATCAGAAAAATGATGGAAAGACAAATCACGGCAAGGAACAAATCTCCGATCAACACTAGGAACGTGCCATTTGAACCAGTAGTAACTTAAATCATACTTTTCATGTTTAGTGTGTTAAAGATAGAACGCGCATGCCTTCCGCGAAGTTGACTCAAAAAGACAAAACAACAAAATATGGAAACTTTACAAATGATTTTAAATGGAATATTACAATAATACGGTCAGCGTAATTTTTATAATCTGAAAAGTATAAAAACGTAAATATTTCGTGTAATAAGGAATCAGATATAGTCAGGCATATGCAAGGCTACAAACGCAAACAAATCTTTTTTAGACATGTGATGATTGCTATTTTTAGTTCCGCCCCCAAAAGCCTGACCCTATCTCAGTGTGTCCATACATAAAGACGGCACAATAAACGGCTGGTTACTAACAGTCAGGAACTACGAGAAGGGTTTTTCCAAAGCACTCGTTCAACCATATCTATATTTATAACTACGATATATAGGGACGTGTACAGCAATAGGAACATCATAACAAAGGCCACCGGACAGCCAATTTTATCAATTTTCCTTTCATACATGTGCACACATATTTCCAGATTGCAATTATCAGTCCCACTTGATGTCCCAGAATGCAGTAATGAATTTCCTAGAAAATTCCTTTCTTGCCCAATGTTTTCGAAGCATGCGTTTTACCATAGCTTCTCGGAACAGAGCTGTCTATGTCCCTCTTCATTGTATGCAACCCAAACGAAAATTCGCACTCGAGCGAGATAATCCGTAATTCCTATTCCAGAAATTTGAAATTTATGCATTTTTTGATAAAGGCAGGTCTTATTTCAAGCACCAGCTATTCAGAATACATGGGTTTGCCATGGTCAGACTACCATGAAGAACCGAAAATACAATATAACGTATAATACCTTTCTAGATCGTCGCTGTTGTGCTATCTTATGACAAGCGCCATTTTGCACATTTCGAGAAAAACGATTTTTAAAGTTTGAGATTGAATATCTTGAAACCTATAAATGGTACAAACAATTCAAAGAAGACAATTAATGCTTCTATCTATTCTGTATTAATCTCTCAAATATTACGAAGATCGGTTGACTATGTTGCGAGTTCTTACTATAAATGTAAATAAAAGTCGCACTCACACGTGTCATAAGCGTGTATTGATGACAAAATTTGTATGGCGTGTCTTAATCGTGCATGGAAAATTTTCCATAGAAAAAAATCATCAATTATTAACTTTTATTCATATCTTTGGCTTCATTTGGTCTATAAACAACCGGTGCGATGCATTTTGAAGGAAATGAGTCAGGGAATCTAGAAAAAACAGTTATTTTTGGTTACAGTGTTGCCAAATATGCTATATTTCCAGTTGAAAACATAAATTGTATTTTTCTCACAATTTGCGTATTTTTCTTTTGAAAATGATTATGCCATTGTGTTTCGCAGATAGTTTTACACATAAAACACCTTATACATCAAAATAACTTGAGCCAATCCCCAGACACAGTCATTTGAAGCAAAAAATTAAAAATTTCTCAGCACGTTTCTCGCTATATCTCAGTAACCAAGCAGAATGTCAAAATTCTGAAAACTTTGTAGAGATTTTTTGACAAGTAATGTAGCATATCTTACTCAGTTTACCCCGAAATGGCGTTTGTCATAAGATAGCACAACAGCGACGAGATACCGAAAGTACGAAAAGACACTGAAGTGGCGGTTGAACGTTCTGTTTCTATGCGGGCAGCTCAAAGTGCGTATGTTCCCGGGTCAAGTTATAGAATTAACGAAGAATTAAATATCATGTGAAGTCGATCAGATCGACCAGTGGGACAAATCACTACTGGATAAAAACTGTATCCGTATTACGGCACGTTGGAATAAAAAACTCAATAAAACACACAAATTTCGTTAAATTTTGGCGCTCTTACAACTTCGATTGACTAAATCGCATTGAAGGGGAAGATAACAAAAAATCAAAAAACAACAATATTATACAAGCATCGTAATTTTCTTTCACGCCCGCAAGTAGGGAACTACCCATTGTACATCTTTTTCGGATAAGATGAGCGGTACAAGTTTCCGTTCCCAAACAATTTTTGCATCCAATACTGAGACTCATACTTCTTTCTGGGAAGTATGTGCGATATGAATGCTAAAAACCAACGGAAACGAATGATACAATCATTAGCTAATTCTTCGGCGGGGTAACGAACTATTGTTTTAATTATCCGAAGAACTGATGCGAATGATAATTACGAGTGAAATTATGATTTTTTGGATACATGATTATTATTTTTAAATCACGTAACTTTGCTTAATTTGCTACGCTGCGATGATGATTCATTTTTCTCATTAGGATACAGTTGCGAGAAGCAGATAAAACGTGTTTCATCATATCAATAATTATTTGCAACGGAATGTGTTTGATTTCCATTAGAAGACAAACACAAACCTAATCACGGCTGCATACACATAAGCCCGAGAGTTACCACATTTCCGCCACCGAGCAGGATTCTGTGGGCACAACTAAAAATAGCAAATGCTACACAAATATCAGGCCGTCTCGTCGCGTCAGTACAAGTGAAGCTGTTCCGGAACGCGTGTGTTGTACTGTTGACACGGGTCATAAATTGTTATGCAAATAGAATGGACCACAAATGTATTGTATATCATACCACTGGATAATCCTGGTCATTAACTAACCGAGTTTACATTACCGAATGCTTGTGTGTCTGTATGCATGCTGTTAGCACAACTACAACCGCTCACAATAATACTTCCTGTAGCGGTTCCGTGCAACGTTAGCCTGGTACCTATAGCGACTAGCCCAGTTCGAGTTTATGGTGAGCCAGTCAATCAACAGATTCCGAAATGCAATCAGTCTCCTATTCATCGTTGCCGCTGGATGATACCCGCAATTGCGATTGGATGAATAATTATATGGCGTTACTAGGAAGGCCTGCACATAATTTATTATGGGGTGCCAAATTACTTGAGCCTCACCATTGACCCATGAAGTTATAAATCTATTCAGGAATCAGTTCGCCAATTGTTGGTTATGCGGGAATGGCTTCAAATGATTTGTATTCATGTCTGTGAATGTATTCAATGAACATATCCTGCAGGAGCTTCGAGAAAAATGTAGAGCGACTTCTACTAGACGGCCCTTCATGTAGCAAGCAGATAATTCGGGGTGGAAAGGGAGTACAGTCATGCTTGTCCATAGGAGGCGTGTGGTGCTCACGTATGGTGTTTTGTTCCTACTAATGAGAAATCGGATGGAACAAACCAATCTTTCAAATTAATTACAATAATAGTAGCAAGAAATTACAAATTTCGTGGATGCAGTGAACTATTTTACGTAAACGTGAAAGATATTGATAGATTTATATTGAAAATAGCAAGCCATGGAATCATAGTTTGGGTAAACGAGAAAAGATCAATTTCACCACTACTGCACTCAAAACAAATTTTTTTCCCGAAGCAAGTGCATGGCATTCAGTCAGTTATTGAAAAATCATGAAACTATTTACTGCAAATCTAATAACCTTCTTTTTTAAACCGTCGTCTTTTGTTATCTATTGCCACATGACGAGTTCATGAAGCTCATGGGATAAACTATTTCATCTATTCCGATTGATAGGGGAGCCCGGTGCTAATGGGCGAATCTCTTTTTTTCTATTCTACTAGACATGTGGCGCAATTTTGTAGATCAAGTAATGTGAAGTACATTCTCCAATGTGTCGGACTTTCGATTGCGTTTAGTACTTTATTCTTAGCTAAAATATCTACTCCAAAGCAATGAATAATTTTGTCTAAAGGTTTTGTCAAAGCTGAATTTGAAACTGGTCTTTGAATATGGAATATGCGTCGAAGTTAAAGGTCTTGAGCCGAAAATATGATGACAGGGGTTAATTAGTATACAGAATTTTTGACTTCCAAATTTTACTATCAGGACACTTGAAGTAAGTTTATTTCTATTTCACAACTTTTTTGAATTATCACTAACTTACACTATGCTTGCCGCCAACTTACACCGAGCCAAATTAGTATGATTTCAGATAGACATTTATTTAAAAATTTATATACCTATTTATCAACTTGAAGAAGATCTATCAAACTTTTTGATACAATTCTGAGAGGTAGCCAACAGTACGCCCTTTTTTGTAACTTGAAGAAGATCTATCAAACTTTTTGATACAATTCTGAGAGGTAGCCAACAGTACGCCCTTTTATGTAATGTGTTTTGTTTTGCGTTTTATTTATCACAAAATGAAAATAGACAACATCGCCAACTAGCCTCGAACTCTCCTGCTGATGAAAGTAAAACTGATGAAAGTAATCAGATAGGGTGATGATAGGTTATCCTGTTCCGTATACATATACTAACCATGATAACTAAAGTGGGGGATGCTTAAGATATCGCAACATATTATATTCGCTTGTGTTCAGAAACCGAACTGGAAGCCAAAAACATCAACCCTTACCCTACAAGAATGAGTTTCCTGTTTTCAATTTCCCACAGTTCGCTCGGTTCAATAGCAATCGTAGCCGGAGAAAAAATCACAACAGCAGGAATGGATCAAGGAGGATTCCTTATTGAAATGACGGTGCCTATTTGATCCTCATGGCTCACTCTCCGGTTGTTTTTATTTCTTAGTGATGCCCAAATCACACGCACACACAGATTCGTTCGAAATTGGGCTTAACAGATTTTCTTTTGTTCGGCGAATATTTCAAACTTTGTACCGCTCCAGTTTGCATGTACGGTATCAGCTCTGCATATCTTTAATTTTGAGAATTTACTTTTATATACTATTTCAACTATTACTTCAAGCCCTTGTGCCTCTTTGAGAAAGCTGATTTTCTTTAAACCGCACGATACAACGAATGCACAAAATTTAAAACCACTCCGGAGGCGATCGATCCATGCAAAATTAATTATCCTGATATGGATTATTGACTTTGACTTCTTATCGTTCCCTGCCGCGGCTGATTTAGATCTTGTAATCCGTGGAGGACTAATTGCTGTGCACATTGCACCGCTAGAATTTTGAGTTTGAGAATGGTAGATTAGGTATTTAACATGTGAACAAACATAATCGATTAATAATCCAACCAACTAAATTTCACCGGATTTGCCTTTGTCAATAGTTGAATGGTAAACATAAAACCCAATCAATAACCCGCTTGACTTTTCAAGTGACATAAATTTTGTGAACCGTGCAAAGCCGAGTAATACAAACAGCCACACGATATTAATTGTGATGACATTTGGTTAACGATAATTAACGAACGTGTCGTGCCTGCTGATGGTGTTCTGCCTATCCTTAGGCTTTTTTTATGTACCACTGCGACAAAGTTATACATAATCATACTGGTGTTTATTTATCAGACATGTGTGAACCTACATGAAAAGTGTCATAAAACCTCACAAATTGCTTTAACAATTGCAGCAGTCTCTTGTGTTAATACATCTAAATAATGAAAAAAATATTCTCGAAACGCTTATTCTGTTTTTTCCATCTATAATAAAAAAGCAAAATTGTACAAAAACGTGTGTCTCTATGTTTGTTATTGGGATAATCAGAATTCTAAAACATCTGTTTTAATCCACCTAGTAAAGCAACTGCGCCTTTCTCATTTATGCTAACTATGATTCAATAGCATCATGGGTTCGTGAGAAAGCATTCGACAACCCCGAAATGATTAGCTTGTGATTGATAAATTATAAAACAAAAATTATGAGCAAAAAAAATATGATAATCAGTTAAGGGTGTTGATGATATGTACGAAAAAAAATAGCTGTCATTTGATCGTACCGCATCTTTTTCATATCTTTTGTAATTTTTAACAACATTAAATTAGCTAGAGAATACTAAGTAGGAAAAGTTCTAAATATTTGGAGCCATAGTATTGAAGTGAGAGCAAGGATGTAAAATATACAGATTGGAAAACTAGAAGTGGCAGGGTCATTAGAATCTGGCCTAAAATCTTATGGACTAACCTTTTGTCTTCTACTGGTAGGAGTCGAGCCTAGACAGTGTTACTACGAATCACTCAAGTTTACCAACATTTCTCACGGCAAAGACAAACTTGTCCCTCTTTACCATGAGAACCGACAAAAAATTTTATACCTTTTGCCTCCATTTGCGCAAATTTTTGTGAATTCGATTCATATCATATTGGAGTTTGTCTTAGGTTCGCAAGACCAACACCATACTTCGGTGGCAACAGACGTTCTTAAAAATTATTAGCATTATATAAATTACTAGCTAATACCCTTAGCGCGTTGCTGCGACTTTCAGCGAAATAAGAGAAAAACGCAATTTGTTCCGAAGCGCCATCTGGCGGTCAGATAATCCCTAACCAATAGCACACAAACACGCTCCATAACAAATGCCTACTATGTATAAATTTTTATGGCAATCGGTTAAGCCGTTTGGGAGTCCATAAATCATATACATACAAACATTGACTTTTATATATATATATATATATATATATATATATATATATATATATATATATATATATATATATATATATATATATATATATATATATATATATATATATATATATATATATATATATATATATATATATATATATATATATATATATATATATGTATATATATATATATATATATATATATATATATATATATATATATATATATATATATATATATATATATATATATATATATATATATATATATATATATATATATATATATATATAGATTTGTAAACCATTCCGATGTTTGGGAATGTCTGACGGAATAAAACATTGGTGTTTGAATAAGTTGAGCCTGTTATTCCGTTTCACATTATAAAAAAAATTAAATAAAGGTATAGTCACTCACGTCCAAAATGAATTGTCTATTGTATAATTTTGCAAGCAAAAAAGTTGTTTATCGAAAAATAATATCTTAATAATAAAACATATTAAAATAAATGCATTTATTTAATACATCACTCAATCACAAATGTATACATGCCATCTATCAATACTAATATTTTCTGCTCTTGAGACTGAAATCAGACCTCTTTGAGCTCTATGTAAAATTAGCAACACATTGCATATTACACATAGAAGGAATTCATGTTAAAATGCAGGAAAATATCCTTGTATTGTAAATACAAGGATAAATAAAAAGCATTCCATTTAACGCAAAAAATAACATTCGCTTCTAAACAGTTCGCATTTACAAAGCTTTTTCGACCTAATGACCTACTCGGCCAAATGGCGTTCGGTTAAACGGCATTCGGCATTTGTCGTTCGGCCAGTCTTCAGGGGGGCAGACACAATGATTTCATCGGTGTATAACTTCCTAAAAGGTAGCCTACGGGCAAATGGGTTTTCCTTCGTTTCGTAACAGAAATGTTATCCTATGAGTATAATTTACAACATAGTTACAATTTTTGCCCATAGTGAAGTTCTACGGGTTCAAAAATGGTAGAATAAAATCAAAATCAGTCATAACACTTTACAAAGTGTTCAGAGCTATTTGGTCTCCTCGGAAAAGTTGCGTGTTTTGTTATGACAAAAAATTCTTCCGAACATTATTAACGCAAAAAATAGCTATAAGTAAAAATAAGAATTTAAGGAGTTCATCTGAGAAGACGTCTTATAACTCGATAGCTCTGAGCGATAGAGATAGCATGTCTCCGGCAAAATTTATAAAAATGCTCTCCTCTACAAGTTTATTAAAGACGTTCAAGTGACGTTGGGGCAAAAGTTCAATTTTCTATAGCTTATTATGATCAACTTTCTTAAAAAATAATATTACCAAAAAATGGCGTTTTCAACACACACATATATTGTAAAATATGTACAATCGCTAATAGGGACAGTAGGGCATTGCAAATTTTTTTTTTGAATTCTCAAAGGCCCTCCTCTCATATTGTGACTAATGTCAAAGTAAGCTCGCCCACTTCGCTTGCAATTTTTGAAATTAGTTCTACGGGAAAATATGGAGGAAAAATATATAAAATGCTATAACTTTTGAAGTAGCACTCGGAATTCCGGAATTACAATGCATACCTCTTTTTAAAGGAAATAACCTTAGTAGTTGGATGGAGAAACCTCTGATTCTCGAAAAATACAATAAAGTGGGGTGCTGGATCATTTCGTCCTCAAAATCCTCTATTCCTAATAATTTTTCTGCTGTACATTTTATTAAAATTGAGAGAAGAATAATAGAGATATATGCATGAGAAATGATTAAATTTTATATGCATGACAAAAGGCCCCATAACCCCAACTTCTCGTACTCAGACAAAGGTCAAAAAGATTCCATTCGATTTCTGAGATTTTTAACATTAGAAAAACTGCAAAATATGTACGATTTACATCACGAAGCAGACAAATTATTAAAAATAGGAGATTTTGGGGACAAAATGAACTAGTACTCAACTTTATCATAATTTTTGGGAAACTTTATCATAATTTTTTTCATTCAAATACTAAGGTTGTTTCCTTTAAAAAGAGGTATGAATTGTACATGAGTGCTACTTCAAAAGTTATAGCATTTAATATATTTTTCCTCCTTATTTTCTCATAGTGTCAATTTCAAGCGAAGTGGGCAGGGATCTAGAATTATCCAAATGATGTGAAATTTAGCTTCTGAGCTTACTTTAACATTTATCACAATATGAGAGGGGGGCTTTTGAGAATTCAAAATTAAATTGTTTTTTTCAATACCCTAAGGGATAGTTTTAACTCCAATGAATTAAGTACCTTAAAACGCTGTTTTGGACCATTGCACAGTTGCGGATTTCCCCAAAAACCAAAAGTAGAAAATTGCTTGGTAGCACTTTGTGTTCTAGTGCATATAATGTCCTACAAATCATTGTACGGGGCTTGAGCACTTTTTATCATTTTGACGAATTATAATTCCTTTGATAATGGATGGATTTGTATCATATTAGCACAGATTTATCGTTAACATGTATGTATTTTTTATGCCAAACATGTGTAAAATTAGCTCACAAATTCAAAAGTTGTCCATATAGCGTTTTATAATATTATATATGGACTAGGTGGGGGCTACTTTGCACACTGCCTGAGTTCGATATAAAATAAAAAAATAACCAATTTTATTTACTTTTAATGAAATGTCATTAATTCATACTGATATCAAAGGTCTTTTCAACAATAAAACATTACCCATTTGTCGCATTTTCTAAAATGAGGAATTTATTTTAATTTGACATTTATAACGTTGTTCGTCAAAGGAAAACAACTTCAATGGCTTGAGACTGTATATTGTTTTTCGGAAAGAAAAAAGAAAAATCATGAAAAATGGAGTTTTCCTTTTATCTCTAGTATGTCAGAATTGGTTTTAGGAGCATTTAAAGAATTTTTGTTTATCAATTATAAGAATAGTCACATATTTGAGTGCTAAATTGGTGATGTAATTAGTACACAAGGTCACGTTCTCAAGTCATACACTTTTTAATTTAAGAATTCTGAAATTTAGATTCGAAACCAGTTTTTTCTCGGCCATCACATTATTACACAACCGCCTACTTTAGAAGTTCAATGCCTTCGAAGAAATTTTATAATATAATACAGAGCATCTCATGAAAAAATAATTTTAGTGAAACAACTTTTTTAAGACACAAAAATAGAAACAAACGGAGAACGCCAATTTTCATGATGTCTTTTCTTCTTTCTGAAAAATAATATGTTGTCTCAGCACACTCCGGAGTTTCTGTGTTATCGAGCAATTTCATTTTACAAGCCTCCAACCGCGTTTATCGTCCCTTGAAGTGCATTGTTTGTTTTGGTAAACAGTGTTAAAAAAATAACAAAAGACATATGCAACATGATTAAAAGATGTGACTCTACAAATGTTTTTTTATTTTGATTATAAAGGCTTTAACCTTAGAGTCATACGCCTCTTTTCGGGCTAGAGAAATCTCATTTGGAAAAATTTCTAACCCTATGTGCGGGGTTGGGAATCGAACCCAGGTGAGCTGCGTACAAGGCAATCGATGTACCATTGCCCGTCCCCGCTCTACAAATGTCAAAAGTATAATAAAACTAATAAAAGCGCGTCTGTTAAAAAAATGAAAAACTAAAGTGTGAAAATTAGCCCCACGTATCCAAAGTAGCCCCGCACGGTTTTGTGGCAGACGGTTTCCACACGTCTTTGTTAAATTATTGAAATACTTTTTTGTCCACGTGTATCCACTATGTTTCAAGGCAATTTGTGTTCCCCGTAGGATTCTCCATTTGTAACATTTTACAAATCTTACACGAATTTGCTCATTTTTATATATTCTTTGGTTAAGTAGACATGGAGGCGAATTTTAAAGCTTTCAGATGAAAATTTGGACTCGTATGCTTAATTACTGTAACACTTGTGGTTGTCATAGCGAGAAGCACAATACACCATTTTCAACAAGAAGAATTTTTTATTTTGAAGTGAAAATTTCATCGAGATTCATGGGACAGAGGTATTTACCTTGCCTAGGTTATAGCGCCTTTACTCGCTCTCGAAGGTGATGAGACGACATGGTAAGGCACAAATCTTCGAATAACAAGGAAAACGTACCAATCGAGCCAATATATTCTGTTTCGAGTTCCTGATGTCAATGCTATGCTAGGTCCAGTTGTCTGTTAGAAATATTTTTGCGGTTATAGGACAACAATGTGATTATATTCCATTAATATGCGCTTTTTGCATAACACAGCGTAATGTTAAAAAGGGTTATTTTTCTTCTTTATAAAAATAATCAAAAATAGGAAACCGGTTGAAAAATAACATCGCAGCTATTTTTTAGCGTCAAAAGTTCTAAGTTTATTTAGCTATAAATCAAAATTTTGTGGACCCACCTATATCAAATTAGACAAAGGGTGTTTTGTGTAGCATTTGACCAAACCTGCAACCTTTATTAGATTATTTGCAAAGCACATGAGTTTTTTAATTCAGACCAACTGAACATATGAAATGATTGTTATAGAATAAGCTCGACGTTATTTCAGCTTGGAATAAGAATTCTATTGATACACCGGTAGTGTATTGGGTCATTCAGGGTCAGTTTTAGAGGAATTGTTCATCTAGGGCCAAGTTTTTGCATTAATTCAACTACCCCTTGGGCCATGCGAGCAACCCCCGTTTTGACAAATTGGTAAAACCTTTGATAATATCTTTGGTTCTATTAACTCTAAAATAAAAACGCAAGTTCCGGTTTGAAGGAAATTGTTCAAGGGGTCTAGAAAAATATTAATTTTTAGCTGAAGTGCTGCCAACTATGCGATTTTCCCAGATAAAAAATTGAAGTTCATTTTTCTCGCAATACACATATTTTAATTTTGGAAATCTTAATTACATCGTGTTTCCCAGACATTTTTACTTAAAATCACTTATAACATCAATATAATTTGAGCGTATCCTGTGATATACCGTTTTGAAGCAAAAAAAAAAAACAATTTCTCATATAAAATCGCAAGCAAACAACGACAAAATTCCAATTTAAGTATACTGAGTTCAAACATAATTGACCGTGAAGTACACGAAAAATGACGAAAAACTACATTTTTGTGGTGCCTCTTGATTGATGTTCATGATCGGTTTTTATGACCATTTGAAGCTTACTCAATATATGTCGATGAAAATGAAATTTTATATGGTAAAATGCAAGTTTTTTTCCTTCAAAACGATGTATCTCGGGATTGCCTCAAATTATACTCAGTTTAGAGGTGTTTTTATGTAAAAACGTCGGAGGAACGCGATCAAATTAGAATTTTCAAAATTAAAATATATGTATCGCGAGAAAAATGAAATTTTAATTTTCATTTGGAGAAATAGCATAGTTGACTGCTGCTAAAAACCAATATTTTCGTCTAGACTCCTTGAACAGTGTCCTTTTTAAAACATTTTGCAGTTTCATTTTAGAGTAAATAGAACCCGAGATATATTGAAAAAAAATCAAGGGTTTGAGCAATTTGTCAAAACGGGGGGTGCTTCTATGAACCGAGGGGTGATTCAATTGACACAAAAATGAGATTATATTGGCCCTAGATGAATAATTACTCCAAAATTGGTTCAAATCTGTGAAGGTCGATTTCAAGTTTCCATCTATTCTAATCACTGCGCGGAATGACCCATTTGCATTACTCATTGCATCCTTATAGATACTATGCAAAACAGTACTAATTTCCATACAAATTTCAAAGGCAATCGAAGATGTCGGGTCATAATCAACTGATCTAAAATTTTGCACAGTTATTTAGGACCCCAAATAGAGCCAAAAAAATTTGTTCTCGCTTGATGTAGAAAATATAAGAAAATACAACAAAGCCCCACCCTAATAGACACCCAACAAAGACGATATAAACTACAAACATATCCGTCGTATTAGATATATTATTTGGCACATTCAGTCTGTTCAATCAATCCAACTGCACTAGACAAGAAAAGAGTTGCAGTAACTTCGAACAGCGATAGACGTAAAGCTTTCTCCGAAGCGTTGAGCTTTCATCTTCGGCTCTGGGTATAGTGAATGCGCATGATCGAATATGTATACATAACTATAAGTAGTACATTCGCCGTGCAGGAATAGTAACCGGTGACCGTGCAAAGTTTATGCTGCCATGCCCTTCCATGCTGAGTGAATGATTGTGCAGTCACACTACATACTTATGAGTACGATTTCTTCACGCGTCTACCGAAGCAATCCAGAAACCGAGTAATATTTTCAGTTATTGCTTCCATAAGAAGAAATGATTGAAACGAAAAATGAGTCTTATTTATATTATATTGCATAGTTATACTTGATTCAAATTTATGATGATGTCTTTGTTCAGTGATATTTCATTCAGGTTACAGAAATAAAAGCTCTTCTGTAATACCTGCAAGCATGCTTGTGATCCACTTGAGATGAAGGTATTTGACTAGAAACGTGTTTGCTGCGAAAAAAACGTACAAGAAAACATCGGGATAAACGAGGACGTTTTCAGTTTCCTATGGCCTTCTCTCTAAATCCGACACGTAGCATGAAACGCTTGCATCCTACGTGAAAAAATAACGAAATAAAAAGGTTAGAAATGATGTTGATGTTTCTAACACAACACAGATAAACAGACGCTTGAAATATATTCTCCACTTTTGGATCATTCGCATCTCCACATAAACATGAGCGCTGTCTACACTACCTTCGGTATTCCTGACCCTGACAAACACCAAGAACTTTAATCCAACATTTTAATATTACTTATTAGCAGAGTTGTGGATGACGTTTCTGTACACTATAGCTAGATCAGGCGTTCATGTGCATACTTACAAAAGGACGAATTTTATTTCTTTTTTATTCAGTTTGTTTATTCAACACGTCAGGTTGTGACTCTGATGTCAGTTTGGTTTTGCTTACGGAGAGAGTCATTCATGAATGTTCATATTCCAACAATACCGAGCTCTGTTTGCCTACACGTAGGTAGTTATGCGTGCAATGCGACCGTAATGAGCATCCAAATAAAGCCCACGGAAAACATATCAAAGCACCTAACAAGCAAATTCAGTTCGTTTTACATTTTCAAAAAAAAAAAAAGATTATGCAATTTTCCACTCCGACAGGATTAGTTCTAGTTTCACTAAATCTGAGCATCGAAACTGCAGTCGTGTAATAGAGATGCAAACATGCAAGAGTGAATGCAACCCAGTTGTATAGAAACAATCCAATAAATCATACAGAGATTGTCCCTTCCGGTGAAAGCTCTGCGCTGGTGAAACAATCCCCGTAATTGAATGTGTTGATTAATTCAGCGAAATCAGTTCGGACGTTTGACCGGTGTTTCATCGGAATCACCGGTTAGCCGCCCTAGCTAGATTTAAATAGTGGATATTTCAAATTTAATTTGTGCTGTTTTCGTAATAAATTAATCCGGATTGGTACACTATAAATGGAAAGTAAGGCAAACAATCACACCATTTATCCCGCATGAAACCGATTTTTTTATTTTGTTTCGTAACGTATGCAAGTTATATAGAAATTTTACTTTTGAGGGTATTAAACCGATTATTTTATTTTTCACATCAGTTACAGATATTATCAAACAATAACATTAAAGGTTTCACTTTCAAATCTACTGTGATATGCACCACCTCATCTGTGAGATTAAAGAAAACATCCAATCAAATAATATCTCTGTTCCTAGCTTCCATACAAAAAACAAAAATCGACACGACACATGCTTCAACCAACTTTACTGCTCTTTACGTTCGCAGCCTCGCAATCGGAATACTCCTTGAAATTGGCACAGCAAGACCAGTGCCGCTGGCCGGGATGTCCTTCGTGACCGTGTCCGCAGCCTCGATACCCACCAGGCATAACACTACCGCACGCACAAGTGCTCAGCTTCGATCCGTTACTGGAGCAGAACGAGCAACAGTGATACACACCATAGTGTGCTCGTAAGTTATGAATTCGCAGCACATACGGACAGCCCTACATGTAGACAAAGAAAAAGAAACACATGAGCACCATAAAACCGCACTTTTTACAACATCCGGCAGTATCCTTTACCTCAATAACTTTCCCATCAACGAAAATCATCAGATTCATAACACCTGCCCGTTCCGGCACAAACGAGAGCCGGTAGGATCCGTCTCTTTTGTCAACGATGCTGAGCGAGATGACCCGGCTTTCATCGCCCCGGTAGCGCAGATCAGTGTGTACCGTAATCCCGCCGTGATTCATCGATTTACCCTCGTAATCCCTGGTGACGAGCGATAGTTCAACTTTTTTGTGTACCTTGAGGCACGTAAGACCGACGCAATTCTCCAGCGTGCACTTTCTTGGATCCGCCTTCTGGGTCGTTACCACCCCGTACAGGGCAATCCGGTTCTGCACTTTCGCACACGGTGCTACTTCATCTGGCAAAAATTCCAACGTATCCGTCACTTTGAAGTCGAGCGTTCGGTTCGATTTGATACAATGCTGCAAGCGTTTCAGCAGAATACTGACGAACACTAAATTTTCCACCTCATTTCCCTCGTTGATTATCTCCTCGGCGAAATCAATCGCCGTACGTGCGTTCTGCGAGCGTTGCTCTGCAACGGTTGTGGGCGCAGGGGCAGATAAAGAAGTAAAGATTATTATCGGTCAATATTTGGCAGTGCAGTTAGAATGCGACAATGATAAAATTGGATTGAAATTCATAATAAATAAAACTACTATATCTAATGATTTGCATTTCCGCTGATCAAAAGCTTGTTTTAATCCACCTAGTAGTGCAATTGTGTCTCTCATTTCTCCAAACTATGATTCCATGGCTATGTTCAATATAATTGTGTCTTTTAGATTCTAAGAACACTTTTATAAAGTGGCTTGCCATCCACGAACTTGATGAGCTATGTGTCGACGCAGAAACACTTGTATACCATGTATATGTATGTGGGGGACTAAAACCACGCAAGCAAGTCTTTGATAAAGAATGTTCATGTTTTCATGCCAAAATCGACAAATTCGCCGACTATTACCGCGAAGTATTTCTTTGCAGTAGCGTTAGTGGTGCGCATGATATCTACGCATCCGATGAACCAATTTATGGATTTTTAAACAGTTCTCTCTTGTTTGCAAATAGACATTAGTTACGGAAATTGGGCTAGTTTCTTTAAAAAATCGATTAGTTTAAGTTACAAAAATTAGAATGGTTTGTGAAGATATCGTGCTTAACGCAATGTGTTATACTGGATTTGTAATATCAATTTCATTATATGAATTAAACATACAATTTTGTATTTCGGGATATATAAATCTATATGAAAAGAAGTACAGAACGCCGTATTTGTCCAATATCCTGCGCATCCAAACTCTTTCAATGTCGCTATCAAGGATGTAGTATTTTTGAATTGCCAGTTGATGCGTTCAGGATATCGTCTCAATCGTAATCGTGATTATCAGAATTTATATTATCCAAGGTTGATCCAAGAAAATCATTCAAAAGAAGTTGATATTGTATAAATTGAATGACGATTTATCAAATGTTTCAAAGGCCAGATATACATGCAATCAATCAAGTTTGAAAACTTTTAAATTTTTTTTATTTTCAAAGAAATAAGCCATTTTTATGTATTCCCGGGAATTTTTTTATTTATCCCGAGAAGCTAAAAACCGTCGGGAAATGGAAGCTCTAGACATACCGTAGATTGCAGAACTTTTTTGATATTCGTTAGATTTTCCAAATTAACGCGAAATGCTTCGTTGAAATGTTTAGTCAACTGTGAGTTTCCTGAAAATTACTTGAGATTCGTAATTAGGGCATCGCAAAAATTTTTTTTTTGAATTCTCAAAGACCCCCCCTCTCATATTGTGGCAAATGTCAAAGTAAGCTCAGATGCCAAATTTCACATCATTTGGACAATTCTAGACCCCCGCCCACTTCGGTTGAAATTTTTGAAATTGGTGCTATGGGAAAATGTGGAGGAAAAATATATTAAATACTATAACTTTTGAAGTAGCAATTAGAAAATTACAATTTATACCTCTTTTCAAAGGAAATAACCTTAGTATTGGAATGAAGGTATTCCTGTTCCTAGAAAAATACGGGATTGTGGGGTACTGGGTCATTTTGGCCCCAAAATCCCCTATTTTTTAAATTTTTCTGCTCCGTGGTGCAAACCATACATATTTTGCAGTTTTTCTAATGTAAAAAAATCTCAGAAATCGAACGGAACCTTTTAGACCTTTGTCCGAATACGAGAAGTTGGGGTTATAGGGCCTTTGTCATTTATATTAAATTTTATCATTTCCTCGTGCATATATCTCTATTAATCTTCATTCAATTTTAATAAATTGTGCCTTGTTGAACGTGGAAAATTCTTAGAAATACAACAAAAATAGATTCGTTTGCGTTAACCATACAGTCTAACGCTTGTATGGTTTTCTTCATACATGATAGATGTTTGGAATACTCTGAGAATTCTACTACCTATGGAACTTTTATGAAACTTGTTCCATTTTCTAGACTTTACAAAAAAATGTTTGCTGGTAAGAGTACGTACCAAAGTGGCGAAACATACATACTAACGAGATATACCTGTATTACAATGATAATAAAATTTTGTGTAACATTTGAATTTTGCATTGCAAAAATCTTGAAAATGAAATGAAAAATGAAAAAAACTAATGTTTAAGGCACTTTCTCAAGTAATAAACTTTATCTCGAAGAGATAGAAAGTAAGAAATTTCGACAGTATCGCTTGATGAAGATTTATCCACAATTTTGTGGAACAATTCATTCATTTTTTGGGTTTAAACGTAAGTGCCAATACCTTATTGCTTATTTTTTAGTGGTATCCAACAACGAAAACGGATCGAAATGGTGAGTTGCTATGACTATGAACAGATTGAAACCCTAATGCTATCCTTGGGCTATGATATGGAGTGAAGTAAAGTGTCTGGCCATATTGTTATACTTAAACTAAATTTTTCAACAATGAAAATATTCTCTGTGTTTTTGTGAATTTTAACCATGATCAAAGGTAGACGGCAGCAGTGTTACACACGAAGCCATAAACTAAGATAATAAAACTACAAATGGGAAGCCCTATGGGGTTGCACGAACTGTTGACGTAGGGCTATACTACTTAATGTAAAATATTTATTTTCTTGGTAAATTTAGAGTTAATAAAACAAATATATTTCTTACGTATAGTTTAAGCACAACCAATCAACATCGAATGTTACATATTGAACCAAACCTTCTTGGTTATCAGGTGATCGAATCCGATTAAACTTATTTGAGAAGATCTGACGAAACAAGACAGAAAACCTTGTTCGAACTAATATGTGGAACTAAATCTTTATAGTACAAGATCAGCTTTTAAAAATTGTAAAAACTTTTCGATTGTGTGTGGTAAAAACCCCGGACCGGTGAAGAAAAATCAAATTTTAGGCAACATAATCACATTTTATGTATAGACCAAGTTTCTAGGTATATTTTGCCATTATTGTAATTTTCCTAAAGTACACATACAAATGTAGCGAATGCAGTGATCTTGATCATATATCGAAACTATAAATATACAAGAATCGAAAATAATTTTATATATGGACTTAGATGTGTTTTTGCAACGGTTTTTTGAGTGGCAGTGTATTCATTCATAAATAGGCTTTGCAGTATGTACATATTATCAGAATCGAAATAGAATATGCTGAGTGGAAATGAATCACATGAAGGGGAAATGAATCAAAGAATTGATCGAACGTAAATAATAAATTTTCGTTGTGCTTTCCATCGATCCGCGTAAATTTGTTGCTAAGAAATTTTTCGTCTTTGCGCAACAAAAGCAAAAATTGCTATTCTGGTTGCAGTTGAAAACTGGAAAATCCGACCAGCAACAATCATTTTTTCTCTTGCTTAGTGCCAATCCATAATGTCGTAAGTAGTGATTATATTTTTAGAACCAGAGGAAATACGGATGTCGCTGGCTGGATTTTCCAGTTTTCAACTGCAACCAGAAAAAGAATCTGTGATCAAAAATTGTGAAAAAAAAATCTGTGACATTACAGAAAAATCTATGAATATGGTAGCTCTGCTAGCTAATTAAGCACGATACATCAGGCTTCTATCACCGGTACGGAATGTCAAGATTAGTTACATGCAGTCAAATGGAGGCATTCACACACAACATCAACGGCACGGAACGTTTTGACGTACGGCACGTGAGAACGGGCACAAGAGAAACTCATTCAACTTATCCTGACGGAACGGTGACGTTCCGTTAACATTGACGGAAGCTGATGTACCATCTGAAGCGTCCTTTAGATATAACTACATTCGCCTCAAACATTGACCTCAAGCGCAAAAAGGAAAATGAGTCAATGCTGATGATGGTGGGTAGAGCGAAAGAGAGAAATAGTACCACGACACTATGTTAACCGTGTTTGCAAATGGAGCTCGAATGTATATGCGATTTTGTGTACGAATATTATGTGTTGTACATAAAAGTGTGCTGGAAACGAGCAGAAGAAAACATAGTGCTTGAACGGACAAGCTCAGTCGCGTTCAACGACGGCACTGAGTAGCGTACCTTCACAGCCAGGATTCCTAACTCAGCTACACTGCCTATGACAACACACAGATCAGTGATCTGCTCCGTCTGCCGTTCAACAGGCAACTGAGCTTGTCCGACCAAATCAGTTCTCTAAATAGTCGATGATGACGTCATTCATAGAAGCGTAGCGCACTAGGTACACAAACCTGTCGTGACGGACTTGGGAAGCGCTATCTTCTGCGTGTAAATGCACGATATTTTGACTAGGTTGTACATTATTTCAATTTTTAATGCCATGATATCAAAAATCTTTGGATTTATCTATAGGAATCTATTTTTAGAAGTATTTCGGGGCGATATGCGCAAAAAATTTGAAAATTTATCGTGAGATTGCTGCATTATATGCGTTTAGAATTGGACCACTTTCGTTTTATACCATTATTGTAGAATTTGCAAAGTGCAAGTGCAAAGACGTAGTCCTACGTCAAAAATCAAACACAGTGTAATCGTCAAATCGAATAAAATGCACCTTTACTCGTAATTAAACAATGACTAGGCTTCGAAATTTTTCAAAGAAAGCTTTTTATTGATGTTTCATCGATTCTTCATGAAATTGTGTGAAAATTTTGTTGTTTTGTGATACATATTTTTACCATTTTTTTGTTAACCATTTTTGTTAACGAACAAAAACACCATTTTGAAATGAGTTTTTTTCTATCCAAAGCATCCAAACATGAGGGCCGCATGTCTCGCAAAGATCGCTCCAAATATATAAGAATAGCAAAAGCGGATATAAACTTCAAGCGTAAAAATCCTACAACAGAAGAATCGGTTGAAAAAATTCTCAACCGAAAATTCGACAAGGATAAGCCTCCAGTATCAAAACTGGGTAATAAATAATTGTTCGCAGAAAAATCTGAATAAAGCTGCTTTCAACATTAAAAGTCTGTTTAACAAAACTACTTTGTAAGAAACGGAGATATTTTGTTCCTGTCCGATTTTCACGCTTGAAGTTTAGATCCGCTTTTGCTATTCTAATATATTTGAAGCAATATATACGAAACACGTTCTGTTCTTATGACATTAATGTTCGACCCGTTCATTTTTTAAATATCCTGAATTCGGAAAATCATTAACCCTATCCTAGAACTTATTTAGCGTAGATACAAAAATCACACAAACCTCCTTCTTGTCTTGTTTACAATTTTAATCTGTAGATGTCGCAGCAGATGACCGAGCTTTACAGTAATATGCCAATAAATCTAACACGGAATGACCTTTATATTACACAATATGTGCCTACGCAAATGTATCCTCCTCCAAAACTTACCCAATTCCGCCTGCTGCGCGATAATCATCTCGAGCTTTGCCTCCCGCACGTCATCAATCTGTTTCAGCAAACTCTTCCGATGCTCGTCCAAGGCTTCGGCGTACTCGTCAATGAACGCCTCGACGTCTTGCTGTACGGCTTCACACTTGTTGTTGATCCGTACCGACATATCGTTAAGCCGTCCGATAGACTGCCTGGCGTAGTCCTCCATCGGTTTGGTTTGCTCGATGGCGTTTCTCACAAACCTGTCGTAGATTTTGCAAGCTTTCAACGCGGACGTATATTTATGGTCCTGATGAACGTGCGCTGCACACTCATTGCATACAACTTGATGGCAAGTGGTGCAGAATAATGTTAATTGATGCTCAGGATGCATCGGGCACTTGATCGAGCGTGCCTCCGGGTCGGTGCGGCGGGATTTTTTCAGCAGCTCAGCGACCGTGCGGACGATGTGAGTGGACGTGTTGCGCTGTCTCTGGTGGGCCTCCTTGCAAAAGTTGCACAGTTTCAGTGAACAAGTCGAACAGGACGATGTCGCCTATAGCCAGGAAAACAGTACATACATATACATTCAGACAGAGTCACATATGCCCAATTGGTGATAGCAGAAGGGGAAAGTTTTTTTTTCAAATGTGTGATTAATTCACTCTTTAACTTGTGCTAGAAGAAAAACAAATATATACGGAGGACATCACAGCGCTTACCGTTACATCGTCGGTGCACAGTTCACATAAAATGTTTGGTGGGGGATCGCAGGCCGAAACGATGTCATCAATTTTACGAGCCATTACAAAGTGTGGTGGAAGACGACTCGCTCCTCCCAGGGGAATATCCGTAGCAAAGCCACAGTTGGGACAGATCAGGAGTCTGTCCTTGTCACTGTTCATCAATTTAGTTCTAGATGATCCTTTCCTAACCTGAAAATAAAATAACAGCTATGGAATCCGAGAAAATCTATTCGTAAAGATTCCGACTGTGAAATTGCCATAATCAACGTTACCAACTTCGGTCAGCAGCTCCTACCTTCTCCTTCGACGGTGATTTCAAACAATTTTTTTCCTTGAAACTTTGGAAGGATGCTCTAATCTGATCGAAACGTGATTCCCCGCTGAAAGTTTCATGATTAGCAACACTTCTAATGGCACGTGTGGACTCGTGTGCTGCTGCCGATGGGAGTTTCTCATTTTGTCCATTTTCATCGCCGGCTAACAAAGCAGAACGAGGAATGCCACGTATAGCACCGATTTCGGAACGGGAAGGAAAGAATCGAAAAGAAAACGGATTTAGTAAGAGGAAATGAAGAATTAAAGAAAAACCAGCTAGCCTCGCCATCAGTTAGTTGGCAATAGAGCACCACTCTTTACCGGTAACCACGAACCCACGACAATAGCAAAACATCGGAACGTAGCGGAACTGCATCGTACCAGTCCAGTGAAAGGGCCCGATGAGTTAATCCGTAAATCGAAACGGAGTGCACATAAGAAGCCAATAAAAGTAATCACCCGGTTTCTCGGTAAGCACGTGTTTTACCCGTGGAACCGTAAATCTGAAAACATCAGGGTGAATGTGTACAAAACGCCCCATCGGAGTAATAATCCGTATCACTGTTTTAATGAATCCAATTATTATTGAGAACATAAAATCGATTGATACCGGTTTAAGAAACTGCTATGCGATATGCATCATGAGGGCTTTTGGAAAATTGTGGGAATTGGAACTTGCAACTAATCTCTCAGTCGAGGTCCCATAGTTGTCAAATTATCATGAGCTCTTTTTTGAAAAAATGTTCCAAAATATGAATTGGGGACAAGGTATCGAATGGGAAGCGAAGTTTAATTAGTAGCACGAAAAGTAGCACCACTTCTAATAAAATTAAGTTGGCGATTAACTCTCCTAAAAGTAATAATAACTTCTTGAGTAGAAAGATTTCTCCATGAGGGATTCCATGAGAAACCGGCCGACCGCAAAATATGACCATCGTAGATTCGAACGAAACTTTGCAGGTGTGTTCGGTGTATGAACCTCCATGATATTCTCTGGCAATTGGAATATTTTGGTACAAGAGCAATTTTTCAAAAGGGCGTAAACATTTCTACGTGTATAAATTTCAAATTTTTTTGTTCGTTCACTGTATTTTATACAGCAAAACTATCTGAGAACGAGTTACAGGGTATAAATACTTCTATCCAAAAAAATATACACTGAAAAAAATGTTGTGTCATTTTTCAACAAAACAAAAATTTATGTTAAAAATTTAAATCGCGAAAAACCCATTTTTTAAATTTTTCTATTTTGTCTACGAAAACCTAAAGAGAAAGGAAACATTTTGAATGTGATTGCATGATGGAGAACTTATCGGTAAAAAAGTTTTTCTAACAATAACTTCATACATGTTTTAAAATTTCATACTAATTGACATACAAAATTGTAATTTTTTCACAGAATATAATTCTAAGAATCATTTAAAATCAAAATGCATTTAACAAAAATCTTCCAAAATCCGATAGTTTTCGAGATATTTGGAATTTTGCTCCATCAAAAAAAAATAATTCCTGTAATTATGCTCTCTGCTCAAAAGGCCCATACACTTTCCTACAACTTTTCCTTTGACATCAAAACGATATTGTAAACCATTTGAAAGCTACATGAAAGTAACCAAACTATTATTTAACCATAGGGTCTGATGATTAAACTATATAGTTGAATCATATTTTGGTTGCTTTCATGTAACTTTCAAAAGATTTACAATATCGCCTTGATGTCAAAGAAAAAGTTGCAGGAAAGTTTATGGGCCTTTTTAAAAACCTATTATTGTTGATGGAGAAACGCGAATAACTTATGAAAAAGTCGTAATAAATCAAAATAATTGTGTTGTTTAAACAAAAGTTAAAATATTTCGAGAACTACCACATTTCAGAAATTTTTTGTTATGAGCATTTCGATTTAAAATGGCATATAGAACCATATTCAAAAAGAAAATTGTATTTTTGACTGCAAATAGTATAAATTATAAAAATATGTCAAAAGTTGTTGTTAGGAAAACTTTTTTATTGAAAGCTTCTCCATGATCCAAATACACTGAAAAAGTGGCATTTACGTTTTCAAAACGATAAACATTAGATTTTTGAGATTTTATGATGGGGTAATGCGAATAACTTTTAAAAAGAGCATAATTACAGGAATTAATTGTTTTTGATGGAACAAAATTCCAAATATCTCGAAAACTATCGGATTTTGGAAGATTTTTGTTAAATGCATTTTGATTTTAAATTATGCTTACAATTATATTCTGTAATAAAATTACAGTTTTGAATGTCAATTAGTAGGAAATGTAAAAACATGTTTGAAGTTATTGTAAGAAAAACTTTTTTACCGATTTTTTCTCCATCATGCAATCACCTTCAAAATGTTTCCTTTCTCTTTAGGTTTTTGTTGACAAAATATAAAATTTTTTAAAAAATGGGTTTTTTCGCAAATTAATTTAACAGAAATTTTTATTTTGTTGAAAAATGACACAACATTTTTTTCAGTATATATTTTTTTCGGACAGAAGTATTCATTCCCTGTAACTCGTTCGCAGATAGTTTTGCTGTATAAAATACGGTAATCGAACAAAAAAAAATTAAATTCATACACGTGGGAACGTTTACGCCCTTTTGAAAAGTTGCTCTTGAGTCAAAATAATCTTATTACCTGTGGAAAATGTTTAGTCTTCCATGCCGGTGAAATGTGTAAAGTTTCATCGGAATCTAAGATGGTCGGTCACGATTTTAAAGATTTTCGGACGGATCTTCGTGGAATTCTTCACTTCTACTAACCAAAAAATATTAATTTTATCGTTGACGTAATAGCTAACATGAAACAATTTAACAAACCATAATTCACGAAATGACGAAACATAACCGTATTACGCTTAATTTTACATGAAACAAATAAATTACATGCGCAATGATATAAAATTGCACTTAGTAGAGTCAAAATTTCTCAAGTGGGCTACCCAAATTTGGTTATACGAAAATTTAGATGGAAGATCTAATTTGTTAATAGTATATTTCAAAACCTAATCCACGGGGGTTCTTTTGATCATAATATTGACATTTGAAGTATTTAGCCTGATCATGGTGACGTAATTGAATGATTTAATCGAACTAAGCAGCAATAAAATTGTTCGTGATTTTTTCCGATTCGAAAAATTGACATTTGTATATTTTTTAAACAATTGTTTATGAAAAATTAAATAAAATGGTGTTCTGCAACTCTTTTTTGTTCGAAAAAATACCACATATACTACTTTTAGTACCTAAAAACATGCTGCCGAGAAAAAATGTCCCGCCATTTATAACACAGGCCACGGTCAAAGTCACCGCGTACGGATTTTGAACAGTATATTGAAGGCGTAATCACTAATCAGTTAGCTTTTCGGTATTCCATATATCTCGAGAACTATCGCATTTTAGAAGATATTTTTTAAATGCATTTTGATTTAAAATGATTCTTAGAATTTAACTATGTAATACAATTATAGTTTTGTATGCCAATTAGTATGAAATTAAAAAACATTTGTAAAGTTATTGTTAGAATAACTTTTTTACTAATGAGTTCTACATCATGCAATCACATTCAAAATGTTTCTTTTCTCTTTAGGTTTTCGTTGACAAAATAAAAAAATAAAAAAAAGGTTTTTCGCAATTTGAATTTTTATCATAAATTTTATCCTTTTTTTTCTCCGACGGCTCCGACAGCATAAGTCATTAAATTGACTTTACGCTTGTCCGTACATGCCGCAGACTCAGGTGATTCGCATTTAATACCAAAAGATCCTGACTCCTGCGCTGCAGAAGACAAAAAGCTAAGTAACCGGGAAACTCTAAGCTTGTTCATTGACCCTACTCCACGCTTTTCTAAACTTTCTTACTTCAAATCCTTGCTCTCCCTTGAGTACTATGGCTCTTAATATTTGAAAAATACTTCACCTTCCAGTCCCTTGCTAATTATATGTCGTTACAATATAAAAAAAAAACAAATTTTATTTTATGTGAAAAATGACACATTTTTTCAGTGTATATTTTTTCGTACATTTCCTGTAACTCGTCCTCAGATAGTTTTGATACAGCAATAGAACAAAAAAATGAAATTAATGCAACTACGCCCTTTTGAAAAATTGCTATTGCATCAAAATATTGCAATAAGCCGAACACAACTGCGAAGTTTCGTTCGAATCGACGATGGTCATATATTGTGCTCGGCCGGTTTCTTCCCTCACTTGTAGGAAATAAGTATCTCGCCTGGTATTCTTCATTTTGCAGTTAAAGTTATACGGAGATACAGTATAGCTAACCCAAAAAAACAAGCGTATGGTTGAAATCTTGTGATTACTTTTATAATTATGCCAATCGTCCATTATGCCTAACTTACTTATGCCAAACGTCGCGCAAACGTTTTGCTTAGTACAGAAGATTTTATCTAGCGTTGAAACTACAGTCATACTCTTAGGTTCCAAAATGAATTCGAAACCAAACCAACAAATTTCTCACGAAACTAGCAATAACAACCAGGGTTGAAGAGTAATAAGCCCATACTATCGTAGACCGTGGCGTCGGAATCCAAATCCAGGCTGCTGCTCTGCTCGTTTATGCGTCGCCAGAAATTGCTGCTTCCGCTGTGGCTAGATGCTTCCAGCTCAATCAGACATCGTTTGCAGAAATTATGCAGGCAGTCTAGCACACGAGGGTCGTTACACAACCGTTTGCAAATGCCGCAAATATACTTTGAAGGTAAAAAGTCGGTTGGGAATTGGTCAAATATGGTTCTGTAAAATTACATAACAAAACAAATGAATTTTCACTACGTTATGAACTACCCGAATTCGCACAGCTGACATTAATAGTCAACTATTAGAATTCAAGTAATAAAGATTCCTTCCGTAAAACCTACAGAATTTCATCAAACTTCATGTGAGATTTCCTATCTTGAGTATCGCTTTTATCCACGAAATCTCGCTCCTCACTGCATATTGGCATGAGAATTTTTTTCGGTATATCATACATTCCAGCTTGCTGTGGAACAGGCATTGGGTTCTCCAACACCAGCTGCTTCTCCAACTCGCTCTGCTGGCTACGTAGCGAGTTTCTTCTCAAGCTAGACTTTCTTGTGCCGTCCTTGCCCTCCAATGACATGCTTCCAACCGAGCTGGATTTTTTCGCCTCACAAACCACACTACAGCTTGTCGCATTTCCGAGCTGTTCCGGCGTCAAATTAAAAGTCAATTTCCCATTATTTCGTGAAAGTGCTTCCGCGTCCTTCGTTTCCTCCCTTATGATGCTGCCATGTCTAAGAATCACTACCGCTTCCACGTGTTC
This sequence comes from Topomyia yanbarensis, assembly GCF_030247195.1. Taxonomy (NCBI): domain Eukaryota; kingdom Metazoa; phylum Arthropoda; class Insecta; order Diptera; family Culicidae; genus Topomyia; species Topomyia yanbarensis. The sequence continues at coordinate 48,499,819 of NC_080671.1, read as the reverse complement.
TTCCCGTAGTCTCACGTACCGGTTCGGATCACGGGAAGGCTCATAATCACTCTCTTCCGAATTGCTACGTCTGGACGAGTCCAACGCACTGATTTTCACTTTTTGCGGTTTATTGCTGTTCGAAATAGTCGAAGTTGGATTCATCGTGGAAACGTTAGGGCCGACCGCAATTTCGCTGCTAGAGCTGAATGCCATTTTTTGCATATACTCTACCACGATTGGAACAGTACTGAGCAGTTATTTTTCCCATTGTGCTAATTCGGTGGAGGGTTACTGTCCAGTAATTTAATTAGTTACGTCGCGGTTGTGATGTTGTGTCCTTCATTGTACTCTGTAGCAGTGACGAAGGGCGTCAAACATTAAAAGTACTAAGGCCACGCTAGGGTAATGTGACTATTTCTGCACTAGTAGTGCACTGAGTGACGAACTTTCCCTTTTAATACGCACATTCAATCAATTAAATGCCCATAAATTGAAATCTTTGCTTCGATCCAAGCAACCAGTATAATAACAATAACGGTCTTAAAATGGTGTTTGGGCACAACAAAAACATAAATCGAGTACAAATATTGTCACCGTATCATACATATGCGTTGATCGCATATGGCAAACATTTCTCTTACCAACGCACAGTGGTTCAAAACATGCTTTTGAGGAACTTTAATAGTAGAAGCTGAAAGTATCCGTATCCTGTAACTAAAACTCACACGAAAAATCTCTGATTTGGCAGGCCATATGCACTTGTGGAAACCCTTAGGAAGCATTTGTGACCAAAAACTCCATGAAATATGATATTTATAAAACTGAGTGTCTCCAAAACGACGTTTACTGTTATAAAGGCAGTACCATAAAATCAGTTGTTGTGGCTTAATTTGTCGAGCGTTTTACTCAAACTTGTTCTAAAGCTCAACGGACGTATATAAGCTGAAATAGATATATACTGAACTTCCGTAAAACTTTGGTTTGGTTAGCAATCAATCTAAAATGTCGCCATTAATAACGACTCACCCTTTTTAGTGGCTGTCCTACAAACTGTGCTACTTCCCCTTGCTATTGGAGATTTTCTTGGGTCATTGTCAGATACGTGATCGGAAGTTCCTAATTGCTTCTCACCCTTACAGGTTCCGAGTGTGAACCCATCGAGTTTTACAAATGAGCCCTGGTTTATGATACATGCCTTTGATTTTGAGGTACTGGATGCGGACTGCGGTCATTATGGCCTGAACGAATGTTTCTTAGCGGTGTCTAAACGTGGTTTTCTGCCATGTTCCATCTGAATACAATACTGGTAGTTGCGTACACCCAAAATCCGCCGGGTATGTTTCTATTACGTTTAGGTAAGATTCTATTGACTTTTCTGTAACAGACCACGCAATTGCGCATTGTAGTATTAAACCGATATTACCGCAAAGGTAGTAAACGGCGGAATGACGAATTTCGGTAGCTGTTCATATATGTGCATCACACAACCAAACACTTTTTGAGAACGTGTCAACCTCGGTTCTGTTCTTGTATTTACACACCTAGAAAAAATCGTGTCAATAAACTTTTCCTGACCATGACATATACGAGCATCAAAAATGACATAGTTTGATTTTAATTTTACATGTCGTTGAATTTTGCGAGTCACATAATTTTACTCCACATATGGCGTTTGTTTAAAATGTTGAAGGGTGTAATTTTATGGTACTGCGCGTAGAAAGTACATCTTTCGTGTAAAATTAAACAGAACACGGTTATATTTCGTCATTTCGTCAATTACGCTTTACTAGATTGTAACAAGTTTGGAATTACGTCAACGAAAAAATTCAGACTTAGTTGCGTTTCGGCTTCGCCTCATCAGAAACCGACACTAACTTATTGTCGGAATAGATTAGCGCCGGCTTGACGCAAATCCCTTAAAACTAAAACACACTCTGTGTTTCAAACGAACGACTGAAAGGTAAGTATGAAATAAGGACTGGTTTTACCAACAAATTTTCACCCTACTGAGAAATTCTGGTTTTTACCAAATTTTCCTCCTTAGGGTGAAATATAGCATAGTGAAAAAAATCAGATTTTTTTGGTGTGGAGAATAATGCGGTCGATTTCTACGATAGCATTAGTATCGAGTCAAACCAAACAGTATTCTGGCTGGAATCTTCCCTAAGATTGACAGAAACCAGCCGGAATCACGGATTTTTTAATGAGTAGGTTGGATATTTAAATAAAAAATTTAAGCTGTTTTCGGATCCGGCCTAGCTCCCGGATGCGGCACAACTCCCGATCCGCACCAGTTCCCAGATCAAGACCAGTTCCCAAATCCGTACCTCCCGGACCCGGACCAGCTTCTGGATCCGGACTAGTACCATATAGAAAATTGTCCTTTAAATGTGCAAAGAGTTGTCTATTTAATGATACTGCATCGTATTTTGCTTTTTCTCAGTATTAGCCGAAGCGATGCATTGAATTAACCTCATGATGGGCCAAAGTTCGTTTTAAACCTTTCTGGGAAGTGAAAAAGTCATTCAATTAGCTAGAGATTACTGAGTAGGGAAAGCTATGAATATTTATAGCCATAGTACTGACGTGAGAGCAAGGATGTAAAATATATAGAACGGAAAACTAGAAGTGATATGGTCATTAGAAACAGACTTAAAAACACTCAGGCAGGCAATTGGTGAGGGAACAAAAAACTGGCTCATTCAATGAGTTTCAACGTCCCAAATGCTTAGTGTGGAAGTTTAACGTGACTTAACTTTTTGTCGGTTCCGACAGCATAAAGTAACAAGTTACTTTACGCTTGTCCGGACATGCCGTAGACTCAGGTGATTCGCATTTCTAATGCCAAAAGATCTTGACTCCTACGGTAGAAGACAAAAAGTTAAGTCGCCGGTAAACTCTAAGCTTGCATATATGATCCTTCCACGCTTTTCTAAACTTTCTCCTTTCAACTCTTTGCTCTCCCTTGAGTACTATGGCTCTCAATATTGAAAAATATACTTCACCTTCCAGTCCCGTGTTAATTAAATGCCGTAACAACTGTTGACAAATTGACTCAATAGGTCGGTAACAAAAATGGTTAACAAAAATGGTAAAAATAGAATTTACCGTGATGGAATCTTTTTTCTTCTACTAGTAGGAGTCGAGCTTAGGCAGCATTACTACGAATCGCTCAAATCTACCAACATTTATCCTTGCAAAGACAAACTGGCCCTCTTTACCATGAGAACCGACAAAAGAGAAGTCACGTGAGATTTTCGTAGCGCCACGTCCAATAGATTCAGCAAATTCTTCTGGAAAATTCCTTTGAAGACACCAAGTCGCTGGTGTTCACAACACTAGTTCAAAGGTCAGGATTGTTTATTCGTTTTTATTACTAAATTTTATCAATGAGGTAAATGAATATAGATATATTAAAATTACTGTTTCTTTCGTATGATCTATTTACATCACCCAAACACCGTTAAAAAAGGCGAAAGTCGAAAGCGCTTAATCCGAGTAATAAGCGCACGGCACCCGAAATGTGAACGACGAGTGCTCAACCTGTCGAAAGCCATCATAGACAGCAAGATATTTTATGGAATTGAGCTAACCGGGAGAAATCCTGCCAGAATGAAAAAGGTTTTAGCACCGATCTACAACGGGGCAGTTAGGTCAGCCTCAAACGTACTTCCCAGCACCCCAGCGGAGGCGGCATGCGTGGGGACGGGTATGCTACCATTTTAGTGGATCGCCGCAATTGCAAGGTTGCGGAGAGCAATTTGTTTTCTCGAAAGAACATCTGGAAATGATGATTGCCTGATTCTAGAGATCGCCAAAGAAACATACAGCAATTTTACTGGAAGCACAATACCCCCTATTGCGAAGCAGCACCCGACCGCGTGCGTGATCGGATAACGAATTAAACATCGACACGAGCATGACTCGGAGAATCAAAGCAGGAGAATAACCGGACGTGGCCAGAATGGAATTCCTAGATCTAATTAATAGAAAATGTCGGAACTTCACTTGCATCTTTACGGACCGATCAAAGTCCGAGGAGGGAAGAGGAGTGAGCCCTCGCGATGGCCATAGCAGCGAAGCCCGAAAATATACGGGCGGTAATTTTTTCGGACTCCTCATCAATTCTCAAAGCCATTGAGACGGGGCAGTGAAAGCACCCTTTTGTCCAGCAAATCGAATGATTGTTGGACCTTTTCACCACCATATGCTGGATACCGGGACACTGTGGCATCCCCAGGGAACAGAGAAGCTGACCGACTTGCAACCCAGGGAATAAAGGTAAAAAAATGCCGACTAAAGAAGTGCCAGCAGCAAACATTATTAGTGAGTTCGGAAGGAAAACTATAGAAAGATTCACATCCCACTGGCAAGCAGAGCAAGGGCACTTGCAGAAAATAAAAGAAACACCAAAAAGATAGACGGACCGTGACAAGAGAATGGAGCAGAAGATTCTATCCGGACTTAGGATCGGACACACCAAGACGAACAACACCCACTACATATCACAGTGTCTAACCTGCACAACACGACTAATGGTCGAGCATTTAATCTCCGACTGCCGCGAGTTCGAGGAACTCCAGAACAGGCATCATGTATCAAGCTCCATCAAAGAGAGCCTGTCGAACGACCCGGTGCGAGAGAATAACATGATATGCTTCATTAAGAGCGCGAACCTCTTCGACAAAATATAACAGCTGGATTATGTGACAATATAAGACAAACCTTCAGAATTCCGTGATGAACCACAGCCAGATACCGCAACCTCAAGCAAATAGAAGTAGATTCGATCTGTGAAATACATGACACGTAAACTATATTTTTCTAACAGGCGAATGACCAAATCGGTTAAAGCCTGTAATTAGCTAAATAAATAAATAAAGCTTCTCAAAGTGTCGTTTGTGACGAATTCCACTTTTCCACACTTCAACATAAATCTTTTAATATAATCCGTGCTAGTATGAGGTCCCAAATCGTGTAGGCTGATTTCCGTCAGATCAAGGTCCATACAGACGCAGATCTTGGTTTCGACGTTTTCATATTCGATATCTTGTTGCATGTAGTTCTTCGCTACGAAGCTTTCTGTCTCGGTGAAGCAGTTGAACGTTACTAGTAATACCTGTCTCGTATGATGTAGATGTATGTGGGACATCGACAATATTGATTTTGTAGTTCACCTATCTCACTCGCAGAACCTTTGATGTTCTATAAATCACACGTACACGTTGTAGTGGAGCGGTGCGCTTAGCATTTTTTGTTGGCTTGCTGTTCACAAGTAGAGCGTTTTTTGACTTTTGATCTGTACGAGATGAGGAAGCAGGTTGAAATTAAATGTTTGACGTTAAATGCTAATAAATTACTTTATTCAGCAAAGTTCTAGGGTATGTCATAAGCAACAACTTTGCCGAAGAAACTATATATCTATCGGAACATTTAAATGAACATTATAAAGTTTTTTGTATACACTCTTAAATACCATTTTTTTTCTTAAATAATAAAAAAATATTTTTCATAATAAAATTTCCGCCGACAAAATCATATACCTATAAATCTGTTAAGCAAACGTTATCAAATCTAAGTATAATCATTTATCGCATGTAGTATAAAACCTTGAAACCTTGAAAAGATATAAACAAATAGATTTTTTCAAACTTGTGCATAATTTTTTATGCGAAGAAGTAGTCAAAACATTTTTCCTGATAGCATTAACATTTTAAAGTGAGCAATACTCTCGGAATCATGAATTAATTTTTCATTCGTTTAGTTTTAATGTACTTCATCTGAAAGCAAATAAAACCAACGACATGAAATCTTGGGTATATTTGTGTATCATCTTTAGGTTTTGCCGTGTCGTGTTGGACTGATAAATCGAAAAAAGTTTATTCGGAAAAGTAGTTGGCAGCCAATTTTCCATTTGGACTTTGTTTGTAAGTATGGTGATATTCGAAACATTGAAAAATTCACCTAAAACTAATACATTTAAATTTAAAGAAACCATGTTATATTTTTTAAAATAAGAATTTCGATCCATCCAGTCCCAACCTCGTTGCTTGTATTGTGATACGATTTATGACATATATTGCATTACCATAACAAAAAATTGATACAACATCCTCAATACCTAGAAATATTAAGAAAATGATGCATATGAACTGACATTTCATAAAATCTCCAACGAACCGACATGTAGCTTTCAAAATTCATTGGCACAAATCCGAAAATCGTAAGCATCATTGGTCGCTGCGAACGTGCCAACATATAGTGATACTCTTTTTGCTGCGACAAAGTCAATAAATTCCACGATAGGGCTGTAATACTGTCATACATTTCGTCTAACTAAAAAAAATAACATATATAATGTTTGGAATACAAAATCACTATCTGATTCCACACTGACCTTAAGTTCAACAAAGTTACCTAGGATGAAATAAATAGCCATATTTCCAAATACCACAAGCAAAAAACAGTATGCTGCGTACCAATCATTCTGTAGAAATAACATAGTCAGATAATAAGTGAAGCATACAAAATTTGATAGCGTTCTTAGTCTATGCTACACAGGTGTAGTGTAGAAAAAGAAATAGATTGAGTCCAAGCATGAATGAAAATAGCACCGACTACACTGTTAATATGCCAAGTCAAAAACGAAAATGTCGGATAATAATTACCAGTGTTATCAGCAGCATCGCATCACATATGGTGTAAACACATGTAAATACCTGCACCATGCAAATAAAACTGAAGATATCTTCAGTGGTGTTGTAAAACCTAAAAATATGTTGCTGTGAATAATAGTATCATCACATTCACGAAAGACTCACTCAGTTGCAAATTGGTGATCCTGCATGCAAAGAAGCCAGTTCTCCGCTATCTTACTATTATCTTTCTCGTGTGAATCAGCATTTAAGAGTGTTTCCAATTGCGCTAGATGCAAGATAAACAAATCTGTACAAGCAAGCGCATGAAACGCTAGAAAAACGAACATGTAATCGGAAATAATAGCTCCGAAAACGCCTAGCAAGTAGATGTTAACATGGAAAAGCATCGTTAGCCCATATCCAATTGCTTGATTCGTATCAACCATAGGTATTTCATAGGAGAAAAGTGGGACCAACCGATTTTCGGTATAGTAAACGTAAATTGGCCATGTGCTAAACACAAACAATGTGGAAAAGTACAATGCTGACATCAACTTCCAGACGATGCTTAAGTAGCGAGATGTTTTCGCTACTATTGCCTTTTCTTCAGGGATTCCTACAGAATATCGGCGATACACGTTCTCTTCCGTTAGATCGAAGAGATTGCTCATAACCTTCTTTTTATAAATCGAAATGAAAAACTTAAAAATCAACAGCGAAGCTACACCGAAAATAATAGTGCACTGCATTAATTCGATTGGATCTGAGGCATGCTTCAGAATAGTGTAACCAGTGCACACATTGTAAGCCACCATATTGGCCATTAGATAGTATGATGCCGGTGTTAACGTTCTCTCTCGATTCCAAACTCCAACTCCGATTATTTTGGATAAGGTAATAAGAGGCGCCCGGATGCTGTAAAATGCTTCTACGTCCGCCATTTCTAAACAACCAAACAATAACTGACCCCGCTTAGTTGTTGGACAGGTACTTTAACGACTGTGATTGTTTCAAATGAATTACACATTCATTATCAGCTGTAATTGATCAATTTAGCAATAATCACTCTGGTAACAACAATTCAACCAAGTGTAAGTTTTCGTTGTGTATTTTGAACACGTGTATCATCGTATCAAAGGTAGAACTAATATGCTGCGAATTCACACGAATGCCTGTAGTATTTAATTAGTATAAGGCTGAACTGTAACACTAGCGAGTTTTATAATACATCAATCACCAGTAGTAATTATATTCATTGTGCATCAATATGGGGCCCACCTCGAAATAGTTTACAAGATATGTATATCTATTTATGTGAAACTAACTATATCGTTTCTACCTATAATTAATCAGGTAAATCGCGTGAGCTGCTATTTCAGATCGATAGGATGATTTGGTCGGTGTTAAATCAGATCGGAGTAAGTGACAATATATTGATTTCGAGAAAAACGAGTTTAAAGTTTGCATCCTATACGTTTTAATTGGAAATTAATCTTTAGTATAATTTTTGTTTATGGTTACATATTTCACATCTCGCAAGAGTCTCATGTAACTGAAGAAATTCTTTATCCAGAGCTATCATTAGCGCTTTTTGATGTTTTGCGACTTAGTCTGTCTTAATGCCGACCATTTGCTTATTGTAATTCTATCAGGGAGGATACTAAACTGGTTTGTAAGAAACGAGCAAACAGTTAGATACATACAATTTATATCAATAATTTGTTTTCGTTCCTGGCAGCGGATCAAAACACTCGTATTTATACACAACAAAGTTTCGAACGGGGTGCCCAAATATTCGCCTACCGTTTAAGAGGGTAACCAGCTTTACTAAATCGAAAAATTTAGTTTTCATGTATTGCTTTAGTGGCAATTTTTCAGTTTTTCTGGAAAGGATAGAGTTGACCTAGCTTTTTTCAAAGGTTTATTTTTGCACATATTTCCAATTTACATAGGTATACTTCCTATGTGAACCTAGAAAATCGACAATTTTTTTTTTTTAAGTTTTCAAGTTTTTCGGATAAAATGGACTTTATCGTGCTATAATAATACTCAAAAGCGGTTTAAGTTAAGATGTTAGATGTATATAGAATATAATCAATTCTAAAAAAAGCAATCTTTTTTTTTTGTTCAATCAGTCAATAGTTTTATTTAATATCTTTTTCAATGCGAAAGCTAGATTATGCAAAACTCCCAAATGGGAAAATTTTTCGGTAAGACCAATTTTGTTGTGCATAAGGGCACAAGACCTAACATAAAGTATGGTTTTTTAGTGTTTTAAATTCTCCTCGTCAGTAACCAACACTAACTTAATGCTAGTTAGATAAGTCCAAACCAGCATCAAATTGGCACTAGTTAGACGCATAAGCACAAATACGCACGCGCACGGACGTTAGACATACGTACGTTAGGCACAATGGTTGTTAGGCATAAAGGCGTTAGGCTTAATGGACGTTAGGCATAATGGACGATTGACACAATGAACGTTAGGTATAAATAATCGTGTTGATGTAAAACTAAAAGCAACTCATATTTTGACGGCGCTCGCAGCGGGTCTTTTTTTTTACAATGGAGAAGACCTTTATGTCCTAGCCCAGTACACGTGCTATTGGTAGGGTCCAATCTACCGCACGGGGTGCACTGGGGGCGTGTCGGACTCAAATGGTGACCAGCCATTAATACCGACTAAACTCCATTGGGCTCCGCCATCATTCCTCCCAGGAACTACCTCTCGGTATTACTTCTGGGGGTCTTACCACCCCTGATTGTCTCAATGTGTCTTGTGGAAAAAAGTACCTAATGTTTAATATTTTTTTTAAATAGTAAAGTGACTTAGACATGTGCGCTATTCTGCAAAATGTTTATTAAGGTTTCATCTATAAAATAAAATTTTCGAGCGCATGGTGTCAAAAATGGCGTTCAAAATAGCAGCTTTCTCGGAACAAGATTTTTCGAATCTGCGGGCATTCTCGTTTTTAACCATTCAACCAATCAACTTCGGGTTCTGGCCGCCTAAAAGAATACATTCTCGGGCGCTGTAACCTACAAAATCGCAATATTTTGATCATCAACGATTTTTTCACAACCGGCCAAAGTGGAAGAATCATGCGAAAAACCATACTTCATTTTCAAGTGGCCACCATTTTGTTTTCATATCAAATTTGTTCATGTTTTAAGAAGGGGTGCCTCAACGGAATGTAATCTTCAAGTTCGAATTGCGACCTGTATCGTGCCCACAGATGAGGTCGGCTTTCAAAACACCTTTTGCTGGAGCCGCCATTTTTGACACCTTACACTCGAAAATTTTTATTTTATAGATGAAACCTTAATATAAATTTTAAAGAATAGCGCACATGTCTAATTCATTTTACTTCTTCAAAAAATATATCAAACATTAGGTACTTTTTGCACAATTTTATAAGAGAACTACCTTAACTTTCTTGATGTAGTAGAAAAACGCAATAAGCTTTTCAAACCCGATCACCATTTTATCCTGCTGTACTAACTTGAAGAAATATTTGCTGGAATAAAAAAAGCGATCATTTAGCATGAGGAAACTCGTTTGTATTTGAGTATAAAAAATACACATTCCTTTATTGTTGTCGTTTTTTAGTTGATATTTTTCGGTGAAAATCTATTTAAAAAACACAGTTTACCGTTAACGTTTCAGCCTACTTTTTTATTTCCTTTCAGCCATCCTCAGAACTTTACAATAAGAAAAACAAAATAAAAATAGCGATAAAATTTAAAAAAAATAAAATCGCTTGATCAAGGAAAGGTAGGAGAATAAAACACGATGTTTTTCGTGCCGAGAATCACAAAGAAGTACGATGACGAAACGGGGAAGCTGACGAGAGAGTTATTAAAGACCGCTGTCAAGATGGCGAGGATGAAAAACAGACTAAAATTCTTACTGAACTGTCGGAAGTGCAAGCTTGTGCCAAAGTGTCTATGTTACAAAGTTGGCGTTTCCCTACACAGCAGCATATCCCGGCAGGAAATGAAGATTCTGGAACACCGGCAGAAAATCAGAATCATCAGCCTAGTTGTTCGGGACACCAAAAGGTTACTAGAGCAACTGAAGAATAGAAAGCGGCATCTATATGAAAAGGTCCAATGGACGCTAGAAGAAAGTGACTGGAGAGCAGTGCGCGCGATGGTGGAGAAGAAAGCAGCAAATGTATATAATAGTACGAAACGAACCGAAATAAATAAGCTGAGCAACCTGAAGAGGAAAAAGATCGAAGAGACTTGTCAGCAACCGGAGTGGATAGAGAATAAGACAAACCATGAAATCCCCGACTATTTGGAACGAACGCTTCTTCTTGGACCGAACTTCAACATACAAAGCAAGAGTTCTATCCCATACGTTCGACTCGTTGCCGATGTAGAAACTGCTATAAAGAGCAAACCACAAGCCGACGACATCAGAGCAGAAGTATCTACGATCATATCCAACTATGTCAACTACCAAAACCAACCACGGACGAAGGAGAATGACTGGATACACAAAGACATTGTACGAAGTAGAAAGTTTTTGCGAGAGAACCCAGACATCTATGTTATAAAAGCCGATAAAGGGAACAAGACAGTTCTAATGTCCGGCACCGAATACCACGAAAAAATGACCACAATGGTAAATGATGCGTCCACGTACAAGCAACGGAAAGACAATCCATCGAACCGAGTGCTAAAAATGTTAAACAGCATAATAGAACAGTGGTGGTTAGACCAGCACATCGACAGAGCGACGAAACACAAGCTTAAGATGTACAACTGCACCCCACCGCGAATCTATGGACTCCCCAAAATTCACAAAGAAAACTGCCCCCTCCGTCCTGTGATATCCACCATCGGTTCAGCAACCTACCACATGGCTCAGTATCTATCGGGAATTTTAAACAATTTAGTGGGAAAAACGGAGTACCACGTTCGCAACAGCTTCGAATTCGCTAAGGAGATATCCAAGATACGGGTACCGGAAGGATGTGTAATGTATTCATTAGATGTGGTATCCCTATACACTAATATACCTGTCAATAAAGTGTATGAGTACGTCGAAGAAAGATGGAATGAAGTAGCACAAACAACCACTATTCCTTGGGACAGTTTTAAACAAGCAATGAAAACTGTACTAGAAGCTTCCTTTTTTCAGTATGACGGAAAGTTCTACGACCAAATATTTGGAGTGCCCATGGGATCCCCCCTCTCTCCCGTCGTTGCTAACATTGTTATGGAAAAATTAGAGAGAGAGGCCCTCGAGGGATTGAAGCAAAAGGGAATATCGCTGATAGTGCAGGCACGTAGCCAGAGGGGGGGCTAGGGGGCTAAAGCCCCCCCCGAAATTTTTCAAAAATAAATTTAAAAAACTGGCGACTTTTAACAAAACTTGTTGCTTATTTGGTTTGAACAAATTATTGAGAAAAAGTTAAAGAAGGCTATTTCTAACCACCGAAGGCAATGGTCACGAAATTCAGTGTGCTTTATGCTTTTGCTCGAGCCAGTGCGAAGCGAACAACAAAAAAGTAACTTTTATATTGTGTGCCTTGTCTGAAGAATACAAGAGACTGTTACTTTAATTGTAGCTGTAATAATCTGTCGAGATTAGTGATTAGCAGAAGCAAGAATTGGTGCTCCAGCCAAATGCGGTGATTATAAAATTATTGATCATTCGCATCCTGAAGGTGTAAATAGAGATTAGACTTTCGGAAACCGGCTCTATCCAGTTCTACCATGGCAGGCATTTAGCGCTCAACAAATTAGTGCAGACGAAACCATTCATTTCGCACAACTTAAAGCACAAGGTTGTGTGTGACAATGCTATAATTAAGATCCTTCTGTATATGGACTATGAGAAAATGAATGTTCCGCTACAAGATCGGATACCGCTTACTCGCAGATTAATGTCACATTTGGGAGAAATGGAATCTATTTGGAAGGGCAATTATTGAGGGCGAAAATCAAGGAAGATATTCGCGAACATAAAGGCAGCAACTACGATGATGACACGGAAATGTACAATAGCGAGATAGAAATGAACTACTCCCCCCCAAGACATAGTTGGTGAGGAAAAACATATTTCCTCGCCTCGTAAACAGGTTTCCACGTGCAATGGCTAAGCGCTTGCGCGAGATCTGTAGGACAACCACATAAACTCGTTATATTATTTTTATTGTTTACATAAGGAAATATATAAAAGACCCACGACCCAGTTTGTTATTTTTAAATGATAAGTTTTTGAATTGCATACAATTTTGAATTTCTGTATTAGGTCAGTGCACACTGTACACTCTGTTCTCTGTACACTACTCTGCGCTATACAAAAAGTATTTCAATTTATCTGAGAACGATTGAGCCGAGAATAGAATTTTCATTTCGCGTCATTTTAACGCAATACCATTTTTATTAACGCTTCATTTCATTGTTACGAGTAATTCGTTCCGTACTAATACACTGTTAATCCGTAAATCCGTGATATCTTCGACAAACGTGCAAAAAAAATTCTTTTAAAAGTGGACCGGGCAAAAAGTGGTAAAATAATAGGCAATCACGAAGAGGGACTAAAATGTTGGGACTGATTGAATCTATAAGTCAATAAGTTGGGATAACAGTTTCGATTTCATGTCTTAAGTATGTGACAGTCTTCCGTTCCGTTTTTGCTCGTCATGGAATAAAATGAGAGAGATAATCTTAAATAAGAGAGCAAAGAGAGGAAAAAATCAACCAATCTAAATCGACTCAAGATCACTCTTCTATCTTTACTATACACTCAACACGAGTTCTTTCCGAATTGCGCTCTGATCTTCTCATTTCGTCTTCGTTGCGTTAGGTGCAACAACTTTAATTGAAACTTTTTCCCAAATAGTGATAAAACAAACATGTAATCAGACAAACATTACAACTTTCTTCAAGAAATCATACATCTCTTCCAATCTTGATGATGATTGAAAAAAATCAAGAGCTAATTATTTTTATTCACAAACAAACCTATTACTAAACAGATTAGTGTTCATATTTGTTTAATGAATTGGCAAAGAGTTTTGCAAAAGTTTTACAGGAAACGGATAATTTGCTGTAATTTAAAACAGACAACTCTAAAAGAAAGCCTCGGTAAATTAGGTGCAAGTGCGATGTGTTCTCTTCCATGTGTCGGAAGCAAGTGATGCTGAAATTATTATCTATGTTTATAGTCTCTAGTTATATTGGTGTCATCAATGTTATATTTACCAAATTTTATGTAAATTAGAAGCATTGAGTAATCAGTGCTAAGTAATTTTCTTTCGATTTGTGAATAGATTCTGAGCAGTTTCGCTCAGTAGATTAAATTCTGGGTAGTTTCCATTAGTAGATTAAATCATTGAAATATATATTTGACATTGTCCAAAACCCCACGAATTCCGAAATAAAACCTTCAAATAAATAAATAAAACCAAAATGTTCAAATATAATATTTACTTAATCTAGGTAATCTTCTCAAGTTACAACGGTTTTGCAAGATTGTCAAAAGTCAATAGAGCTAAGGCATTCTTGCTTTGTAGTGAAATCAGTAGTTTTTGCACTCACTTTACATTTTGACTTTTACTATAGTTTTAGGGATCTAGGAAAATCAGTCTACGATATTTTTAATTCATAAGTACAATGATATAAAAAGTACCTAAAAAGAATCAACTTAAATAGATAAAAAGATAGTTATTCTGAGTTGCCTGATAATGTTGTCGAAGATAGTCTTTAACCCATTACCTATGAGAGTCAAATGAAAAAAAACATGTGTTTTTTTCAGGATTGTTTTGATTACGACATGATCAGTATCATTTAAATTGAAAATTTCATAAAGTCGAGTTAACGCAAACTTCGGATGAAGTCAAAGAGCTAGTAATAGTAGAAAGAAACCTGATCATGAAAATAGGAGTTGAACCTATTTTCTGCATCTACAAATCGCCTGCCTTATCAGAAGATTTGAAGCAAATTTCGACATTCACTTTGTTCGGACATTCTTTGCAACGGTAAACTTTGATTTCACACTGATATATTCCTATTCATGGGGACAACCTTGACGTTGGTTTCGTTCTTCTGATTAGCAAATGCGTGTAAAGTTTCATGAGACGGGTTTTTGGATATTTTTCTACTCATTCCAATTTAGCGTCTTCTACAAATTGTAAAGGTGTATCGAATGTGTAGCATTTTCAAGCAGCGTAGCATGCAGCGTAGCATTTTCAAGCAGCCCTTAATACTTTGAGCTCTTGACTATTCATTTTTGTAACTAGAGAAATTTCTAACTTGTAAATCAAAAATAATCAAATTTAATTCGTCGATGCACTATAGCCTTTCTTGTAACAGGCAACATATTATTAGAGTTTTTAGTGTCTATTGTCTTATTTTTGGAATTGTTTTCACTAAGAACTTTTCATAATTACGTTCAGTTTCCAGTGATTGTTTCAAGTCATCAGAATTAATACATTTATGCAATAATTTTTAAGCCCCTCCCGAAACAAAATCCTGGCTACGGGCCTGTGATAGTGTACCGACGGTATGTAGATGATTGCTTTCTTGTGGGTAAAGAAAATGAGATAGAAACTGTCATCGAAGAATTTAACGAGCAACATACTAGCATTAAATTCACGGTAGAAAAAGAAAGCAACGAATCGATTCGCTTTTTAGATCTACTATTATCCAGAAACGGGGAAAAAATCGACAAAAAATGGCTCCCGAAACAGAAAACAGGACGGTATTTGGACTACACATCGGAGAGCCCATACACGCACAAGAAGAACACCGCAATTGCACTTATGGACCGAGCACTAAAACTCACGGATGCGAACAAAAGGGAAGAGAGCATAACAGAGGCATCTAACATACTACGCGCCAACAACTATCCGGAACACATCATAAAAAGTGTGCTTAAACAGCGGGTAGACATACTCTACAACACCCTACAAACCAGGAGCGCAGACGAGCAAACAGCAAAATATATATCCATTCCATATATCCCCTGCTTGAGCGAGAAAATCGGCAAGGTATTGCGCAAGAATGACTTAAATGCAGCATACAAACCAAATGACAAAATAAAAAACACGATCTTCACGATGCTGAAAGATAAAATACCAAAAATGCAGCAAACAAATGTAGTCTACAGCATTCCATGCGGCGGATGCACCAATAAAGAGTACATCGGGCAAACTTCCCAAACCCTAGAGAAACGCATTAGCCAGCATAAAAACTCTATACGCACTAGCACATCGATAACCGGCCTAACACAACACACAAGAGAATGTGGACACCACTTTAACTTCAACGAAACGAGAATATTGGAGAGAATTAACCACGAGTCCAACAGGTTAACAGCGGAGGTTCTTCATATTAAGCTGAGAGAGCAAAGAGCGGTAAACCTTCAACGGGACGCCGCCAGCTTCGCCTGCACATACAACGGTCTTCTTAATAAGCTACGATCGACGCGCAATGGCACTGGTGAGAAAGAAGAGAGACGCCACCAGTGAGAGAAGTACATGTAGAATTAGTTTAAATTTGATTTTCCCCCAGCGGTGGCAAGACGCGCTTGGGCAAGAAGTAAGATAATTTCAAATTCAAATGTATTTTTTTTAAATTTTATCGCTATTTTTATTTTGTTTTTCTTATTGTAAAGTTCTGAGGATGGCTGAAAGGAAATAAAAAAGTAGGCTGAAACGTTAACGGTAAACTGTGTTTTTTAAATAGATTTTCACCGAAAAATATCAACTAAAAAACGACAACATTCATGAACGGTGACTGAAACCTTGAAACACATTCCTTTATTAATGATTGCATACATGTATGTTGCTATATATTGTCTAATAAGAAAATATTTGATTTGAAAAACAGCTCATAAAATGAAGAATGACCTGATGGGAGAGCAAAATTTTTCCATGTACTGTTACCAAAACAAACAAGGTGCCGTCGCGATCGTAACATCCCTTGCCCAATACCTAGTCTATCCAAAACACTGCAAGTTTTCATAAGTTACGAAAATTCGTTGTTTCTAGCCAAACCACCTTAAGCTGAAGTTTAAAATAAACACATGAACATAATTTTTGTTATTAATCATTGTGTATTGTTCATCAACATTTTGTTACAATTGTAACGTTAATATATCCAATATGTTTAAAATGTGTTTTAGCCAAAACTGTTTACTGAATATCACTCCAATCCTACTTTTGCCAAAACATGGGAAAAAGGAAATTGTTCAATTGTAAATACTATACGAGAAGATGGTGTAGCGTAGCATAGAATTTTCTAACCCGACAAACGAGCCTAAGATTAAAAATTTCAACAATAAACATGCTATGCGTCTTTTTGTAAATTATGCCTATCGTCCATTATGCGAAACGTACATTATGCCGATCGTCCATTATGCCTAAAGCAATTTATGCCAAACGTATTTATGCCTAGCGTATTTATGCCTGAATGCTGTTGTAATATTCGTTCTGAATCTCCTTTGGAGTATTACATTCGACAAATTTCAATGCATTCAATATAGCCGAGTTAGCAACAGAAAAGCACATACAACGAATGAAGAGGCAAGACACCGATGTTCGAGACTCACTAAAGGTAATTTTCGTAAAACATTGTTCACATCGTGTGAGAACCAAATCCCGTTAAGAATAAAATATCCATATCATATCACTAGAAGAATGTCAATTCATTCGTACAGTGACTCTTGGGCCGATAGAACGTATTTCCAGTCCGTGAAGTGTAACGTTATACAGCAAGATAATCTGCTTTCAGGGTTACCTTGTGCGCTATTCCGTTATTCGACCCAGAAAAGTTGAGCAATAATGTTTCTTTACTTGTGAGCCGCCTGAATGTCGTTATACAAGTTCAGTATCGCCATTATATTACATTCCCCATTCTTGTACCTTCTCCCATTCTGTATTCTGCTATAGGCCCGTACAAAAACGACTTCCCCTGACAATGATGCACCTAAAGGTGAGATGGACTTCGAAATAAAAGCAACTCACCGACTGAAGTTATACCCATACTCCTCACTTGGGCCCATAGTGATCATTTTCTAGGCCAAGACAAAAGGTTTTTTTTAAACTATTGGAGGTCTGACGAAACGATATCTGGCCGTGACAGAAATATCGAATATTCTCTCTGATAATCCTCGGTGATAAACAGTTTGAAGTATGCAAATGATATTGCTGGCTAAGGGACATTTATGAAAGAGTACAAAGTATATGTACGAGCTGACCATGTTGAAACAAGTGGTGTCGTCTCCGATTCGAGTTTAAATTGCATGTATCTGGCCCACGGGGTTGACTGTTTTAAAGACCCCGTGTTTCAGCCAGCGAAGACACTGGGCAGAAAAAGTTTGCATTCAGTATCAAACACAGCTGACGGGAAGAGAACGTATATCAACTCAGACTCTATTCGAGTGGCCTTCGCCAGGTCAGCTCTATCTAACTTGCTCCTTTTGACAAGGTTGAAATTTTTGTGCCGCGGATCATGAACTGCACTAATTGCAAACAACTGGGACACACAGACTCCCATTGTAGCACTGAGATTTGTTATGGGAAGTGCGGTGGGAATCATGAACATGATTCCTGTGGAAGAGATGTCGAACAGTGTTTTTCTGTGGGGAAGTTCACATGCTCTCTCGCCATGTCCCGCGTACGAACAGCTCAAAAAAGTACTGGTGCAAAGCCACTGTACTGGTGGTTTCAGAAGCTTGTGCTGAAGACCCCAAGTGTTCCCATGCCTCGGCCGGAGAAAGAATCCAGCGCTGGATTATTAAAATTTTCTCCCATTGCGGATGGTATTTTACTTTAAACTAATTCTGTGCCTCTTAAAAGCAGCTTGATAAGCTTTCCCCCGCTGTAGAAAAAATCTTGATGCAGTTCACTGCAAAATGGCTCTTCCTTTCAGCGATTGTATCCAGAAATATCTAATACATCGAGCGAGATCACGGATCTGATCACTGTTCTACAGTGGAATTGCAAAAGCATTATTTCGAAAATCGATTAATTTAAATTTTTAATAAATAGTTTGAAATGCGATGCAGTTGCATTGTGCGAACATGGTTGACTTCAGCAATAGACCTCAACTTTCACGATTTTAATATCATTCGCTTGGATCGAGAAGACTCACGCACGGAGGAGTACATTTGGGAATCGAAAAGTCCTATTCTTTCAATCGAATCTGTCTCCCCTCGCCACCAGGCATTAAAGTTTTCCATAACGATAATCGATCTACCTCACTCCTCAGACTAAGGGAGAAATTCAATATGACCATTTTGAACACGGGTTAAATGACACGGATTCCAGCTCCTCCAGCGCACCCGAGCGCCTTAGACTTGTTCCTATGCTCGACATCGCAGCGGTTTGATTGCATATAGCGCTATATCTGGCAAAATCGAGTCTACACACGAGCTTCCTCCGGAGGAAGAGTACGGGTTTTTGGCTGGCTTGTATATCGATACCACTGTTCAAGCTCAGACCCCATAAAAATGTGTAATGTCCCAGTTTAAAGAAATTTAAAATGTAAAATAAAGAAATAGGCACCATTAAGCCAACGCAAACGTCCCTTATTAAATAAAAGAATTGAATAAAAAAAATATAAAGACTATGAACAACCGGTCAAATTGGGAGAGACTTAGATCCCCGAAACACCGGAGTGGATGCAATAAATTGATTTCATTACAGTAGACTACTAGTAGCACATTCATTTACGTAAAAGACAGCACGTGAGCAATTTTGTAATTCTTTTTTTTCCTACTTCAAATCGATACCATGCTTTAAGCGTGGATATGCATGCTGATTTAAACACGAATTCCTATAATTATTTGCTATAGCTTAATTGCGGTCCGAACTACAACGTTTGGTCACTATAAAACACAACACTTGTGAAAATCACCAATCATTACACCCACCTTGCATCAATATTGTGATCGCATTGCAACAGTAGCTTTGTAGAGTGGTGGAAATTAATTGGCTTCATTTGCATTTCCAGCGGTAAACTGTTATGCAACCAATCAATGGGTATTGTGTAATGAGTAGGGGATGATTTAACCCGACAGATATCGCGTAAAAATATTGAAACCGGCGTATCGAGCATTAATTAATTCCTCGAACAGATACCGTCAAAATTCGGTTTGTCCGAAAATTGCAAAGTGTAATCGAAGATCAGATAACAATTCGGTCGCCATTATGCTATGTCGTGACAAACGTCTTTTTGCACTTTTCGAGATACACAATTTTCAAATATTGAGATTGAATATTTCGAAATTATATTTGTTTGAAACATTTCGCAGAAGACGATGGATGTTCTATGAATATTTTTTTAATCGCTCGATTTGTTTGGAAAACCTTGACTATATTGAGAGTGTTTACTTAAACTGTAAACAAACTTCACACTAACACGTTTAGATACGAAGTATCAAATATAAATGACTTTTTAATCAGGCATAATAGACATTTTCAATCATTTTCCAATTCAAATTCAAAATGGAGCTGCTATAGCTTGGATAAATTCCAAGCTGCAGCATCTCTATTAGGCAACAAAATGATGGAGTTGTAAGACAAAATTATATTTAAGAAAAAGATCGAAAAAAGTATATTTAATTGAAAATTTAGGGATAATATATAATAAAATATGTTATTGTTAACAGGTGACTGGACAAAAAATGTTCTCCTTTTATATTTAATCCAACATTAAAAACACTTTCTAAAAATAGTGGATATGCGTTTGATTCATAAAAAAGAACAGTGGTTAGGGTTACCACCCCTCTCGGTTTGACCCGGAGCCTCCGGTTTTCGGGAGCGATCTCCGGGCCACCGGGTTTTGCTTCAATTTCTCCGGGTTTGGTGGAAAGATTGATAATTCCACCTTTTTTTGAATTTAATTGATTCCTTGCAAAATATTTAAAAAGTATAAGTATAGTGCATTTAATATTTTTCTGGTTCAGACGAGTCCACCAAATATTTTTGATTTCGTACACGAAACAACGCAAATGAAAAACAAATCAAATTTATTACAGTTTTAGGAAAATAATATTTCGCTAAATGCTACAATTAAAAATTGCGTACACTAAGTCGCTCAAAAGTTATTTTCCTACAGTTTTACTAAATCACTTCGTTGCTGGTGGTGCCTATCTGCAGCTGCATCAAGGGATGGCGGGTTTGTTCTAATCTAAATGGCTAAGACAACATAAAACGAGTTCTTGCGGTGTTGTTGCTGCTCCTGCAGCGACCTTCAACTGTGGGCTATGGATGTAAGTTTTGCCCCTTTGTTGAAACACCTGGTGATGAATTACCGAGACTGCAAAGTGCGTCTCTATCTCCTGTTAGTTGTGGATCAGAGCAATGCTCGTTCGACTTACCCTCCACAGCGAAAATGGCTGGAGCTTTTGTGTTCTATGCGCTTAGCCGAGGAAAAGAAATTCTACACTAATAAAACCGACAAAATCGTTAACGAACTTGAGAAATTCACAGTTTTATTTTGACGATATAGACGAAATCACTCTACGGTGATTGTGAAGTAATTTTAGTAAATTTACAATCAACCAGGACAAAATTTCATGACAAATTACAGAAGGTATGAAAAAGTGTATACTTGTCTCTTTTTCATACATTAGGTAATACAAAGCGACTAAAGCGCACGCACACGAGGCGACAGGACACATGCAAAAAAATATTTAGGTAGAACAAAATCCATAAATATTTTTGTGGTGTGTGTCCTGTCGCCTCGTGTACAAAGAGCTTTAATTTCACTTTTTGATTGTTTGCTCTGGCTTAAAGTCCTCCACCCTCAGGTCAGTAAAAATCTCTGGGTAAACGCCTCTCCCGAGGTGGCAACCCTAACTGAGGTAAAAAACGTTTTACTTTCAGACATAAACTTAATTCATCATTACAGTAGATCTGAATCTTTGAGCATGCTATAGGCTTTATGGCTTTAACTTACACTTGGTAATATAATTTGTATCTGTTTTTGCTGACACAAGATATCACGACTCGATCAATCAAGAACTTACCGCTTCGTACAATCGTGTTACGCCATATCTCAGTACACAAGCAAAGTTTCCAACTTCTGCCACTTCGCAGTGCTTTCCAAATCGCGTAATATATTAGATATCGCAGTATTCATCAAAAAGGCATTTGTCGAAAGAGACACTGAGAGAACATATTCGTAAGTCTACTACAAATAGGCTTCGTACCGACAACATTCGTAAAATAGACGAATTTTTCGTGCATATGACGGATCATTCGTAGTTCTATGAAAACGTTTTTATTTTTATTAACAGTATTTATACCCCGAAACGAATTTCGTGGGTTTATTATGAATCTGTTTCATTAATAAAACGAATTCTGTAATGAAATATGTATACGAGAATCTTTCTAATATTTACGAACACCTTTCGTAATATGAACGAAGAATCCGATTTTTTCATCGGAAGATTTCCATCACCATGAGAGATGTCGAAGTCGTTCTCGACACCAAGAAGCATTTAAAATTTCGTGATTGGTTCAGATCTTTGTATTGCACCTTCGACCGACATGCTTGAATTCATCTTACGTCAAAAACGAGTTGGATGTCTCGCCGGAAAACCAAAGCACAGAGGAGTAAATTAATTTAAAACCTGATCAAAAATCTCAAAAGTCTTAAATTACGTTATCATTGGTTTGTGATGCATTATTGTGTAGTGTAATAATTTCCGCATCGTTTGGCAGAGTGCTGGTTTTTAAATGTTGTGTTATCCACATTACAAAAGAGCTCAAATCGACCAATTTTAGCTCCATTTTGCGTTACATTTTATCTTTAAATATTGAGATTTTCTTTCAGGAGAGTCCGAAGCGATTTTAATTCAAAACAACCAGTGTAGTTATGATAGAAGGCTTGTAGAATCATATTGTGTATTTCTAATCGTAATAAATTACCTTAATATTTACCGAGCATCATGGGCACATGCGTATTAAATATAAAAAAAAATCTCAATTTTGCTTAAAATTGAAAAGGTTGATTTTCCGGTTGAAAGAAATGTTATGCGAGTAATTTTACAAAATAGATGGAATATTTAAGGTCATCAGCCCTTTCTGGCCTGCAGAACAAAAAAATCATAGACATTGTCAAATAATTTCAAGTAGGACTAGAAGGCAACCAGATATAAGAAGGAATATTTCCTTAGCATGCAAAAACGTTTACAAAATATTTTAATTCGACTTTTTGGACTAAATCAGCACTTTAGAAATTTGGTCGACCTTCACAATTTTTTTAAAAAATTTGAGCGTAGGTGTCGCCAAACTCAAAATTTCATTTATGAACCAACTTTCGTTTCTCAAAAGAGCTAATGCCGATAACGGGCTTCACAAAAAGTCCATCTGAAGCACTAAACATCCACAAATTAACAAAAGAATATATCGAAAACTTCTACCTTTACAGCATTACTGAAATGACGAGGCGTTCCGGATTAGGCAGGACAATCCCGCATTTCGAGATCTTATCCAGCATGGTAACACGTCCTGGAAAGTGTCCCACATTTACCAAAATGCTGATTTTATTTCAAAATAATCATATTGTACAAAACACTCATAAAAGTTTTGACACGTGCTGCTGAATCTCCGAACTACGTGGGGAATGTGTAATTTGAGCCAATTTATTCGGATTGTCATGGTGCCATTTTTGGCTTCTAATATGAACCAGTTCATGAATCCTTACGACAAGTTCCATACACATTTCATTTGAAATATATAATTTTAATTATTCATATATTTTATCTAAAAATATGAATTCAGCAACCAGAAAAGTAAAATATCGCGTCTGGATGGATTGATTCGAACAATTTTTCTTCCAGAACCCTTCAATAAACTTTTTATTAAGTTATAAATGTTTTGTTAAACAAAAAACTTTCAAAATAATTTTGATCATATTTGGTGTATTGATCGCTTAACTGTGCAACGGCTAATTTGACAGTTGATTTTGACTCGGCTCGTTTGTTCGTTCAATAGCAACTCAAAAAGCTTCTTCTACCTTACAGCTACACTGAAAAAACTAGACACGTTAACATCATGTGGAAAACACTTGAATTGATTCAATTGTAACGCACATGAAAAGAATACGTTTACCATTTGAATATCTAATAGAGTGTGGACAATATGATTTTCTAGTGGAATTCTTGCGAACATTACGTGAAAATCACATTAACATCATAAGAAATACCATTGACTAAGATTTCCAAATGAATTACACGTGATCAATTCAATATATCAATTAGTTTACCTATAGATTTAATGGGTAGAAGAATCGGCAAAATCAATTGTTTTACATATGGATATGCACTATATGTTTTTCACATGAATGTCATGTGGAAAGTTCAACAGCATGGCATCCAAAATTCAATGGTAAAATATATCATATTCATGTGAAAGTCATATGAATATAATTTGAAATAGCACATGAACTGCGTTTTAATAGATTTTCATGTGAAATTCGAAGGGAAATCATTTGATTTGCTCTTCAACATGCAAGTGCACTTGAAAATGATGTTAAGTTTCCTTTGGTTTTATAGTGTGATTTTTTATCAGTGTACTCTTATATGATCTGTCATCAGATTCCCGTACCGATCGTTAATCATAGTCGGTGCTTGGGTGTCTTTGCTTCTCACGTCGTTGATCGTTTTGTGAAACTTTTAGCAGTTATTCCAGCCAAAGCTTCCCTTTGCCCCAATAAGAGGCAGTTCATATACCACGTTGACAAAAATAGTTTGGTTTTAACCCCCTCCTCCCCCTCCGTGGACAAGCGTGGACAATCTCTGTACCCTAAAAACGCCCCCCCACCAGCCCACGATATGCACGTGGACCTTTCTTCTCTTTTTGCCTTTCTCATATAGAAAGGTTATGCAATCACTCTAAAAATCGTCAACCTAATCCCGGCCCAGAAGGCCGAGTGCCATTCGACTCAGTTCGTCGAGAACGGAAAATGTCTGTGTGTGTATGTATTGAATTTTTATTGATTGGACTTCCAGTTCCGGGTTGAAGAGTGCGACCACACAGCAATTTTTTTGTTGATTGGACTTCCGGTTCCAGAGTTACGGGTTGAAGAGTGCGACCACAGAGCAAATTCCCATATAAACTGAAATTCTCAAATGGCGGAAGGAGTAAGGGAAAATTTCAAAATCGAATTTGCATTTTCGATGCCAAATGACTTTAAAATGCATAAAGCGTTGAGATTTGATGAAATCTCGAAAAACATTTTTTTAAGAAGATTGACTTTTTTGGACTTTGGCACATCTTTGCCTTTCTCATAAAGAAAGGTTATGCAATCACTCTAAAAATCGTCGACATAATCCCGGCCCGGAGGGCCGAGTGTCATATGCCATTCGACTCAGTTCGTCGAGATCAGAAAATGTATGTGTGTATGTATGTGTGTATGTGTGTATATGGAAAAAAATGTCACCTCTGTTTCTCAGAGATGGCTGGACCGATTTGCACAAACTTAGACTCAAATGAAAGGTACAACCTTCCCATCGGCTGCCATTGACTTTTTTTATTGATTGGACTTCCGGTTCCGGAGTTACGGGTTGAAGAGTGCGACCACACAGCAAATTCCCATATAAACTGAAATGAAAAATTCTCAAAGGGAGTAAGGGAAAATTTCAAAATCGAATTTGAATTTTTGATGCCAAATGACATTAAAATGCATGAAACGTTGAGATTTGATGAAATCTCGAAAACAATTTTTTTTGACGAAAATTGACTTTTTGGACTTTGGCACATTTTTGCCTTTCTCATATCGAGAGGTTATGCAATCACTCTAAAAATTGTCAACCTAATCCCGGCCTAATTTTTTTGACATATAAATTACACATCCATTAAGGCTCAGGGAGTATGCAATAAGGCGTTGCTACTTTAAAATTAAAACTAGTCTCAAACTTCTTAACAAGTTGAAAATTTTCGGCATCGTACGGACCCCCGGATCTTGCTCCTTAATCCGCTGCTGGTTTCAAGCGATGTTTCAGTGTCGACACACAGTATATCAAGATATTGGCTGTCGATCCATTGTATGTATGTGCAAGTCATACTGAATATGTAATATACTTTTCCATCATTGTATTGAGCGTAACCAGCCATGGAAACGTAGTTTGGACAAATGAGAAAGGCACAATTGCACCACTAGGTGGATTAATACAGGTTTTTTGGCTGGTAATTTAATAAAAAAGTTTTACATTCCAGGAAATTACGGATTTTTCCAATGTATTGGACTACTTTGAATGTAATTCTTAAAACATATATTTCGTTTTAACTTTGTCGACAGAATTTTAAGACTTTTTTTTACTTATGTAAAAATATCATTTTGGAACAATTTAGAAAAACCTGTTTTAATCCACCTAGCGGTGCAATTGTGCCTTTCTCATTTCTCTAAACTATGGCACGGAGGCTTTTTATGTTCAACATAATTGTGGAAATGTCCATTACATTCTTAGTACACTTTGCACTTATACACAATGGCATGCCAGCCACGAACTTGATGAGCTACGTGTCGACGGTGAAACACTTGAAACAAAAAAATATCATACTCCATTAGCCTAATCAGCATTAGATCAATGTTATCTGCTTGCTAACTCATTTTGTCATGCGGGGATGGGTATGTGAGGAGGGCGAAAGTCCCATGAACGAACGACTCCCCAGCTTAAATTGGTATGCTTTGTAATATAGTGGTGGTTTAAAGATGATGGGGTTGAAAGGGAGGGGTATGAGGTGGTGGTCTGAGGAGTGATTTAAGGAGATTTTTAAAGGAAGGGAGTGAACAGTAGAGGGGGGGTGTAACCCCTCTCCGTAAACCATCAACTACGCCCCTGTTAAAATCCAGAAACCTTATGCGAGCCGAAAAAAAAATTTGGCCCGGGATTAGGTTGACGTTTTTCAGAGTGATTGCATAACCTTTCTATATGAGAAAGGCAAAAATGTGCAAAATCCAAAAAAGTGAACCTTCGTCAAATTTTTTTCGTGTTTGCATCAAATCTCGACGTTTCATGCACCTTGAATACATTTAGCATCAAAAATAAAAATTCTATTTTTAATTTTTCCTATAGTTTTTATGAGAAATTTCTGTGTGGCCGCACTCTGAAACCCGTAATTCCGGAACCAGAATTCCGATCGATCCAAAATTCAATAGCAGCCGATGGGAAGGTTGCACCTTTCATTTGAGACTAAGTTTGGGCAAATCGGTCCAGCCATCTTTGAGAAAAATGAGTGACATTATTTGACACATACGCACATACATACACACACACATACAGACTTTTTCCGATCTCAACGAACTGAGTCGAATGGGATATGACACTCGGCCCTCCGGGCCGGGATTAGGTTGACGTTTTTCAGAGTGATTACATAACCTTTCTATATGAGAAAGGCAAAAAGAGTTTTTTCGTCGTCATACCCATGTTTCTAATGTCGTACATTTTCTACAAATTTGTAAGCACGAGCCATTTCACGTGATTTTTTGTTGTAAACATATAAAACGGCCTGGTAACAAGAAGAAAATATCAACACCTTACTCCTCCTTGTGGATTACGCAGTAGTATATACGGCCTCTGGCCAAAACAAGTGTCGGACTAACTTTCCTTGCCTTTCCTGCTGCGATCTATGTTCGGGCCTGACCGGAACCGGTATTGGTCATTGAACAACTTAAGATTACCAAGAGTTGTACATTGTTACTCCTAGGCAGTATCATCAATTAATTCTCTGTGCAATTTTAGCTAGTTCCGATCAATAACAAGGTTACAGCCATGGGCTGATATCCTTCCGTTTTGAGCTATCACCTTATCGGACGAATATCAATTCAACACTAATATCATTTCACTTAGGGACCATTCATAAATTACGTAACGGAAAATTGCCCAAAATTGACTCCCCCCTCCCCCCATGTAACAAATTGTCACAAATTTCTCTATCCCCCCCTCCCCTATTACGTAACAAATTCCTCGAAAAAATTTTTTTTTGTTCAGTAGAAACATGTTACGTAACGATCTAGCCTACTCCCCCTCCCCCATATGTAACAACATGTCACAACTTCTCGTACCCCCTCCCCCCCCCCCTAAACGCGTTACGTAATTTATGAATGGTCCCTTACTGCATGATAGTGAACAAGTAAGAATATTGGAAAACGATGATGGTGGATATAAGATGGAATGTTAAACCAAGGGTGGACCAACGTCGGACCAATATTGGGCAATGTTGGACCGACATCAGGCCAATGTCAAAGCAACGTCGGGCCAATATTGGGCTGTGTCGGACCAACATCGGATCATTGTCAGACAAACATAGGATCAATGTCAAACGGTATGTTGTTTAAAATATCACTGCGCTGGCAGTGAATGTCAGTGACTGATGCATTCAACTTAAAATTCAGTAACATGAGTGATGGTTCAGTTTGTTCGCCTATCAATTTCACGTGTTCTGATACAACTGAACTGATATTGTCCAGCTCTGCTAATAACTAAGACTGTTACTCTTCATTTGAGCACTAACAAGTAACAGTTATCAGTATTATGCGTAGAACTGCAGTTATTACAATTCATCTGATTGGACTCCACTTCAGCAGTGCTACCAGAGGTAATTTCAGCTAACGGCGAAAAATGAAATGTTAGCGAAATATCGTTTGTTTGAAATATTGTTGCAAATTGATGAAACATCGTCGCTGTTGTGCTATCTTATGACAAACGCCATTTTGGGGTAAACTGAGCTAGATATGCAACATTACTAATCTGAAAATTCTCTACAAAATGGCGCTTTCAGAATTTTGAAATTTTGCTTGGTTACTGAGTTATACCGAAAAAAGTGATGAGAAATTGTCAGTTTTTTGCTTTAAATCACTGTATCTTGGGATTCGCTTAAGTAATGTAGAAGTTTTAGATGTTTTTATATGTAAAAATGTCTGAGGAACACAATGGCATAATAATTTTTAAAATAAAAATACATGTATTGCGAGAAATATGCAGTTTTACTTTTAAATTGGCAATATTTCATGTTTGGCAACACTGTAATTAAAAATTACTATTTTTTCTAGAAGGCTTGCTCAATTTCCTTCAAAATGCATCTCATCGATTGTTTCTAGGCCGAATAAAGCCGAAGATATTAATAAAAGTTAATATTTGATGCTTTTTTTCTATGGAAAATTTTCCATGCACAATTATGACACGCCATACAAATTTTGCCATCAATACACACCTACGACACGTGTGAGTGCGACTTTTGTTTACATTTATAGGGAAAACTCGCAACATAGTCAACCGAACTTCATGATATTTGAGAGTTTAATACAGAATAGATTGAAGCATTAATTGTCTTCTTTGAATTGTTTTTACCATTTATAAGTTTCAAGATATTCAATCTCAAACTTTAAAAATCGTTTTTCTCGAAATGTGCTAAATAGCGCTTGTCATAAGATAGCACAACAGCGACGACATGTCAATTTAGACTGTCTTCGGATACTTTTTTCTAGCAATTGGACTATTGTAGATAAGCTTGCAGACTCGTATAGTGTATCAGAATTTAAAAAATTGGAAGCTTCCAGCTCTGTAAGGAAGGCATCTATTATATTCAAAATAATGTTTGCGCTTTCCGAACTCAACATGTTTAGCAAAAAATTATACCTTATATGCACTAGGAATAGGTTCAACATAAGAGTGACATAATTATCAAGATGCCGTTGTGAGGTATCCAAACCTCTTTCAATTTAACAGAGCAGGTAAAAACTATCTTCACCAGGTATATTGTTTTTTTGCCTTTAGATATAAAAACATCCTAATGTAATCAAAAAGTATGATAAAATATTTTGTAAACTGTCATCATGTATAAGCTTTTATTATCCATTGGCAAGTCATCAAATTAAAAAAAATCTCAACGTAGTAAGTATTTTTGAACCGGTTCAGGTTTGTTCTCTATGTTATAATCAAACAGGACCGTAGGCATTGGATTGCTTCTTATATGTTATTTGTAAGCGCAATGTTTTGTGTCAACTCTTTTTATTTCGTTCTGTCTTACAATTTAATGTGCATGTTGGCTTTTTCAGGAGGCGCTTTGCGATAAATAGCTCTGGTATGCAGATTCACGTAAATTAAATTAGAAATGGTATTCGCTTTTTTATCAAATAAGCCGTTCTTTCAATCAATATCTCCTTTTCCAAAAAGAAATACACCTATCACACGCGCATAAGACAGTAGCTTCTTTCATTTTTGGCATACCACGTGTGCGCAAAATATAATTTCTTTTTCCACCTTTTTCAATTGAATGCAAATAAATACTCAATTATCATTCTATCTGTAGACTAACATTTTATATCTTTAATACATCCTGGTTTTCTGCCATCATATATGAAATATATTCCAAAAATTCAGTGCATGCAAACTTTAGAAAATATATACTATCTTTGTCAAAATATGTAACTATCAACGTGGTAACCATACTGCTCATATTTGATACAAAAAGTAGTTTTTGTATAGTCGATTCTTTGTGGTTTCTTGGTTCTTTTTCAATGTATTGCAAAGTTTTCCGCTAAAGCAGGCCTTCAACTAGCATTGTAAATTTGTTGTGTGTTAGATAGCAGTAGTTATGCTTTTGATTGTACTGTTATGTTAGTATTTTTTTCTTTCATTATATGTTGATCTGTGTTGCGAGCTGTGGACAAACGGATTTATTTGCTTTTGTTGTGCGAAGTTGTCTTGCTGCACTGCCCTACTGGCTATATGGAACTCATAAGTTTGTGCAACGCAAATTTCTCCGAAAAACAGATGCTGTTTTGTGGTCGTTTCGGCAACACGTGCAGTGCAGAGTAATATACACATTTTAACATTATTCAATGCATTGCAACCGCAAACCTCAAACCATTGCACAGATCACTCTGTCACCCCTTCGATGTCTTATGCGCAATTTATTCTGAAGCAAGTGTTGCATTAACTATTTACCAGTTAAGGGACCGATTTCTTGTGTTTGTCAGTTTCTGTTTTTGTGGTTTTATTTAATGATTCAGAACGATAGCTACCGTCAACCGGGATATCTCCACCATTGAGCGGACTACTTGGAGCATAGATGTTTATAAAGCGTTTTTGATTCAAAGCTTGAAGCCAAATTCATAGGTCTTCTGAATACTAAACTTATTTCAACTGAAAATAATCCAAATACAAAAATATAAAAAATTGTTTGCTCGGATATTTACATTCATTTCACGCGTAGTCTCACAATCGTGTCTTCATTATAAATATCGATATGAATGTTTCGGTCTGGTGGTATCGCGATAAGGATCTAGTGTCATAAACTAGATCATGTATTCTAGCCTCGGCCAGCAAAAGCTCTTAGAGGCAGCATAATAATTGTACTGTATACGCCAAAAATCGTCTGCGTGGTCTGCGCACACAAAAAGACTCACACTATAATTTGGTGATAAGAATTCCGTAATCCAAAATGCTGAAAGATCAGTAATTCGAATTTGACCATTTGACAGATTTTCCTTGCTAAAAATTCAGCAATCGATTTGACAAGTTGACTGCGTAAGGGGCCATTCATACAGTACGTAACGCTTTAGGGAGAGGGGGGGGGGGTATAACAAAATGTGACATTTTGTGACATATGGGGAAGCGGGAGTTAGCTAAAACAAGCTTAGGATCGGGCATAGCGTAGTTGATAAATCGATTGTCTTGTACGAAGCTCACCTGGGCTCGATTCCCAACCCATCGCATAGGTTTAGAGATTTTTCAAATAGAAATTTTTCTAACCCCTAAAAAGAGGTGTTTAAAACCGCTATTATCGAAAAATTTGAATGCTGAACTTTCAGCATTTTGGACAACTCCAAAATCTAAATCACCAAATTTTGGTGTCAACCTCCGCATTGAAATGTAACATCAAAACATTGGCATCAATAGTTTAAATTCTGCCCATCAAGAGTCAACAACCTGATATTGTATGCCCTTGCTCGGTTCAAATTAAACACATCACACGGTAGTACTTCCAACTGCTCTGATACATATGCAAACTTGGGTATTTCACCCCAAACTACCTTTTACAGCAGAACAACAAAACGGACAAGAAGCTTTTGTCAGTGTTCGGCATTGAGGTGCTTGAATGATTAAATGATCCTACGAACTTATGCTACTGAGCAACAAATTTTTCCTCTTTCGGCATGTGCCAGTTGACGTAAACAAGCTGGTACATACAAGTTTTCACGTATGATAAAATTGATGCAATAGTGCAGCTTTGTATGAGGTTTGAAAATAACAAAAACCTTAAATTCTATTTACGGTTCGTCCGGCAAGCCTAGATCGGCAAAGAGGTGTGGAACATTTTCCAGCAAGAATGAATGCTAAATTTCATTTAGTTCCTATCGCTCCACATTCATTTCCAAGCTTGTGAGTGAAGTAAGGCTAGCTATGCTGATTCTCTTAAATTTATCGTATATATGTGCTACTCTAAATACTGCAGCACGCTTTACCGCTCATATCAAATTCTATTACCAAACCAGGTTTTGCTGAATTGATTGGAATATGAAATGTTTTCATTTGAATCAAAATCATCTGTTACTTGTGAATTTTCGTTATATGATCCTGAATAAGCTCTACAGACAAAATTCGTCAAAAACAGCTATCTTATTCTGCTATGTTTCTGATGGAGCGAAGAATGTTCACGATGCCTTTCCGATTTGAATAGATCTACCACTAGGTGTGCCCCAAAAATCCTCTTTCCTAACATAAACGAGCTAAGAAACAAAATGACACATTTTAGTGACTAGAAAATGAACGACTCGTTTCGATCATATCCTCTTTTGGGCCCACTGGAAGTCATCCGCTCGAGGTTTGTGACCGGTGCACGTTTCGATAACCGTCTCCAGTGTCGACCAGAACCTACAAATGACATCCATTATTTTTATGTATGATGCATGAACAATCATCTAAAATTTTACCGAAGCTTTTCCAGCGGCCAGTTGAGCCACCCCGTTGTAATGCAGAAATACGTTTCATGCGGTGCCACATGGTGAATCCGGTGATGTCTCCTCGGCAAAATGATGTGATGATTCTGTAAAAATAGCACCCATTTCGGTAGGTCCCAGTAAGTGTGGGACCATTTATGAATCTGAAAATGCAAAAAAAAACAAAACAAATGAAAACAACTCCGTTAAGCAACGTTTTATACCCTAAGTGAACCTGATTTGTCATTGCGATAAAAATGGAACAGAGAAACAAATAAGCGCTCATCACGTACTCCTGCTGGATTTCCGCGTTGGACCGTGTGAAAAAGTTCCACGCCAATTTCCCGAGTATGGGCAGCGCAACCATAAAGTTATCCCCATTAGTCTCGATGAAATCGTGCCTCGTGATGGACGTCGGATCGATGTGATGCTCGCGGAAGGGGCGGAGAAAGTTCTGCAGAGTTAAATAGAAACAAACACCATCAACCACCTGCACCTAACTTAAGTGCGGTTTTGAGTTATACCTTGCCGAGGATCGGCAAATCCACCGATCCCCACGTGTCTGCCCCCCAGTGCACCAGCCCGGAACCAAAGTCGGCCGTGAGGATGCCGAAAGCGGCTGCTGCCACTATTTTGCTGATTCGCTCGATGCGAAAGTGTTTCAGGATGAGAAACAGATTAATGACCATCAGCGTGATGCAGATGTAGACACACACAATTTCCTGAGTTCGTTTACCTGTTTGAGATGAAAGGATACTATTATTCAAGGGTACTTTATGAAACCGAGCAGTTGTATTTTGGAGTGCCCAATAATGCAATATGTTAACTTCGAAGATCCCTGGTGTAGCCACGGGGAGTGAGATTTGGGTTAAAATAAACTTAAATGAATAATATGATTGGCTGGCAGAGTTGAGCTCATATCTACCATGAATAATAGATAGATATCACATTTTTGCCTTTCTCATATAGAAAGGTTATGTATTCGCTCTAACAATCGCTAAACTAATCCCGGCCCGGAGGGCCGTATGTCATATGCCATTCGACTCAGTACGTCGAGATCGGAAAATGTCTGTGTGCGTATGTGTGTATGTGGAAAAAAATGTCACCTCCGTTTCTCAGAGATGGCTGAACCGATTTGCACAAACTTAGTCTCAAATGAAAGGTACAGCCTTTCCATCCCATGTTATTGATTTTTTTTGTTGATTGGACTTCTGGTTCCGGAGTTACGGTTTGAAGAGTGCGGCCACACAGCAAATTCCCATATAAACATAAATGAAAAATTCTCAAAGGGGGGAGTAAGGAAAAATTTCAAAATTGAATTTATATTTTGACTTTAAAATGCATGAAACGTTGGGATTTGATGTAATCCCGAAAAAAAAAAATTTGATGAAAATTGACTTTTATGACCTTAGTACATTTTTGCCTTTCTCATAGAGAAAGATTGTGCAATCGCTCTAAAAATCGTCAACCTAATTTTTTGGCTTGTATAGGCTTAGGTAGGAGTATGCAGTAAGGGGTTGCTACTTTAAAATTATAACCAGTTTAAAATTTTTTAACGGATCTTCCTCCTTGATTCGCCACTGGTTTCGAGCGATGTTTCAGTGTCCACACACAGTATCTCAAAATCGTGGCTGTCGAACCATTGTATGTACTATGTACAAATCGTACTGAATTTGTAATATACATTTCCACCATTGTATTGAACATAATGAGCCAAGGAATCGTAGTTTGGACAAATGAGAAAGGCTCAATTGCACCACTAGGTGGATAAAAAAAGGTTTTTAGATTCTGACTAATGTCAATTTACATGCATTTTAAAAATCGACAATGATATCTCTCAAGCCCGGAGCACTTGGCGCTGTTTTGAATTTTTTATAGTGTATCTTTCTGATTCACTTAGATCGTGCACACGTTGCATAAAGAGGCAGACTATTAGTAACATCGAGGAGTTTTATTAAAGAGTTTGGTATTCGCCAGCATTCAGTTTGATAAACATAAATGCCTGACGTATGTATGGATAAGTAGGCGATACATCAGAAAATAAACAAAATAAATACGTTCAGGAATCCCGCTCGAATGTGTTAGATATCTTTTAAATTAAACTGTACACCAATTCATTATTCCCTAGCTCTATACTGAGGCCATAATCAAAAGGGAATTTTCGAAATCCTTTGCGAAGGCACCCGATGTAAAGATTGTACGGAATCAAATTACATCACAAGAAAAGGTTTGTCAAATTTCACCCATTCAATCTACAGTTTTCAAACTTTCAGGAAATTAACTAAAACATATTACGTAACTTTTTCAATATTCGTTTTATTTAACTCATAGCCGTATCCAATGGCACACACGTTTCCCCTTTACAATGCTCACAAGATCTTGTACAACGTTTGCACAGTGTGACGAGACAGGACTTAAGTCTAGATCTGAAAGTTGTGCAATATTCTCGCTAGTATTTCTTTCGTGCAAGATAAGGTATTACAGACATTTCCATGGCATTTTAGGATATTTGAACGAGAAATGATTTTCGACAGCTTATTGAAAGGCATAATTCCATTGTTTTGCATAAATTTATCATAAGAACTTCATTCGGTTATTTTCGATTTTTAAGATCGAGAAGCAGAACGAAAAACTGGCAAAAGTTTTGGGTCCCATGAAACCCTTGGTGAAGAAATTTTTGAATTAAATTGGAACGGGGCTTCACAGTTTAAACCCGAAAATTGTATGGAGAACTAGAATGATCATCTTAAATTTTCGCATAAAGTCTCACATAAAATGCTTATTACATCGAAAAAAGAATCTATGCATTTTTTTTTTAGCTGAATCGAACATCATTAAGGGGGTCTAGCGTTTGAATATTGATTTCATAATATTCGAAAAAATTCAAAGGGGGGAGGGAGTACATGAAATGTAGAAAATCGAAAAAAAAAATTCTAAAAATAGTATCTAATCAGCATCTAGCACCAAAACAAACGAAAACCGCTAAAAACTAATTGTAAAAAAAATAGTACCAAGGAAATTAGACGCTAATCAAAAATTTTATTGTTATGTCGTATGATTTAAAAGTGCATGAGCCGTCGAGATCCGATGTCAAAGCAAAAGAGTAAGATTTTCGATTATAGAGGTTTTAACCTTAAGGTCATTCGCCTCTTCAGGTTCGAAAGAACTCTCATGAAAACTTTCTAACCCTATGTGCGGGGTAGGGACTCGACGATTCGAAAAAGAAAAAAAAAAGAAAATAAGTGATGAAAAACCGTAAAAAAGAATGTTTTTGGGCACATTCGAGTTGTAAAAAACCTATTTTAATCCACCTAGCGGTGCAATTGTGCCTTTCTCAATCATGAATCACGAGAATGTGTGCGTTGTTTATATTCATTAAAAGCTTTTAAATACATATATTACATTTTATTATTATACATCACATGACAACTATATACAGGAAAATAAATCATTATTCGAGTTCTAAAATTTTGAAAAAGAAAAAACAGCCACGGTAATATTGAACTGAAAAAAGGTGCAAAATCGGCAAAGTCCCAAAAAGTCGATTTTTATAAAAAAAATTTTTTCGAGATAACATAAAATCTCGACGTTTCATGCATTTTAAAGATGTTTGGCATCAAAAATACGAATTCGATTTCTGAAATTTCATGAGGTCCCCCCTTTGAAAAAAAATTTGAGTTCCGGCTTATATGGGAATTTCATATGTGACCGGACGGTTTAGTCTATATTTCCGGAACCATATAAGCGATCCGTACGAAATTTTATAGACATCTATGGGGATATTATAGCTATCATTTGGGACTAAGTTTGTGAAAATTGGCCCAACCATTTCCGGGAAGCTGATGTGAGTTCGTAAATTTTGAAAGATGGCCGCTTTTCCCGGGCACTTCCGGAACCGTCTATGGTGGCTAATGTAGTCAACGAAAGTTTGGTTGGCCGTCGGTGACCTAGAACAGCAAATTTAAGTTGTTTGAGAGACATTTTAGCGAAATTTTTACCTTTTTTGCTTTCATCGGAGTATCGGTTTGAATCACAATTTGCTATGTGATCGCACGCAACAACCTGTAACTCCGGAACCGGAAGTCGGATCGGGATGAAATTAAATAGCCATTTACGGGAACGCAATACCTTTCATTTGAGGCCAAGTTTAGTCGAATCGGTCTAGCCATCTCCGAGAAACCGATGTGACTGTTATTCTGAATTTAGATACTTCCGCCGGGGCTTCCGGAACCGAGGATGGTGGCCAATGTGGCCAAATAGACTTTGAATGGATGTTAGTGACCTAATACTACAAATCGAAGCAGTTGTGGTCATATTTTGGAAAATTTTTCACCTTTATACATTCATTGCAGAATTTATTAAAATCGTCATTTTCTGCGTGTTCATACTTATCACCCTGTAATTCCGGAACCGGAAGTCGGATCCATTAGAAATTCAATAGCAGCCTATGGGAACGTTGCCCCTTTCATTTGAGACTAAGTTTGTCAAAATCGGTTCAGCCATCTCTGAGAAAAATGAGTGACATTTTTGGTCACATACACACACACATACACACACACATACATACATACACACATACATACACACACACAGACATTTGCCGAACTCGACGAACTGAATCGAATGGTATATGTCACTCGGCCCTCCGGGCCTCCGTTAAAAAATCGGTTTTCAGAGCAATTGCAATACCTTTCTATTGAGAAAGGCAAAAAATCTTCTTTTGGAAAAACTTAAACCATCGAATTTTTCTAACGCACTGTGCTTAGGAGCAGAACAAATCCAAATGATAGCAACCCGTGGTTCCAAATCAATAAATGTGATGATTTTTGAAAAAAAAAACATTGTAACGTACCTTCACGGTTTAAAACAAAAGTTTTGTGAAATTAAAAAAAACTGCATCCTTCAGGTGAAAGATTTCGCCAACTCAAGCGGATTGGAGGGTTCATAGGCTACCTTCCTCCGGAACATAAGAAAAGTATCAAAAATATCCAAGTCCTCAATTTAATCCGCACAATGCATTTGACATCACCTACCAACGCGCAAACAAGCACATGGTGAAAGTGTGGCTTCCCAGATTGTGAAAGTATTCGGATTGTTTAAAATTCAGTAAATATTTCGAGCTATAGAAATATGTCATTCATATTAATCGTCTGATACCACTGTTTCGATCGGAATTTGTGTTGTAGTGATTCATATTAAGACATAACCCCAATAACATGAAATCATATTTTCATATTAAAATGCGTTTTAAGTGAAATATTAAATAAGGATTTCTTATTTTCTGAAAATCATACGATTTGAATCTAAAACCGTGTGCCTAAAACCGTTACAGTAATACCTCGCTATAAAGCAACCTCGATTTAAAGTAATCTCGACATAACGTAACTCGATATAACATAATTTTTACCTCGATATAACGTAACTTCATTTTGACGACCAAATATGGAGAAATGTCAACTCATAATCGATTTCGAAGTTAAAATTGTTTGTACCTGTACCTTGTACCTTTTTGTACCTTTTTGCAAACATCATTGCCCCAAAGATTCATAAGCTCACGGAATGAAATTGTAGCACAAATAGCCATTAGTTTGAATTGCATTTTGAGAAAATTTTGTACTGCAGTAAAGTGTAACTTGCAACTTCATTGTAGTGTATAAATGAGTATCTTCAATTGCTAGCATCATCAAAGGCTATGCAGGCTTAATGTTAAGATAGGCCAAAATAAAGCGTCTAACTGTATACTATCAAAATATAAAGTAATAAAGTGCAACTGTACTAGAGGTATGGTTCCATTGCACAGTGAGCCGGCGATTTCAAAATTCTACATGCAGCTGAATTCTACATGCAGCTGAATTCAGAGTTACTGAAGGAAATTGACTAAAAAAGCAATTGATATTATTGCTTTGGGAACATATCAGCAAATTTGAGTAAAATCCAATAAGAAAGATTGAGTACACCAACTACCTAGATGACGAGACATATATTTTAGGTAACTTTTTAGGTTCTGTGAACAGTTTGGATTTATTAAGAAAAAAATGTTCTGCTTCGTTATAACGCAACTCGATAAAAAGTAACGAAAAAAATTGAGTTGCTTTATATCGAGGTATTACTGTATTAACACAAAAAAATGACCACCAATTCGGCATGCGTGTAGCGATTTTATACAAAAACTTTCCCATTCATTTACATAAATGCAATGTGCAAAAGGTGTTATTTATATGCAACATTTATAAGAATATGAAAATAGGGTTGTCTGTCTAACGTTGTTGTTAAACGTGTAAATCAATAAAAAAAATTGTAAAAGTTGGAATGTTTACTTCAAAAGATCATATCAACCTTTCATTTATTTACAATTCGTAGTGTACAGTAATTGCAATCAACTAGTGTATAAAAATGGATAGACCGATAGATTGTTAATCCAAAAATATTTTCTAAATAATGTTAATACATATAGTTGAGGGATTCCATGAGAAACCAGTTGACCACAAAATATGACCATCGTCGATTCGAACGAAACTTTGAAGTTGTGTTCGGTTTATGAATCTCCATGATTTTCTCTGACAATTGCAATATTTGGATAAAAGAGCAATTTTTCAAAAAGGCGTAAACATTTCTACGTGCATCAATTTCAATTTTTTTTTGTTCGATTACTTTACTTTATACAGCAAAACTTTCTGAGAACGAGTTTCAGGGAATAAATATTTATGTACGAAAAAATATACAATTTAAATATATGTTATGTCACTTTTCACAAAAACAAAAATTTGTGTTAAAAATTTAAATTGCAAAGAACCCATTTTTTGTATTTTTTTATATTTTGTCAACAAAAAATTAAAGGGAAAAGAAACATTTTGAATGTGATTTCATGATGGAGAACTTATCGATAAAAAAGTTTTTCGAACAATAACTTTAGACATGTTTTAAAATATCATACTAATTGACATAGAAAACTATACATTGAAAAAGCTTCTTTTATGTCTGTAAAACGATAAACATTAGACTTTTGACAATTTATGATGGAGTAACGCGAACAGCTTTTAAAAAGAGCATAATTACATGAATTAATTGTTTTTGTTGGAACAAAATTCCAAATATCTCGAAAACTATCACATTTTGGAAGATATTTGTTAAATGAATTTTGATTTAAAATGATACTTAGAATATTATTCTGTAATAAAATTACAGTTTTGTATGTCAATTAGTATGAAATTTAAAAACATGTATAAAGTTATTGTTAGAAAAACTTTTTTGCTGATAATTTCTGCATCATGAAAACACATTCAAAATATTTCTTTTCTCTTTAGGTTTTTTTAACAAAATATATAAAATTAGAGAAAATAGGTTTTTTTGCAATTTGAATTTTTATCATAAATTTTTGCTTTGGTGAATTTTTTTTTCAGTGTATGTTTTTTTCGTGCGCTGGAGTCAAAATAATCTTATTGGCCGTGGAAAATATTTAGTCTTCCATGCCGGTTAAACCTGTAAAGTTTTATCGGAACCTAAGATGGTCGGTCACGATTCTAGAGATTTTCGGACAGATCTTCGTGGAATTCCTCAGTTGAGATTATATTGTTAACACATATAACTTTCGTATAACTTTCGATTCCGTCAATGAAATATTTCCAAATTTACAGGGAACATACTTGAATACTATATCTTTGGAATGCCAACTAACAAATAAGTAGACTAATATTTATTTATTTTTAAAGATCAGACCAAACCTGTGGGTGAATGGTGGTAGCCTTATGTAACATGTCATTAAATTTCAAATCGTCATATCTCTGATTCTCTCAATAGATCATATTGAAATTTACTGAAAAGATGCTTGGATACTGTATCTTTTGAATGCCGTATACCGAATTGATGGTCATTTTTTGTTAATAACTGAATATTAATTCCTTTCAGCATTTGAAAAAAATCCTGCGAAAAAATCATTTGACCCGCAAACCTTATTTTGAGCCACCTTAATGACTAGTTAAACCAATTTCAAATAAAGGTAAAACAGGAAAACCAACATTTCTTGTAAAATAAATTATTTTGCATTCATGACAAAAGAATTCTTTTTGAGCCACTCTAATGAGTAACAAAGGTTGATTTGCATCATTATTACTAACCCTAATGCCAAAAAAACAAATTAGAAAACTTTTAATACCTGATTTTTTAGGAAAGAACGTCACCATTATTGAGTATTTTGAATACTTTAACTGCGTTTTTCTCGAAACCTCATTTATTGCGGTAGCAGGAAGTATAACTCGAACAAGTGATTTTCTATCGTTCAGAAATTTTCACAGCGCATTCAAAATTAAAAAAAATCCTACGTACATCGGTTTCTGTCGTTCTAAGGTATCGAAAAAAACTTTTGTTTTTGGCTCTAGGTCGAAGATTACGGGAGATAGATATCCGGTTATGGACCCTTTCCTATAGAACTCGCCTGCGGGAAAATACTGTCCAACTGTGTTTATTAAGTATTTTCTGCCATCTTGCGTAGAAAATGCTTAATATTTTTTTTGTCGGCACATCAGAACTTGTATTATACATCCTATTTTACGGGATCTCGATTCATATTTACATTGTGTCAAGTAAAATTTCCAAAACATTCCAATTTTTTCGTGGTCTTCAGTGGTGTACTGCCTATTTATGCATAAGAGTCCCATATTGAAAAGCAGCAAGCCGTGAAGAACTCTGTTCAAGATTTACATTTTCATTGAGCCTTCTGGATGGGACAACCATGTTTTGGTATTTTTTTCGATATTTTCTAAACAAACCTGGTAATCTTTTTTGTACATTATGATTCAGTGGTGATACAGAATACAATCTCATTTTCGACAAAAATCCTTATGGGACTCTTATGCTTCTATGGGCAGTGTAACTTCTGAATAAAATTTTGCAATCTTGGTATGAAAAAATAATGAATTTTTTTAATCTTTGTAAATCCGCTACATATGTTAACTCTAAATGGGGTGGCCTATAAGCAGTGGCGCATCCAGGGGGAGGGTTCGAACCTCTCCAGAAAATTTTGAATCCCTCCCGAATTTTTTTTGTCTTGATCCGCCCCTGCCAACAAGATCGAAAAAATCGAGTTTTTTTGCTTATACCAATAGATAAATCGAAGAATATATCACAATAATCGTTCATATAGTCTTTTTAAGATTCTAACAAACAATATTATCAGAAAACCGGTTTTAACCATTTCGTTAAAATCATACCAAAAATACATATTTTTTAGAAAACCTCGAAAAAAAGTTATGGAAAATCAAATCTTTGCTCTTCAATTAATTTCAACCAGAACGAGATGCACATTTCCCGCCAAACAGGTATTACAATAACGAAATAGTCCTTGGTTCCGCCATTTTGTCAAATTTTTCAAGACAAATTTTCAATCTAGTTTTTCAAATGTGTTTACAAATATACATGCATTTTCAAATTGCCAAGACTTTTCGTTTACTATCGAAAAATTACGAAAACAAGTTTCTTTTTTCTCCTAAAGCAGTCTACCCCTGTGTGCCAATTGATTTAGGACACTTTCTTAACATAAACTACCCAA
The DNA here is from genome assembly GCF_030247195.1 of Topomyia yanbarensis. Taxonomy (NCBI): domain Eukaryota; kingdom Metazoa; phylum Arthropoda; class Insecta; order Diptera; family Culicidae; genus Topomyia; species Topomyia yanbarensis. The sequence continues at coordinate 48,457,735 of NC_080671.1, read as the reverse complement.
GCAAACGAACGAATGGGATAGTCATATTTTAGAAGAAACCGATAAATTAATCTTCCAAAAATTTGGTGTAGTTTCATGCAAAAGAAAAAAAGATATCCTCAAAAATAATCCTCAAGAGGACAGTATTCGAAGGAGTTTCTTGTGGACGAGTTTATAATTACTTGATTCCACTTACTTGGAGTGATTTATTTCACTTCTCGATTTCCGAGAAATGATCCAGGTCGATCTGAGGATCATAAGTTAGAATGTTAGCTGTCAGAAGGTTCTGGTAAATGAAAACTCGCACACTGATTAGTGATCAAGACACAATCAAATAATTTGTTTATTTCGAGCGGTGGTAGATAGAAAATGAAGTGCAAGATATGTCCTGATATCAACCTTTTTCGTTTTTTTGAAATAAAATCCGGCTGGTATTTTAAAACAGACCATTACTATATTGAACAGTAAATAACAAGCTATAACTTTGAAAGCGTACAAGATAGACAATTGATGACTTCAGCAAAGTTATTTGCAAGAGCGAGAACTACAAATTTGCTGAAGACATCATCTCAATATAATCACTAATCACACTTAATGAAAATATCTAACTTATAGGGGGATTAATCTGTGAACACATAATTACAAAAGAAAGAGCAGATTAAATCCAATAAACTCTACGAAGATGGTATTGACCTCAAATTAACCGTTTTGGCGTTAATAGTCAATATCATGTTTTTGGTCTTAGGGAACCTCTAAGAATCCGTCGTCCGTATTTAATGTTAAATATCACTTTTGCTAATAGTTCAAGACACTATAGTTTGTTCGAAAGGTATTCGTATAGGCGGTCTGAAGGTATAAAAAGTTATCTATGTTGTCAATTTCGAGAGTTGATTTACAAAGACCGCAAAAAACAACTTTTTTACACATTCAAACTTCCATATCTTGGAAACTAAACATCAGAATCAAAAACAAATTTATGCCGTTCTGTAAGGATGTTAAGTTTTTCATTTGCAATTGGTTTGGATAATATCGGTTTATCCATTGCTGAAAAACACGAATAAGAGTTTGTCCATTACATACACACACAACAACACACACACGCACAGACATTGTCTCAAATCGTCGAGCGAAATCTTGAAAGTTTGAACGTTTCTTTTATAAGAAATGTAAAAAGTAGGTTTTCCCATACAAATTTCCATATGAATTTCAAACGCAGCGCGCTACGCCGGGTCATAACCGAAATTTCGCACAGTTTTTTGGGACCATAAATGGAAACAAAAAAAAACTTTGTGCTGATAAAAACGATCATTTGTCTCCACCATAGTGACCACACTTATTCTGATTTGTTCTTTCTAGGTTGTACGAAACTATACATACAGGTTGATTTACACTAGGTGGAAATATCGCTTGGGATTTGAATACTGCAACGTAACTATTGCATTCCGTAACGAGCCTTAAACTAACGTAGTATCGGAATATATACATTTAGTTAAGAAAAAAATCAGTTCTGTTCCCGAAAAACTCCACGTGCATAGCTCTGTGGCTATATTAAACATAAAACATTTACTTCAATAAAAACAGGTGAAGGTACACAAAACCTTGAGGTCAATTTTTTATCAAATATTTATGATCAAACTATAATTTAGCAGTTCAAATAGATCCAATCACTTGCGACCACTCCAACCAAAAGCCGACATTTGAGGCTTCAATGAAATTAATCAATTCACAACATAACCCTAGAAAACACAATAGCTCGATGCCACATGCCACAGGTCGACAGGAATGGAATTGTGCCGTGGCACTGACCGAGAACCATAGTGCGAACGTACTGTTGATGTTGATGAATAGCGACGATAATGACTCGACCATTCTACTGAGGATAATGTAATTGTTAGCAAAATCACCTAATTGCCAGTAACAGGCATTTCCTTTGTTCCCACATTACCACTTGTTTTCCGATGGAATAATTATATCGGTTGAAAATATTTTCAAATAAAGAGTACGTGTAAATAATACGTGAGCCAGATCGGACTCACCGCAGTGGCAACGAGTGGAAAGTCCACTTCCGGCGTCGTTTTTTTTTTGCGGTATGCAAATGGGTTTTTTGCACGCTGTGTAATATTTGACTGACCTGTGGCTAGATGTTACGAAACATTCAAAAGAAAACGATTGAATACGAAACAATGATAATGTGGTTAATTATTGTGTCAATAGCTATACCTACCAAAAATGATGATCGGAAGACATGAAAATTATGGTTCGAGTCACTATCGCCATGCTCAACATTGTACAGTTACTGGATACTTCATACAAAAAATAGATCCACGAAAGTGTGAACTCACACCGACAGTACCATCATTATAAACCACCGTATGGCTCCATCAATTCTGGCGCTGTAGCCGCATGGTTGTTTTCAAGCCTACAGAGAATAAGCATCAATATCGAGTAAAACGATAACATTCCTTCCGTATTTGAAATTCAGCTTACAACATGTTGCAACATACCTTCCAACCGATAGATATACATATAATATACAAGTGCAATCTCACTTTTGCCAACAAGACAATGCTACACCTCTGAAAACCTTCCTGTTATCGGGGTAGGTACACGACGATTCGAAGCAATGGCGAAAGCGAACGCCGACAACAACGGTGACGCCATTCTGACCCGATGGCACGAGATTCATGAGAATGTTATTTATGGTACACTTATTTATGACGACTACCGGATTACCTAAATAGTAGAAGGTGACTACGATGGTATGCACGACGTTGTCGGAGTTATGTGCCGAAAGAAAGTGGAAGCAAAATACATTCTTCGTAGTCGCGTGGGCGAGGCAGAACATCTACTTGTAGACGGCTGGGGTATTATTAATACTGTTTGGCAAACTCAAGTTCAAAAGGTGAGCCGGAGAAACTTATTTCTGGCACGTCGTTGGAAGGTAACTAGAGCATAGCTATAGTAGTGGAACAACGAAATGAATTAAATATTTTTCGCTTTGTTTTGACTTGGGAAAAATAGGTGCGGAATCGTATGCCGTCACCAATCCATTTTTTATCGTATGGAGGCAAAATCTATGAAACCTAATGACGAAAATTAATATTTGATATTCGGTAGTGGAATTCGAACAGATCGTTTGATTTAAAGAAGCACTCATAAAGATTGATTGAAATTTAAGCCTCTCTAAAGCATTACCCAAACGACAGTTTACTCGCAATGGCAAACATTGCGGAATTAGAGTAAATTAAATTTCATCACATACAGTGGGAAACCGCTAAAATCTACTGTAAACCCACCGCGGTACATGTGACGACGAAGTGAAAAAGCGCCATTGCTAAATTGCTTCATAATTACGGTCTGACCGGTCAGGCTAGCCTGACCGTCTGCCGGTTTGAATTCGGGCAGACTCGTGTCCCGTAATTCCAGTACAACACAAAACCCAGATCCTGTTGTTGAGCTCACGTGCTCTCCTACATAAATACATGCCTGCACATATCAGACCATTGTGGCAGACCACACCAGCGACTGCTGGCGCCCCGCTGTGTGTTTGCCTGGACTGTAACTGTAATCGCGACAATTACATCGATTCAGAATGACCGCCCGGAATACAACATATCCACAGGCACACACAACCTAAGTGTAGGCAGATGAAAACCACAATGATGATAACTGCAGTCCGCCCAGCCAGAACCACTTACCACTACTGTACAGTTTCGCTAGCTCCTGCGCTCCTTTGTGCTGTGGACCCCATCGCGGACGTTTGTGGAGGCCGGCATGTCCGTCGATATACCGTCCATCGGTCCCGGCGGACTCGCAGCCAATCGTCTCTCCATTTGCGTGAATTGTGTTGGAATTCGGATCATCCTCTAACATAGAATTCTCCAGTATCTCCCGGTCTGTTTTGACAGGTGTCTGCTGAAATGGGCGAGAGAAAATTTACAATTAATTTCTGGGTAGGGGGTGGTCTACACGAATTTTAGCGACTAATATTTCGAACGATATGTTCGAATTATTTTTCAGACTAATCCCCTCGATTTCTCTATTTTCAGTTGAAAGATCAACAAGGAAAATATTTCTTAAGGCCAATAGAAGCATGACAGAAAACCTGTGAGTTTCAGTACTTTGCAAGTGCTTTGGGCATGAACTAGAACGGAATTAATCAATTTTGTATAACGACAATAATCAAATAAACATGTATTTTACATGCGCATTACTATAAAATTACACTTACCAACAATTAATACGAACGTCATTGCGAAGTAGAACAATCTGATTTATGAATTTCAACTTCATGTAAAATTAAAATCAAAGGTAATACTGTGGCATATTTAATGTTCTTATATATCATAGTGAAGAGACGCAAATTTACAAAAAAAGTCTATTAATACATCTATTTCTTATTGTTGCGAGACAACAATCTTTCATGGATCGACAAATTGTTATGAATTATTTTAAACTGCGTAAAAAACTAGATATCGTACGATCGACATGGACTCATACCATGGAGATCAGCTACAACAAATAACAACAAAAATTCATTTAATAAAATTGATCATAGAATACTTCTGAGCAAGCTGTCTAATCTCGGCATTTCTTCACAATTTGTGTCTTTGTTGGAGTCATATCTTGCCGAAAGAATTCTGCTAGTTGAATTCGATAACAACTTCTTCCATATAGAAAGGTTAAGCAATCACTCCAAACATCGAACTTTAAGCAGAGGCCCGGAGGGCCAAGTCTCAGTTCGAAGAGATCAGAAAATGTCTGCGTGTATGTGTGTATATGTGAATGTGGCAAATAATGTCACCTCTGTTTCTCGTAGATGGTTGGACCGATTTGCACAAACTTCGTCTAAAATGAAAGGTACAACCTTCCTATCTGCTATTGAATTTTTTTGTTGGTCGGATCTCAGTTCCCGGAGTTACGAGTTGAAGAGTTCGGACGCACAGCAAACCCTCATATAAACTGGTACAATCGTGTTGGCCAAAATGATGCAATACATATTAAAATAAATGCAACATTATTTAGATTAGCGGGTCGGGTCTAAATCACTAATGACCAACCTAAGTATATTTGACCTCATTGGCCGACTATGACGGTTCTTGGTGCTCCCGGGGAAATAGACATATTTTTAAGTGAATGTCTCAACTATCTCTCAGTGAATTCATAACTGATTTTCACAAACTTGATTTCAAATGAAAGATGTGACACTTCCATTAACTGCTATTGGATTCAGCGGACTGTTGGCTCCAGAGTTATAGGTTGGCTAATACGGTCACACAAGAATTTCCCCATATAAACAGTTACAAACAAATATAAGGGGTATTCGAGTCTGTTTCCAGCCACCAACGACACTGGTCACGTTCAAAGCAGCTCCCCGTCGCGTTCGCGCACGCTAAGCTATTGAAACCCTATACAAATAAAGCACCGTTATTGTTATAGTGAGTATTGTATGCATTTTCTCTGTCGAGATGTCTCAGCCTGAGTACGATGAGTTCACATTGAAGCGTTGTTTCACAGAGGTCACTGACTTCAAGATATGTGGTTTTCGCCCACCCGTGCGGGAAGTGGAGCGTTTGTTACAGGAGAAAATGTGTATTGGCAGATATGATTTTAGACTCGTACAATTCCATCATGTTCGCCATGTGGTACTGGTGCAGTTCAGTGGTCGTGTCCAAGGATGCAAAATGCCTACCTTTTCTGCAGCTGTAATTTTTCTGCCTACATTCTCATTTCTCTCTCGACGCTGCTGCCGTTCGCTATTGCAGGACGCCCAGCGCTGTACGGCAGTCTGTAAGCAAAGCAGTAACATGACAAAGAAATACTGCCCCCAGTACAGCCACCAGACGCGAGCGGTACAGCTTCTCTTTTCTTATTTTACACTTTTTAATATTTTTAATCTATTCAATATTTTCAATCACAAACGACGACAATAAATGCAGAACCCTGGGCTTGGGTGATGAGCCTAATGGGCGCGTACTCTTGCTTGGTCGATAAGAGTGGGAGATCTGAGCGAGTGCTGGTTCATTGATCTCTGAATCTCATGACTAATAATCATTCGATCGAGTGTTTTGGCGGACGGCTGATATGGATGTTTCTACTTTCAAATGGGGGAACATGCTGGTTCGGTTGTTCGGGGACTCATTTAATCTTGAGCATAGTGATCGTGTCATTCGATTCGGATCGATGGACTGTCATCTATAAGAGATGATCAGACTGAAGGTGGGTGTTTTTATCTCTTAAATCGCTCTGTCGCTCTGGCTCGTGAAGATGGCGAGTAACACTCGTTTATAGCGAATCGGATTCGCTGTTTTCAGAAACAGAGATGACAATCTCTTATGGGTGGAACCTTCTCTTAAACATACTGTTCAGCCAGTAGTTAATGCTCAACTAGATCAACTTAATAAACTGAAACACGTAGTTTTTGAAGAAATCCAATCCACGTGAACCACATCACCAAACACCTAAAAGTAGTTTAGATGCATGTAATATCTATTTCTGTGTTATCTATTATCTTATCTATTCTATTATCTATTAATATCTATTTCTTTATCCCTCTCGCAGGAGGATTGACGGTATTGTAAACATCATCAAGCGACAATAGACTCAATAGAATTATCTAAATATAAGGACCCTTCGCTCTTTTTGGTTTCTATTTGCACCAAGTGCTACTACTAGAGGTTAATTAGTTCTTATGTTAATAATCCACCATTATGACGCAAGGTTTTATTTATATAAGAAGCCCGCTCAATATGTTGATTACAATACGCCTTGATAGTGGTGTATAGATGAGGCCGGGAGGGCTGATAGGAGCCTTTTTTCTGTTCTTTACCTTTCTTCTATTCACCCGCTCATAAACAACAATCAACTAGTAACAAATAGATAATTGATAAAGGATGTGCTATGTGTGGTGGTTGGCTATTCAAGTATTAGTAGTGTTTGAAGTACTAATGTATGTCTTTCATGTGATGATCATAACTTTAGCTGTATCGTGTACCTGTCTAATCTATTGCGTCTCTCATATATTGTCTTTTATCTCTTCTTTTCGAATCCTATACTGCCATTCTACTCCCGCCTTCAGCTGGGTCAGCAAAGATGGTGATAGTGAACGTCTTAACACTTATACATTCTCAAACGCGGTCTCAAGCGGGAACCTACAAAAATGCCCTCGCGCGCTCGATTACGAATCGGTCACGTCCGGAGGTCTACCCTTGATCCCAGAAGCCTGGGTCCATGCCTTCAGCTGGACCAATTGGGCAAATACGCTCATACCTATTGGGCGGCACGTCTCATGGCGACATGACCGGGAACCTTATCGATATAAGGGATCCCACTCTCTGCCAGAATTCTGGCCGCACACCGAAAATTTAATATCAGACTCACGGTTCGCGCGACCATTCAAGAACACACAACACACGCAAATATGTTACAAAATCACGTCAGCGTACAAACGTTAGAACCCCTCGCGATTTTCCAAACAACCTACGCCCACCAACTCGCAAGCATGATTATGCCCCGGTGATAAGGTTAACGTCTTAGCGCTCATAAACTTACCAACGCGATCTCAAGCGTTAATCTACAAACTCCAGCGTTCGCGCCATCATGAATCGGGATCGTCCGCAAGTCTCTATCCTCGGTACCAACAGTCTAGGTCCATGTCAATTTAAAAAGAAATAAATAAAATTGAAAAATTAAAAAAATCGCTCCCATATCCACTAGACAAAACGTTCCATGGCGACATGACCGGGAACTCTAGTGATATGGGATAACTCACTCCCTGTCAGAATGTGATCCGTACACCGAACTAAATATCAGAATGACGGTCCGCGAATATATCAATGGCCGCAGGGTTTCAAAATCGAATTTGTACACGCGAAGTCACATACACGCGAGCACACGCGACAAACACGTCAACATACGAATGCTTAAGCCCTTCGCGATCATCTACGCACACCTATGCCCGCGATCGCGCAAACTTGATAACACTCCGGTAATTATGTGACCGTTTTAGTACTTACGAAGTTACGAACGCGAACCCGCTAACGCGCGCCATCATGAATCGGTCACGTCCGGAAATCTTTAGCCTTCATTCTATTAATTTAGGTCCATACATTCAGTTGGACCAATCAAAAAAATAAAGCTCATATCCACTAGACCACACACTCTACGGCGACATCGCCGGGAACTCGTGATATGGAAGATCTCACTTTCATTTAGCATTTGAGCCGTACACCAAATATAAAGTATTAAATTCACGGTCCGCGCACGATTATCCAAAGAACACACGCGAATATGCGAAATGCACACGGTTATAAAATAGATTTTATACACGCGAAGTTACATACACGTTAGCACACGCGACATACAAACGCACACGCGATCGAACACGCTAACGTACAAATGCTCGAACCCTTCGCGATGATACATGCGATCGCGAGTCCCTACGTCCGCACATACCTGAACCGTACAATGAATATCACATTCAGAATCACGGCCCGCTACAATTGGCCTAATGCAGTGTTTTAGTGGGCGACATTGCCTGTCTCGTCTGCAAATTGTAGTATGTGATTCTGACGGGGAGCCCTTCCGAGAACCTAGCTCTACAGCTCCAGTAGGACAACTCTCGAAAAAAAAGGAAAAAAAATATTGTTGTAAAATAAATGACATGTAATATTATACGAGCGAAGGTATAAGGTCGTATGCTTTTTGATGCTCCCATTGAGTGCATCGAATTCAACTTAATTGTCAATCAAATTTTTGATTCAAGCCTTGTATGTTTACATTCGCGTTAATTTGCATGTCGTTTAAATTTCATTATTTTTTGGTGTGTGTGTGTGTGTGTGTGTGTGTGTGTGTGTGTGTATGTGTATATGTGTGTATATGTATATATCAATGTTTAAAAAACTAGGAGTGGGTAATGTCCGGGACATAACCGCGGTGTTGACGTAGGACTAAACTTGGGCATATCATATGACATCCATGGATAATTTGAGCCAATGCACTTTTTGAATGAATGTTTACTGGAAATTTCATGTCAAACCAAACAAAACCTTCGGGTTTGTAGATTAATTTGATAAACATTTGCTTATATGAATCACTGGTACATGTACAGAAGAATTGACAGGCGCAAACTCAATCCAATTTATTGAATGGAACTTTATAATTCAATTCTTTCTCCATTATGTTTTCATCCTAATAAGAACGGTTTGCAGATAACTATTTTTGGTGATACCAGACGAGAATCCTTTCTAACGATTCGAACCTTGCCCGAATTCGCTTCTGCTGCGTACATACACGAACATTTCCCTTTCGCAGCTCACATCGAATGAGCATTGTATATCGCAATGCGATCTCTTTTATAAACTTCTTAGTGCAGATGGAAGTCCATCCTTTTGTGCGACAAATGGAAATATTTTCATCATTCTTTTTGGTGTGGCTTTCGCTTAGTAGCAGGGTTGCCACATTCACTAATGTTCTTGAAAGATTTGCAAAAACCACCAATCAAAGCAGGCTAATTAATGCTTTTACAAAATCTATCAAAATTTACGGTAAAATCTACGAAATCTACTACACAATTGTTTTGATTATTTTCCAACGAATCGCGCAAAAATCCGTTTGTTCCGTACAGCACAGCGCAAATAATTGACGTTGGAAAACAAATCGGCAACTTCAGCTGCCAAACACTTAGACACGATCGAAGCATTTTTCCGTCAATGTCACTTTTCTGACTCAAATTTTGGTAGGTATTTTCTTGCTTCCGTCCAATTGGTTAGTTTATTAGTTTTATCGTACATTTTTCGGATATTATTATAGAAAATAACTAACCCGATAAGAGGGAAGTTATTTTCCAAAGCACTAAATGGAAATTTCAATTGTAATTCTTCTGAGAACGATTATGTGGTCCTAATAAGAACCGTTTGTTGTGAATATTATTTCGCCGTTTCCCGCTCGGTATGATGATTATTCGCTTGGTATGGATAGCGC